>NC_079161.1:41409822-41721905 GCF_947563725.1 Argiope bruennichi | reverse complement strand
AAACATTGTTACGATGAAATTCAAGTCATTTGCAGTGCTTCATCAAACATTTAATCATTTAATTTTCTTCCATTGTTGAAAACTATAGAAGTTTTCTGTATAATATCTGGGTAATTTGAAAGACAAATAAATAAATCAAAATAATATACTGCAAAATGTAGAATATACATTAGCTAGATTCTTATGTTTTTAATGAAGTATGTTATTATGGGAGCAGTCTCCATTAAAGAAATCTATTCACTTAATGGGCAGAACATAGAAAGACAATTAAAATAAAATAGTTTTAACGATTGACAATTTGAAAAGATTATGCAAGTGAAATAGTTTAAATGAAATAAAACCAAATATTCCCAATGAACCAACTCATCTTCAAAAGTAATTAGTTTATAATACAAATTATATACATTGTTTTTGTTCAAATTACAAAGTATGCATTTTACTAAATAATTACATATAAGAACCTAAAATGCGAGTAAATATAATACTTTAAAACGTACACTAGCCAGTTAGGGTGTTTTGGAAACTGGGCACACAAAATGTCTTCAGACTGCTCAGTTCCAATCCTGTGATAGTATACAGAATGATTTTCCTGAACAGTTGTTTCATGACCATCAACAGAGCTGTCTGCTTCTGGATAACGCTATAAGAAAAATGTATTCCACTCAATTATCAGAGAAATTTTTTAAAAATACATCACCAAAAGGCATTTTTTTGTAATATGCATTCGATGAAACATTCTTAATTATCTTGATAAATCGTATAAGAACATCTGTTTTAAGTGCAATACATTTGCACGAAATAACTCAAAATAAATAATAAACATTACTTGCACTAATAAAGAGGAAATAATCAGTAACATTTAACACATGGTCATCTAATTTTATTATAAAGGGCCAATTAAAATACTTTGATAGCTCTAAGATATTTAAAATACAATAAATAGATCATGGCATTCAGAAAAAAAACTACAAAGGAAAAGACAATAAATTTATTAATCTGACAAATTAATTAAAACATTGAAAAATTAGCAAAAAATAAATGTAAAAAAAGAAGCCAGAGAACTGCACACTATGAATATCAAAGGTCAAGCTTTAATTAAAAAAAATTATTAATAATCTGTGAATTTAATAACAAACTATTTAAATCAACACATTAAAAAAAAGTCATGTTTAAAATATCAAATATTGTTTTATCGGTGGGAAATAAAACTCGCATTTAAAGAAAAGAATATATTAATTCGAGAATTTAATTTCCGTCCACAATATGATAATAAAAAATATATTCAACAATCTAAACATATCTAACCCAAACAGATGGAATAAAACTGAAACATATATTTACAGAATAGAAAAAGCCTTTGTTATCATGGGTCCAAGAAATATCTGAAAATTTCACTTTATGTAGAACTTCAGGTAAGTCTTCTTTGGTTGAAACTTGTTTCACCTATGAAATATAATGTGAATATTAGTTTCATAATTAAATACAACTGCAGGAATCTTAGAAAAATAAGAAATCCTCTCTTATATTAAAAAAACTACAAAGATCATTTTACACCAAGAAAAGAAATTAAATAAGTTAGTCAATTTCATTTCAAATAAACTTTTTATATTTTACATGATTTTCTAGTAAAAAACAATTAAGAAAACTTATAGTATGCCAAACTCTTAACTACTTTTTTTTTTAACATCACATTTAAAATCAGTATACGTAAGTTCTAAAAAGTGATATTTTATAATTAGTAAATCGGAGATGGTATAGTATTCTTCTATAAACAAGATAAGTCAGGAAAAAACTTTAATTTTCATTTAATTGTTTCTAAATAATGATGAATAAAATTTTACTTAATGTGCACAGTTATTCAGGTACACTTTACAAAATTATGCTTTTTATAAAAATGTAGTAACTAAAAAGAGAAACACATGCACTAGCTTAAAATTACAGATAATACTGCTAAAAACAGATATTGATTAAAAAGTGAATAACTCGTGAACTTATATATAGATGTAATCTAATGTACTGTAAAATATAGATAAAATCTAATGTAATAATCAGATGTAATTTAATGTTATATATAGATGTATAGACAGATCATTAAAAAATTTTCTGATGCATTTAATGAAAATCTATAACATTTATAAATAAAAATGTCAAATATGATCAAGTAGAAACATTATTATAGAGAGAAATAATGTGAAAAGATGATTCCAGTAATAACAGGATAGTAGGAGTTGAAGACTTAAGGTTGTAGAAGAATGGAATTGATAAGAATGTTTCTTAAGTATGCTATTTAAGATATTTTGCACCAATCAATTTCATTCATTAATGAGTAATCCTTATAAGTAAAATTCACACATTCTTTAGGGGTTAAGTCCAGTTATTTGGTAGGTCAATTGATTTTACAAATATATTTTTTATTTAAAGCAGTTGCTTGCAAGACTTATATCCTGTAAGAATAGGTATTATTGATCATTAGCAAGAAATTTAGGCCAATTACATTGTCATAAAAAAATTGCACATAGAAATATTAAATTTTATCTTAATGGGACATCTACAAGACTTGCATTAAAAGTATATTGCCATTTATTACTGTCTTTCCCAATAAATGACTATTTTTTACAAGGGAATCATACAATATGCAATTTGCTAGAAAATACTATCTGTATTCTCGAAATAAAGTAACAATGGCTATCATTCCACAAATTATATTTTGAATCCTTTGTTAAGAGAATACAAGTTCAATTATTGTCATTCAAGAATAGTATAAATGGCAGGAAGATAAACATTTTGAAATATTAAGGATTTCTTTACAAATTAGGCAATTTCATGAAGTCATTGATATATGGTAAGGCACAACAAATTGCTCAGAGCTATGAAAATACTTTACACGCAAAAGAGATTCTCTCTGTTAATAAAACTAAATATAAGTCAGCCCTGTAGATTGTAAACTTCAGACAGTTTGATTAGGTCTTCTGAATATGAAAGCCATTTCATAGAATTGTACCTTAATTTTGACATCATTCTGACATGAATCTGTAAATCCCTTTTATGACTACTCAAATTTCATATGATCGAAATATTCACAAGATGACTGCATCTGAATTGCAGGTATTCTGTTTTAGAAATGCTCAGCTTAACTAGCTTTAAAAAAAAATCAATAACAGCAACTAGTTATTAAGAAAACTTTACCTTGCACTTTTACCAATCATATTAATACAAACACAATTTTTCTACATTTTAATTTTTCTCAAAATAATCTACATGCATTTCATAATTTGTAATCATTTTTGAATATTACTGTAATTTTTGTTGTTATTGTAGAAAATAACCATTTGAATTCTAATTTGGTCATGCCATTGCTTAAGAACACGATAAACAGATCAATATTAATTCAAAACCAATATAATAATAAAATTCAGTAATACACAGAACAAACCTTAATTTTGTTCCAATCAGAGCCGCTTTCACTAAGTCCATAAGCAAAATATTCACCATCTTCTGAAAATTCATAAACAGATAAACTGACCAATCCATCTTTAGACAACTTATTAGGGTCTAAAAATTCTTCAGCTTCACTCTCAAGAGTTTCTTGTCGGTATAAAATGCTTAACAAAAAAAGAATACATAACATGATTCAGAAAACAAATGTTTATATAAAATACATAGACAATTTTTTAATGATCTGCCAGTTTAATAATATAAGACTAAAGAAATACACCATTTATAAATTAAATAAAAATTTAATATTTTTATTACAACATTTATTGGCACAATAATAATAAAATTTCATAAACATCAGATCTTTCTACCTTCTCTTATACTAAGTATAAAAAGAACAGAAATAAACAAATTTTATTTCAACAATTTTAAGAATCTCCATATTTTAGAGCCATCTGGGTTAAAATAAATAAGTAAAAGATGTATTATGTCTGTTTGTTAGTCTGTGAATATGAAAATTCAATTATAGAACCAGTTAGACAAACAAAACCAGCGAGTAATCTTGTCTTAAAAATAAAATAAAAAATTGTAGGTATTTTTAAAATTTTAGATGAAATTCATGTACAAGTATGCATGAAAATTAATTAGGTTATACTACAAAAACTGTAAACCTATATATTTTGAATCAAACAGTTCTGTTGGTATGATTTGTGTGTGTGTGTGTATATGTCAACACTCAAAAATATAACAAATCAAATGATATTTTCACGTGTTCTGCATCAAATTTTGGATAAAATTTGTCAATAGAAGAAATACTATTCAAAAAATCTTACCCAAATCTCTCCACTTTATAAAAAGCTAAATACTAAATACACTATATTGTAGAAGCATACAAGATATGCTGGTTTTAAAAAACAATTTTTAAATTTGATATTTTTTTTTTAGTTTGTTCATTAAATCGAGTTGAGATTAAGATAAATATATTTCTGCTATTCAAAATGGATTGCAGATCAAATTTCTAATTTCTCAAATTCTTAATTCATTTCTTCAAAAAGTGTCCGATGCAAGAAATATTAACTTCGAAAAATTATAAATGATTAAAACATTAATATATGTATATTGTTTTATTATAAACTTTAACAATTCAAATGAAGTTTCTTTGCGATATAAAAAAATAAATAATATAAATTTATACAATGTCAAAATTATTAAAAAAGAAGGATACCAGCAGCTACTAATATTGATCCGAGATAATAATATCTTTAGAAAATATAAAAATGTTACCTAATAAAAAATAAATCTGTGCTTATATTTTTCATGCTCTGATTCAAAAACCCTCTGTGCTTTTCGGCAAGTGTCTGCAAGCATTTATTTTGTCAAAAAAGAGGTGAAAGAAAGGAGGAAATGCTCATATTTAGCAATAAGGTGAACTCATATTATTTGTGGAATTAAGAGGAGTAATAATCACTTATCTTTCTGCTTATTATCTCTTAGCAAAGTATAATAATTGAAAATGCTAGTCTCAAGATCTGTGAACAGTATAATAAGAATAATATTGAAAAATAAATTCTCTTGTATCATTACACACATTAAAAATATCTTAAAAAGACCCTACTATCTTTTTTTACCTTGTCCCTTTGTTAAATAGTTACTAACATTATTTATTCTTCTAGAAGCATTTTTATTTTCTGTTCCTCCTCTTTAACCAAGTAATAAAAGAGAAAAATGTTTTTGAAATTTATACACCAATTTTGTATATCTTTTAATATATTATCTCCAATCTTTTTAATATATTATATCTATTACTTTGTCAGATCATTATACCATATGTGTCCTTTTTTAAGTGAATAATATTAATTAGACCTATGAATTAGGTTAAATTGAAAAAAAAAAGTATAGTTTTTAAGTTTAATTATGGAGACATATGACTTAACCATCATTTTGAGAATATGTCCTTTTTCTCAGGCATTATCTCATGAAGTGCATATAATACATACATTAATACTATTATTATTTTTTAGCAATATAAAATGATTAAAATTGAAGTTATAAGAGTTTATTAATTCTATTTAAATTTTCATATGATCTGAATTCACAAAGAAATAATTTGTATAAAAATCAATCATATGCAATTGATAATTTCCATTAATAAGAGACAACTTACCTTTGATTTTGTAAACCTGTGTTCATAAAATAATAATAATACTTTCCTTCCTTGAAAGGACATCCATATTTAGGGTAATTCCACAAATCTGTTATTCTAAAACAAATGATCATATTAAAGAAAGAAATATGCATAAAGATTATAATGTATATTAACAAAATAATTAATTCAGCAAAATACTATACTTTATTTATTTCTAGGATTATGCATTTAAATATAATTTACAATATTTTTTTAAAAAGTAAATACAAAAAAAAAAAAAAAAAAAAAATACAAAAATGTACACAGTTAACAGGAAAAAATGATTTCTTTCCCTAAATTTTTTTATAGAATAAACGCAAATAATTAAGAAACAAAATAGCATTAAATTTTATTTCTTACAGCTTACTTTATCTTAACAAAAACTGTCATGCTAGTGTTTTATAACATGTTATTTTCCTTTCAGATTTGAAATCTTTAATCTTATATTCAACAATAATTAATGATGAATATAAGATTAGGAGGAAAAAACTTAATTATTGATGAATATAAGAATATTCAAAAAATGGATATTTAAGATTTACTTAATCACATTAACAACAATTATATCATTAGTTTTTAAGCTATTGCAGCAAATTTAGATGATTTAATAAATCTTTTCCCTAAGTTACACAAATTTTTTTATTTTATTCAAAGTACATCTCAGCTATAATTGATTCATGTTTCTATTCTATGACACTCTCCTGCATCACAAATAGTCAATATTTAGAAGAAATCAGTATATAATATATCTCATATAATTCTTTTTAAAACAATAATATTACATTTTATTTCACCCACCCCTTTCTGCAAACTTATACAAAAAAAAAAAAACAACAACATAATACTGATCTTTTTCTTTAAGTTGCGTTTGATACCAACAAAACACAATTATAATTTAATAAAAAATTATGATTAACAAATGATAAAAATTAAATTTACAAAGTTGAATGCAGTGTTAACCAAATCTGAAAAGAAAAATATTATATTAAAAAAGAATCTTTCCTCTTTGAAAAACTACATTTGTTTTCAATATTTTATTAAATACTTAATGCATAAACAGCTAAATCATCAAACACAGATTACATGATAATTTCAAGAGCAGATAATAAACAATTCAACAATAAATGTTAATTTCTTTTGCTAATTAAAACATTTATAGGATATGACACACATGAAGCAATCACCTTTTATTCAGCTTTTCTCGAACTTCACAGCTTTCTAAATAAGGGACTGCCAATTCATTTTGAAGACGAACGAATTCCTTGGTTTCTTCTGAATCTGGATCCTCCAGCCATCGATAAGGATCATGAATCTAAGAGACAACATTGATCATTAGCATAGCTATTTACAGAGCAATTATTAGTTTGATCCATTTAAACCAAAATCAATACAATTGAATTTAGAATACTTTATTAGCACATATTCATAAACATTTTATTTAATTCAAACATAAATCTTATCATTAATGTGAAATTTAAAAACTTCTGCAGTTTTACTTTACTTAGAAATCAATAAGCACTTAAAAAAACATTCTAAACATATTTTATTACTTCTATTGAATTATTTACTTTATAAAAACAACAGCAACAAAAAATTGCAAATTACAGATTAAAATTGTATTGAAAGCACAAAGAATAGATCATGGCTTCAGACATAAGAAACATGAATGTAATATAGCATGAAGAGAAATGCAATAAAATTATAATTTTAAAGGGCTAAGCTTCAATATACAGTCATTTTTGCTGAGACAACAATGACTGTATATCAAAGCTTAGGTTGAATATAGGCAAATAAGCAAGGTTGGCAATTTTTGGTGGCACTTTGTTTGGGTAACATTGCCACCATTTTTTTTTTTTTTACTACTGTTTGTTCTTGAGATTGTTTATGAAATAAGCTATTGACATTTGTTTTGCTTACTGATTCCCTATTATGTATCATTTATCTGTGTATGTTACTGTATTTTGATCTTTCCAGTTCATTTCCCTTGTTTTTTTTTCCTGCTGCTTACTTTCATTATCTTCGATTCCTTTTTCTTGCATGCATTCCATTTTGCTGTATTTATTGATTTTTTTTCTATTTTTCCATTAATCTCCTGCAATATTCATCAGAATCTTATGACTGGAAACACTATTGTTGGCATTCATTCCAAATTCGGCCATTTTACTAAAATTTAGATAAAATGACTGTATGTCAAAGCTGTTCCAGTAAATAAAGAAAATTCACATCAGAAGCTAGCAATGTCTGATCAAATGTAATCAATATTTCATGTGTAATATTTTAACAATATGCAATTAACTCTGTAAATTAGACAGCAAGAGCACTTTATAGCATATTTTAACTTAAACTGAAAAACATTTTCACTGTAAGATATGAAAAAATATATTTACTTATTCTCGTAAATATCTCAAATAATAACAAAATGTCTACCTTCAGTAAAATAGATATTCAGATTTGATTTTTTATGTATACATGCATATATGTGTAGCACACTATTTATCAACTTACATCAAAACAGAAATTGCTTTTATTTTTATACTTTAAAACCTAAAATGTAGAACTATACTACTCACAAATGCTAGTGTCATGCTTCAAAAATTTGAATGTAAACATACAAATTGGACTAAGCTTCATTTAATAATTAAAAATTAATTTTACTTCGAGAAAATATCATGAATTTCTTTCTAAAATTTAGCTTTTTTACTCTTTTTACAATTATAAAAAATCAAATCAAGAATAATATGCCTAATTTTGAAATTTTCTATATTAAATTAGTCAGATACATATCATATGTAGTAATTCCTCCCTAAATGAAGCTTAAATGTAAATACAGATTCGACACACCCTTGAAATTAAAGTTCAATGCAACTTAAATTACACATAAATAAATAATACTAACTTCTACTCCATGATATTCATCAACTGCGGTTTCATCACGTCTTGCTGGAGGATATTTAAAAACCATAGTTTTATTTCTAAGAAAATCTCTGGATTTCAACAAGCAAACTGAAGATGACAGCTTTTGTTTATCGAAGACAGTTGGTGTAATGAATCGCATATAAAAGCGAAACCGATTCAAAAACACACGATTCATTCCTTTCACTTCAGTTTTCTTGAAATAAATATGCTTTGTCACGTTACATTTTTGTTATCTTTATATTATATTGAGAATATTATAGGGATCTTTGTTCACAAAATTTTAAATAGATCTGATAGTTTAAAAATAATTTGGTTTTTTCATTGTTATTAGACTCTAAATTAATCTTTGATTCTCACAGCCAACTAAGTCCAGGTTATTCGGGCAGCCAATATTCATAGAACAAGTCTGACGGTAGGACACCTCTTACCTCAGCTCTATACCTCTTACGCAGTCTTCCCTACCATTGATGATAAATTGTAAGGTTGATATAATGTGTAGGAGTACATTTCGTTTTAAAACTATGGGAAAAATTGTCAGAAAACATCGAAAATTTCCGAGTCCGTTCGTATTCACCAACCGTAGCCAAACATCAGCTGCTGATTATTCGCTGTTCAGTGATCAAATCGGTATTCTGATCAAACCGATTGTCAAATTCCCCTGTTTTGCTCCATTTTTTGATGTTCTGACATTTGATGATTACATTTTGATAAACGTTTTTTGGGCGCAGATGCCGACTTGTGATGATGGAAAAGTTAGTAATGTTTAGAGTAATAAAGTATCTAATATCATTGTTTTCCTGTACTTAAACTGAAATTGGTCGTTTTTGTTCATTACAAGAAGAGAATTAAAATCGATTTTTGAAGAAAATAAAAATTATGTTTGGATTTTATCTAAGGTAATCTATTAAACATAATTGCTTTGAAGAGAAATCCAGAATTTTATTATCAGTATGTTGTCAATTATAGTATGAGTTTCAAAAGTAAGATTAATCCATAAAAATGTTTGAAAATTTTATTCAATTCTACAAAATTTTGCTGTTATGTTTTGTTTAAAATTATTTTGATTATCTATCGCCAAGGAAGAGTTGATATTTTTGAATTATATAAGTAATTGGTCATAAATTTCAAAGTAATATATCATCATTAAAAACTGATATACATGGAATGTATGTGTTATAAGGTTATTACATAACAACAAATCATCAATTGCTATATATATAAACAAAGTATAAAGTCATATTTATTTATTCAAAACTTTTTAAAATATTATTTTGTAATACTGAATACTTCAGCTATGAAATTTATTAAATATCTATCTTGTTTTCATTATATTTTTTTTATTTATCAATAGCAAATTTTGTGAATTTTCATTGTTTTGGAGACGATAAATCAATTTGTCTGGTGATGGATTTACAGGATTGATTTTTGCTCTATAAAAGCTTCTGTATGATGTGTTTCCATGAGTACCTCCAATTATAATTTTTCTATCATAATAAATAAACTCTTTAAATTAAATATCAAGTTATATCATAATGCATTTCATTGATTAGTGTTTTAAAAAAATTATATAGGTCATCTTATGGAAATCTAATTTTTGAATCAGTTTTTATTATATGTTTTTCATTTCCATTTCTTATAAAATTGCAGTGATTTTATTTTGAAATTTGGTGCTAGATGGATATTTTAGCAAAGCTATTTTCTGTTATGTATTTGAAGAAATTAAAAAGGAAAAAGTCTGACATCTGATAAAGCAGCTAGGCTCGAATACAGATCACATGATTGAAAGCTTCTACATTGGAATGAGGTTGCAAACTGAAAGAAACAAATTTAAATTTAATGTACCGAAAAAATAAAATACTAGTCAAGAAAATGTACAATAATTTACGAGTGAAGAAGATAGCATAGGAACAGTTAATTCATGCAAGTCATCTGAAATTCAAACTTTTGACTGAAATTCAAAGATTCCTCTTCCTCCAATATTATAAATGCAGGTTTCTAATGCATTGTTAAGTGCACAAAACTTTCTAAACTAAAATATTATCTAAATATTCTAAGAATTTGTTGGTAAACCAAAAGAATCAGTTTACTTAATAGAGTTTGGAAGATATAAAATTTATTATGAATTCATAAAATAATGATTCACAAAAAACATAGATCTTGAGAATGGACAAATATGAAACATTACTGTTTTAATAATGATTTAAACAGAAGGTTTTAATGTTAATGCACACACAAAATGTATTATTTTGCATTCTCAAATACTAAAGATTGAGCAAAGAATTTATTTTTTTGATAATAATAAAAATGATTCAAAAAATCACAGCACACCTAATTTTTTGTTTAGTTTCAATTATCACAATTCTTTGCTTATTTATAATGGAATACATTTTTATTTCATTCAATCTAAAACAAGTACCTTCAACATTGAGTCAAGCAAAAGATAGGTCATAGTTACATGATGTAAAAATGAATTTAGATTTTTTTTTTTAGTACTCTGTACAGCATTTTCATAAAGATTGGGATGTTTATATCAAATATATGCATGATTCATGAAGAGTAAAGATATCGACTCTAAAATAACCATAATTAATATCATTCTTAATCAAATTTATCAGAACTATATATTTTCAAGTTAATTGTTTACTCATTCAAATAAATTTCAAAAGTTTTAGATATGAGATATTAATACTCTTTTTTTCTTGAACAGTAAAATGTAGCAATTTTTTAATATTATTCAAATTGAAATATATAATTATTTGCTTTGTTTAAATAGGTAATGGTTTTCATAAAAATTCTGCCATTTAGATTAATTTTAAATTATACTTTTTTACAGCTGTGCCGCTGATCTCTCAATCAGTGTTCTCATCCTCTGAAGCCAGTAGTGAAGGACGCCGCTACTCCCCTGGTTAAGGATATGTTTAACGGAGTGCCTAGCCCCTAGGATTGGGGCTTAATCTCCTGTAGATGAAAGCACTTGTGGGAAACCTTGCGTTCAGTATTTGCTGTGATCTTCTTCGAAAAAGTCCAAGGAAGTCGCTTAGGTAGTATTAGCAACTAGACTCTAGGGACAGCACCAAAATTTTGCTCGTAGGGAAATCAGACCACTTGATTTCTCTGTCAGATTCCTGAACTGTATTGCTAATTCTGTATGTTCAAAAATGTTTTGAAATTTGTCTTTGGAATTCTGAAATGTAGATGCCTTTGATTTTAGAATAATGTTATTGAACTAAATATAACAACACTCTTTTATATAAAAGTTATAACATTATGTGAAAAGTAAGATGCTGCAAAAAATTATTGTTCAAATAAAGAATACATTATAGATTTCTCACCCATGTCATTGATATATTTATTACTTACTCTAATTAATTTGAAAATAGCACAGTTTACTTATAAACACATTCCCAATGGGCATAATGGAAGAAATTTTTGTTTGAGCAACATTTAATTCTTCTGCAGCAACAAGGGAATCAATCGCATTATTGAAATATTCCCTCAGTTTTTCTCGTTGTTGTGATAAAGGTATTGCAGATTCATTGTCATTTACATACTTTATAAGTGAATCCGATTCATTAAAAGTTAAATTATTTGTTTCATTGGTTGGTCTGGGAGATGATATTGATGCTATATTTTCATTAAGATTGTAGGTTTCTGCAGTTTCATCAATTATCAAATTTTCATCATTGGAAACATTATCTGTTTTCTTACTGTACATGCATACAAAATGAATGTGTTTGCCCATATTCCATCTGATAGAAGAATCAATGCAGCTGCAGATGTAATTATGGATGCAACAATCGCAATCTTTACATCAGACAGAACAGTTGCAATTATCATTTAATTTTTGAATTTTATATAATTCTTCACAATTTGATGGTGGCAAAATGAAGCCATCATTGTAAGTGCATACCTCTCTATCTAAACCCAAACTCAGATTATGCCTTTTTCTAAGCACACTATCATTAGGATAGGCATAATAAGCTAATATTCTGAAGATTTTCCCCTTGGAGCAGCCCACGACCTTCGTAAAACAAGGCCTCACAACTTATTTGTGACGTCACACAGGTAGGGTGATTGGCTGCCATGAGCAGAATCCCGCTTCCTTTCTTGGTATTCAGGTATATTTTAAATTCACTTAAAAATAACTTATTATTAATATTAAGACATTTATCTTGCATAAAATTCACAATTAATTATTTTTCCCCAGGGTGAATAAAAGAAATAGCATGATAGAAAATCTTAAGGTCCTCTATAGCTTATTGACCATATTTATTAGATAAATACATTGGGGTATTATTATTAGTTTTTTTTTTGTTTTAATGTAGATTTCTTTTATTTTTATTTTATTAAAAATCGTTTTTCCCTAAAAATATTTTTTAAAGCTTTTGGCGATTCTTTTTATTGTAGTGACAGGTAATTCATGTATTTTATAAGTTAACATACAACTGTTTACTTCTCAAATTACTTATGAACTTTCAAATAAAATATTAATGTATTTAATATAAAATTTAAATTTTACAGCAACTAATTCTGTTGATAAAAAAGAATTACTTTCACAGCTTGTTTTTTCACATTAAGAATTGTTTTCATTTAATATATTACTAATTCATACAATTTAATAAACTAGCTTTTATTATATCTGATTTTACATTTCAATGCATTTATAATTAATTTCAATTCAATCTGTAGAAACAGTAAAAGAAAACACAAATAAAAAAAAAATCACACACTATTTGAATCATAACATTTTATTTACAGAGAGACAATAACAAAATACATTTTGTTTTCCAACTTTATTATAAATCTCACATAGACAAATGAAAATAATTATAATATTAAATAAAGTTAAAATACAAACTTACAAATTACATCTAATTTGGAAGAAATTAATAAAGAATGACTTACCTTAGGAGCTTGAGAAGTGCCTAGACAAATAAAAATTACTTTGTTTGCTTTTTGAATTATACTCCATGTATTTGATTTAAAGTTTTTAAATTTTTAAATTAAATCACAAAAAGTGTTGATAATTTCTATCTCCTCTCTTTTTACTATGTCCTGGAGACTGCTATTTAAAGCTGCTTTTAAGTTTTCCCATTTTTTACGTGTGTCCCTATCCATTTCAGTTTCTCTTGCTTTTAATTCTGAGGAAAAGTATGAAAGTAAATTAGGGAAAATTGAAGGTACAACATCAGGTACAAGCCTAGAAAGAAAAAAAGTGGAATTCTTTAGATAAAAAAATTAGTTTTAAAAATTTAAAACTTAAGAAAATATCTATTCTGTTTTTGATTTTAATACATAAACTAAAAGCTCACGTATGCTGGACAGTATTAAATAATAAAATTTAAAATCAACAGAAACATTCATTCATCCAAAATAAATACCTAGCTCAATATTATGTTGGAATATCTATAGTAATTATTTATACTACCATTCAAGTAATACAATATTCTACATGAATTAATCAATTGATTTTACACGGTATGAAAAATTGATTTAAAAACAAAAACTTTTTTTAAAAAACGTTTCAGATATTTTGTAAAAGTTGCATTCATTTATAATAAAAGATTAACTAATGATATTTAAAAATAATAATAAATATTAATTGTTTTATATATAATCTGATTTATAGATAAACAAATAAAAACTACATTTTCTAAACCTATATGAACATGCAATTCATATTGTTTTTACAACTATAACTTTTTTACATAATATTTTAGAATAAAATATAAGTTTAATCTTCTACAATCTATAGTCATATATATATAATTAAAAATTAAGTTTTATTATTCATTAGATCATTTTAAACTTTTTTATAAGAGCATAATAACAGGGGTGTTTGTGGGACCCTAAAAAATCCCCTGAAACTTTTACGGACTTACTACCGACATTTTGGAGTTTTGAGAGGGGGGGGGGAGAGAAATGAAAAATTACAATTATGAAGTATTGAATGACCTAATTATAAAAGTTCAATGAATTACTTTTTTTGCAAAATTAATAATCATAAATTTTCAAACATATAAACTACTACATTTTATGTAAATATTTTAAATTACCTGAATTAATTCTTTAAAAAAAATTATCTAATTTCTGCTGCTTTTTTTTATTTTCTGATGTTGTTTATTTTCTGATGTAAGGATTTCTACCTGCACCACGTTCATCAGGTGCACGGTGTGGAGAATCGATGCCCGTTCTGCTTTGGAGAGCATGAATACACGATCGAACATGCCACCGATTGTTGGAGACTCTTCCTTCTGGCCCATTTTTACGAGATGCCTTCCTACCCCCGAGGATGGAAAGAGACCCGAATTTGGGAAAAGAGGGTGCTCCGTCATAGAAGAAACTACCTTCAGGTGGAAATAGATATGATGGAAGCTCGAAAGAAGCAATTGGAAAAGGAAAAATTCAAGGTAAAGAGACTGTTGAATCATAAATTTGGAGAGAAGAGGCGCCGACACAGGACAATGTAATTGAAATAGAATGATGTGTATGAATAAACAAAGTTTGTTTCTAAAAACTCTTTGTGTGTTTCTTGTCAGCACTACTACTACTTTAAAAAAAAAAAAAAAAAAAAAAGTTTTTTTTTTTTTTTTTTTTTTTAGTGTTTGTGTGTCAGTGGGAGTATTGAAAAATATTTTCGAGAGAGAATAAAAACTAGGTACCTGCTATGCACTGACGGGATTTTGGCTCAATGAGCTTTCCCCGCTGGTTAGAGTAGACTTTTGTCCTTTCCCAGCAGCATTTTCTTTTTATTGACGAGACCCCCTCAGTATTATATGACTGAGGTTCCTATAGCAGATGACGTTGTCCGGCTGATATGATAGCTCAGCAACCGCTCTCTCTATAGATGATTGACTGTGTATGCAGTCGAATCCACAATTGGCCTTACCTCCCATCGAGCCTCGGTTCGGTGAATGTATGATTACGATCATCCATAGAGGGAACCCCAGTGGATTCACAGGTTTCTGAAAAAAAAAAGAACATGCTGTTTACAGAATTTTATTGACGAGACCCCTCAGTATTATATGACTGAGGTTCCTATAGTAGATGACGTTGTCCGGCTGATATGATAGCTCAGCAACCGCTCTCTCTATAGATGATTGGCTGTGGATGCAGTCGAATCCACATTGGCCTTACCTCCCATCGAGCCTCGGTTCGGTGAATGTATGATTACGATCATCCATGGAGGGAACCCCAGTGGATTCACAGGTTTCTGAAAATAAAATTCTGCCCTTAATGAAATTAACTTTAAACTTTCCCTTCATCAGGTGATAAATTTAAATAAATGAAATTAACTTTAAATTTTACCTTCATCAGGTGATAAATTTAAATAAATGAAATTAACTTTAAATTTTACCTTCATCAGGTGATAAATTTAAATAAATGAAATTAACTTTAAATTTTCCCTTCATCAAGTGATAAATTTAAGCAAATCATTTGTCCTCTCATCCTTTTAAATATTTTTTTATATTTAATGGAGCAAGATCATATTTTAGTTTTAGATGAGTTCAAGCAAATTAAATTGAACTGCTCTCATTTTAAATATTTTTTTATATCTAGTTGTAATTTTAAATGATTCCATTTATCGGCTTCAATATCTAGTTGTTAGTTTAAACAACTTTTAAGAAAATAATATTAGTTTAAATATCTAGTTGTAAGTTTAGATAATCTCATTTTAAATATTTTTTTATATTAGTTTAAGTAAATTTTAATGACACGACATTAAATATTTTTTTTATATCCGTTTAAATATCTAGTTGTAAGTTTAGATTTAAGATGCATGGCTGCTTTGCATGTCCGCTTTGCATGTTCTAATGTCTGCTTTGTATGTTCTAATCAAAGGTCTAAGGGAAATTTATTTTAATAAACATATCCAATTAAATAATTATGAACGTGTATCAATAAAAATATCAAATTGGTGTTTCAGTATAACATATAAATAAATATATATGTAGTTGTAAGTTTAGGTTAAAGATTGTTTACTTTCGCATGTCCCAAAGCAATTCTAAATGTTAAACAAAAATGTAATTACTAAAACAAAGAATCAAATTCAACTAAGCAAATTAAATGCAACTAAGCCAATTAGATTAATATGTTTCGGACATGGAGGTAAAAGTGTTTTGGAGTAAAAAAAGGTCAAAGTGTTTTGGAGTAAAAAAAGGTCAAAGTGTTTTGGAGTAAAAAAGGTAATGTTACTATGCAAGGAGGGTGGGCATAGTAACATGAAAGGTTATAAATGAAAAAAAGGTTATTCATGGTTATAAAAGGTAAAAGGTTATGCATGCAAAAAAGGTTATTCATGGTTATAAATGAAAAAAAGGTTATTCATGGTTATAAAATAAAAAAAGGTAATGTTACTATGCGTGGAGGGAGGGTGGGCATAGTAACATAAAAATAAAATTTTATTTATATTGTTAATCAGGTTATTCATGGTTATAAATGAAAAAAAAAGGTTATTCATGGTTATAAATAAAAAAGGTAATGTTACTATGCGTGGAGGGAGGGTGGGCATAGTAACATAAAAATAAAATTTTATTTATATTGTTAATCAAATTTATATAGATTGAAATGGTTATTTTGTAATGTATGTGATATTTACTTTGCTTTTTGCGAATCTTTGTGTTTTTGGGGGTGTTAAATATTTTTAAGTCTTTGATATGTTTGGGTGAAACATCTTTATGCTTTTTGGGGGTGAAACATCTTTATGCCTTTTGGGGATTTTTGAGTATTTTGGGGGGAAAATACGTTTATGTCTTTTGGGGGTGAAACATTTGTATGTCTTTTTGGGGTGAAACATCTTTATGCTTTTTGGGGGTGAAATATTTTTATGTTTTTTGGGGGTGAAACATCTTTATATCTTTTGGGGGTCTTTGAGTATTTTTGGGAGTGAAACATCTTTATGTCTTTTGGGGGTGAAACATTTTTATATATTTTTGGGGGAAATGTGTTTTATGTCTTTTGGGGGGAAATGCGTTTATGTCTTTTGGGAGTGAAACATCTTTATGCCTTTTGGGGGTGAAATATTTTTATGTCTTTTGGGGGTCTTTGAGTATTTTTGGGAGGAAATGCGTTTATATCTTTTGGGGGTGAAATATCTTTATGTCTTTTGGGGGGGTGAAACATTTGTATGTCTTTTGGAGGTGAAACATTTTTATATATTTTGAGGGGACATAAAAATTTTTATATCTTTTGGGGTGAAATATTTTTATATCTTTTGGGGGGAGTAATGCGTTTTATGTTTCGTGGATCTTTGAGTATTTAAATTGGAGAATGAAAAGGTTTTTTTACATAGCAAAAGATTTGGAAATAGTATCCAAATCTTTTGAAATGTGAAAAAACCGTTTAAATATTTAAATGACCTTGACCTAGTTTTTTTAAAAATATAAAAAGAATGTATTTAAATTGGGGAATGAAATGGTTTTTTTGCATAGCAAAAGATTTGGAAATAGTATCCAAATCTTTTGAAATGTAAAAAAAATCGTTTAAATATTTAAATGACCTTGACCTAGTTTTTTTTAATAAAAATATAGAAAGATAACATCATATCAAAAAATTTGGAAACCTAGTTTTTTTTAAAATATAGAAAACAATGACAAAAATTATTCTCTTGAGACCAAGAATGAAAATATTTTCGACCTAAAAAAATGAGGATTATTCCAATTTCTGATAAAGTCTCTCTTCAAGGTTGGTACACTCTTCAATCCAAAAAAATGGGAGAGAGCCGATAAAAAAAAAAAAAAAAAAAACGTTTTTTTTTTTTTTCCCTCTCTTTCTGTGTTCTCTGAAATAGTTTCAAGAAAATATTTTCTGTCGGCTTTACATTGGTAGTGTGTTCTAACTGCTCTATTATCAACCATGTCTGACGAACTCATTCTGACTGTTACCCTTTCCGATGGAGAATTGGACGATGTTACCATGCCATCCCCTGATGTTGTGCCGTTGTCCACTGAGGTCATGTCATCTCCTAATGCTGTGCCGCTGTCCACTAAGGTCCCTCCCATGCGAAAAAGACAATTTTTCCAGTGCCGACGTCGGCGAGGAATGACTCGTATTTCTCCTTGGAGATCTATTCAACAATACCATCATCGACATGGTATGGGAGTATAATGCTTCCGGAACCATGCATATTGTCTGACGAATGGTATCACTTCCTACGTCGTAGAAAATGATCCAGATTTTGAGAGGAAGCTATTACAACATGTGGCCGATATGAAGATAACAACCTTATACGTGACGGATACGGCGACCCAAGTTCGTTGGAGACTGGTAAACAAAACCAATGACATATCAGTCATTGTATTGAATAATGATGCTGGGGATTGCCCCACCTGTAAAAGGAATTGTGTGAGATGGGTGGCTGTTTGTGGACTGAATTTCATTAGAAAAACTCCGATAGAATGCATTCCACATCATTGATCCATGATATTCATGACTCTTTGTCTCTGTTAAACATGCCATGTTAAACAGTAAAGTATGTACCTTCAGCGGGGCAAGAAAATTTTTGTTTAACGTTAGTGTGTAAAGAAGAAGAAGAAGAAAGTAAGAAGAAAAAAAAAACGTTTTTTTTCTTCTTTTTTTTAGTTGTTGTCTCTTCATGTATATATATTTCTGAATACACTTTCATCACAGCACTACTTGTTTCAAGAGTTTAACATTGAAATCAACCATGCTGTTGGATCTACGCATGCTCGTCGTTCCACCTCCTCTCTCTCCTATTCTGGAGCCATCTGCTAAGACCAACCAAGTGCTGAAGCCGGCTCATACTCAAGAGTATAAGCATCAAATGACAATGATGGTTCTATGCATTGATGAAAAGGGGTTCACATTGACAGACGGACACGTCTCCCATTCGTCCGATAAGCTGCACCCTAAGCGTTTGAGAAAGGCATTGGCACAGACCCATGGTACGCATCTCTTCTTTGCAGACTTGAAAACAAAACGTTATTACAAAAAATTCTTTGGCCGTTTAAAATTAAAGCATCAAACTTTTATTTTAAACAGCCGAAAGAAAATTGAAAAGTGCCTGTATTGCAAGAAGAAATGTCATCGTTGGCTGGCGGTAGTACGAGGTATTGAGAATTTTTATAGAATAAAAATGGATCCCATTCCTCACTGAACCAGCCTTGGACAATAAACTGGCTTTGGACTTTGTGCAGATATTATTCAAAAGGGATCACACTGAGCATGCGCCAACTCACAGTATATATAAAAGCTCGTGCGACTGTCTCACTTCATTTCTTGCAAAATGTCCCTCTCTTTATACACACAATTGCTGCGAGCAGTGCTGGAACAGTTGCCGGAGCCAGCAGAGGTTCATGTGGGTGAGGCCTACAGGGAAGAGATGGCGAAGCTTGCAAAAGAGATGGTACCAACTATTGATCTGAAGTTGGTACCTATCATCAGCGAGGAGTTGAAATCGTTTGCACGGAAAAAGGATGGACTGCAATGGTTTTTGTGGAAGACAGAAGGGATCCCCCGTCTGATGGAATTTGCCATGACACTCTATTGCAATTACGATAAGCATATGAGTGAAATGGACAAATGGACCAGATTAGGGGAACTAACCATAGAGTCCATCTACTCTTCCCCAGGGCCAGAAAGTTGTTTCGGAGATTGCCCGATATGCACGGAGCCTCTGCATAGGAAAATAACAACTTCATGCGGGCACAACTTTCATGGAGAATGTCTAGAAATGTGGATGAAAGAAAACATTTCTTGTCCACTGTGCCGAAAGAACCTCTGCGGGTATGCTTGGCATCGTTCATGAATGTCCTCTGAATGCCTCCAAAAAAATGGGAGAGAGTCGATACGATGCGAGTCGTATCGGCTCTCTCCCATTTTTTTGGGTTCAAGAGTGTGCCAACCTTGAAGAGAGACTTTATCAGAAATTGTAATCTAAAGTTAATTTTGGCAATAGACCAGCTTTGGGAAAATTTGAATAGACTAGCTTTGTGGGGGGGGGGTAATGTTAATTTTAGAATATTGAATAAACCAACTTTGGAAAATGTAAAAGTATAAGAAATAAACTGTAATCTAATGTAAAAGTAATTATATGTAAAACTGTAAACTAATATTAATAATGTAAAAGTAATTATAACAAAGCTAAACATTTTTTTTTTCAACTTTTGAGTGAATATAACTTCACCCTAATATTGCAGTCTTTCAAAACTATATCATTATGTGGTTTCAAATCGCTTTTACTCCCTATCTTCCTCCGGTGGCCGTACTCATTAGCGAAAGTGGGCAGATGATGTTTCGACTTTTGGACATTGCACAGCTGTTGAAGAAGAAAAAACCATGCAGTTACAAAAATCAATTTAAATTCCTGGCGGTTCAAGCACATGAAATATTGCCTTTGAAAGGTTTCACCATCCCTCCTCAGACCCTCAACACCCACGTCGTCAACTTTCAAGTGGCTCAAAATTTGATGGCTTTGCTTATAAATATGGCATGAGGAAATTTGTGACGACTGTTGGAAAATCACCCCTGCTTATATGTGTGGAAGAACCAGGTGAAAATGCCATCATTGTCACTGACTGGATTAAACATTTTATAACAGATTTGCAATTGTACCGATTAGAGGTACAAAAGAGTCTCTTACCACAAAAAAGATTGTCAACAGAAACTCGACAAGATTCAAAGAGGAACTCTGATGCTGGACCCTCTACTACCCCCAAGTCTGATGCTGGACCCTGTACCGTCTCTGAATCTGATGCTGGCCCCACTACCATCCCCGAGTCCGATGTTGAACCCTCTACTACCCCCGAGTCCGATGTTGAACCCTCTACTACCCCCGAGTCCGATGTTGAACCCTCTACTACCCCCGAGTCCGATGTTGGACCCTCTACCATCCCCGAGTCTGATGCTGCACCCACTACTACCCACGAGTCTGATGTTGGATCCTCTACCACCCACAAGTCTCCTCCAATGATACAATTTTGCAAATTTGGAACATTTCCTGAACCTGGAGATTTAATCGTGAAATACCATAATCCTCCAAAACGTGTTTGGTTTGTCCTTGGCAAATGTGATACCATGTACTGGGTAGGAAACCGGTTATAACTTCCGGGTAGGTTGAGTATAAAAAGGGATGCACGCCAAGCAGTCGGTACCATTCACCAGCTTAGCAGTCAGCATGGACGTGTTTCCCGCAACAAAATCGTCAGCCTTGGTGTCCGTAGCCCATCCTGGAAAATGGGAACCCTTCGAGAGCCTCATGGTGCAAGATAGAGTGGAGGCGTTCATATCATATATGGATCTGAGCACTCTGAGGATATTTCAACATCCGATACCAGACTGGACGAAGAAAGGACTGTACGTCGACAATTTCAAGCGGGCTGTGCTAGCGTCCAAAAAAGTGAACTTTTTTGAGCCCCGGAGAGTGAGCTGGAAAAAAACAACAATGAAGATAAAGAGGAACCCCATCAATGCAAAAAAGACTTCAGATCAACGCCTGGGGTTCAAAATGGACAATATGATGCTGGTAAAACAACATTTCTCGTTTGGATTAAGAAATGTGGCACAGGCAGAAGGCCACGTATACCAGACGTCGGATGCGCCCATCATGATTTACCACTTGCCTGCCAAGAGCCTTCGGTGCAAGGCAAAACCCTGCATCACACGGAGAAGTTTCTGTGAAATTGACCAGTTTCTGTACGACAGGTATGTGCTCAAACCAAACTCTACATACGTCGTGCCTCCTGGAACAATGTACCTCATCCTAACGGTACAGAAAACTTTGTTTGCTGTCGACATTATGGAGTGGGATCTGGTAAAACATTACCAGAGCTTTAAAACACACAAGGAGTTTACACTCCAAGTGTATAATCTACCACCTCCAACACCTACCCACGAGTGTGAACCGCCAACAAAAAAAACTCAAAACCACCTTTGTGGAGCCCTCACCTGTGCATCAAACCTTTGTCGAGCCTTCACCTGTGCATCAAACCTTTGTGGAGCCTTCACCTGTGCCCGAGACCTTTGTGGAGCCCTCACCTGTGCCAGAGACCTTTGTGGAGCCCTCACCTGTGCCAGAGACCTTTGTGGAGCCTTCACCTGTGCCAGAAATTGACTTTAGTTTAGAAAGAGAGGAGATAAACAATTTCTTGGAGATATTTGGGAGGGACTTGTTCCACGACTCTCCAGCAGCAGTATTGCCTCCTTCTCACGACTCTCCAGCAGCAGTATTGTCTCCTTCTCACGACTCTCCAGCAGCAGTAGTCTCCTTCTCATGACTCTCCAGCAGCAGTATTACCTCCTTCTCACGACTCTCCAGCAGCAGTATTGCCTCCTCAGGATAATTTTTGGAATTTTAATATAAATAATTAATGCATATTACCTCCTCCTACAATATTACTTCCTCCGGATAATGAGGAGGAAGGCCAACTTTTAAATTTGACAATTAAAAAGAAAGATGTGTATTGTGTGCCAATGAGAACTTGTATTTTTAACGAAAACAATTGTCCATTAAATTTAAAAAGACTTTGTCCCCTGTAAAAAAAACTTGTATTTTCATATGTTGCTTTATTTGTTTAATGTAAATAAAATTTATTTATTTATTTGAATGGCTTTGTTTTTTTTCCAAAAAAAAATAACCCTAGGAACTCTTCTTCGGAAGGGTTCCTAGGGTTATTTTTTTTGGGGTTCTCTAAATGACCAATCTTGGACAAGGGCAATTTGAAACATTTCATTTTAAATTATTTAAATGGTTAGTTTCTAATATATATAATTGCTTTATTTGTTTTAATGTAAATAAAATTTATTTATTTCTTTGAATGGCTTCCAAAAATAACCCTAGGGTATAATACCATTCTTTTAAAAAGTCATCATTATTGGACAATTTGAAACATTTCATTTAAAAAATGTAACTCATGCTTAAGAATATAATACCAAATAACCCTAGGAACTCTTATCATTATTGGACAAGGGCAATTTGAAACATTTCATTTAATGTTTAAGAATATAATACCAAATAACCCTAGGAACTCTTATCATTATTGGACAAGGACAATTTGAAACATTTCATTTAAAAAATATAACTCATGTTTAAGAATATTATGCCATTCTTTTAAAAAGTCATCATTATTGGACAAGGACATTTCATTTAAAAAATGTAATTCATGTTTAAGAATATAATACCATTCTTTTAAAAAGTCATCATTATTTATTATAACTCATCTTTATTAAAAATAATGGCTTAATGTATTACAACTCATCTTTATTAAATAAATTATTTATTGTAACCCACACCATTCTTTCAAGTCATTTAAATTATTTATCAAACCACATCTTTATTAAATTATTTATTATAACTCAAAAATTGTCGTTTTCCATTTTTGAAAAATTGTTCATACTGTTACGGTGCTCATATATTTTTTCGAGCGACTGTACTAATACCAGACGTTTTTAGGATAGAATTGTCTGCCGAGTCGATTATAGTGTTGACAATATGTTTTAATGCTTCCTCAATAGTTGAAGATTTATTTACATGAGAGTTAATATTAGCCAGAGAGGTGAACTTCTGCCAGTCTGCTGCATTTAAAACATATTTAGGAGGATGATAAGAACCAGTGATACTGTGTCTATTATCTGTTAAAATTAAAGGAAAGTGGTCACTATTATATAGATCATTGTGAACCGTTAAATTTAGAAAAGGTAGGAGTGCTGGAGAACATATTGCCAGATCAACTGAATGGAATGATCGCGTTGGTAAATGAAAATGTGTTTTTTCATCTGTATTTAAAAGGCATAAATTATGGTCAACAAGCAGTTGTTCGATTTTTTGACCTCGTGTGTTTGAACTACAGCTACCCCATAAAGTGCCATGACCGTTAAAGTCTCCCAAAATAATGAATGGAGATGGGAGTTGGGAAATTAAGATCTGTTTGATTAACTGTTTCGCTGGGAGGCAAATAGAGACTGCAAATGGTGATCAAGGATTGCATATGAACGCGGATTGCCACTGCTTGAAGATTAGTGTTCAGAATCAGAGGTATGGATGGGATATTACTCGCTGTAAGAATTGCAACGCCACCAGAAGCTCTATTTTGCATATGGTTCTTACTAAAAATTTGGTAATTAGGAATATTATTTTTATCTGTTTTAAGATACGTCTCTTGTAGTGCAATACAGATTGGTTGATATTTATAAATGAGGCCTTTAAGTTCTGAAGACTTGTTCATAAACCCTCTGCAGTTCCAGGAAATAAATGCAGCCATTAATTACAAACCAAAAAACAGAAAAAGGAGAAACTGACAAAAATAGAAGACCACAAAGGAAGCTAGAAATCACCAGCCTCACTGGTGGACATTTCATCTTCAGATGGATGAACTTTAAAAAGTGAATCACTATCTTCACCATCATCATTAAGATTTTTCTTTCGAGAGTCATTTAAAAAATCTTGTCGGGTAGGTGATCGATTTGCAGACGTACTTAAAATATTTTGATCCCTTTTATTGGTTAGTAGGCGAACACGTTTGCTAGATTTCGATTCTTTCACTTTCTCTTTATCATCCGACTTCTTCATCATTTTTTTTTATTTTTATTTTCCCGAGCACTTTTTTCATTAGTCTTTACAGGGGATGAATTGTTCTTTGTTGATAAGGATATATTGGAATTATTTGGAGACTTATTAGTTGCCGTCTTTATATCTAATAAATTATTTGTAAGAATTGCAGATGCATTTGCTTGTTCATCACTGCTAATGGTTGGATAAGGTGGATTTGGTTGAATCGTTGGTACAGGAGTTGAATTGGTAGTTGAATGTGATACGGCGGAGGACGATGAAGCATTCTCCCAAGACTTTTTAATTGCAATAAGTTCAAGCCAGTCACTTTTTTTAATTGTTATTCATTATTAACAGGAGTAGGAGTAACTGCTGTAGTTGTTTTAAGATTATTTATGGCAGTTGTTGTTGTTGTGATGGGGGGACTGATGGATTTAGTGCAGATGCATAAGAGAGGTTTGGTTTTGGTGTTCTGTCGGTGACTATTTTTCGAGCATCTGGGAAAGAGAGATTTTTTGTTATTTTAACTGTCAGGATTTCCTTTTCTAATTTATAATGTGGGCAGGATCTGGAGTACGATGGATGGTCACCATCGCAGGTGTTGCTTTCGTGGTCTGAACTAGAGCACCGAGCACAAATTTGTTTTCCCCGACAAGCCGTTATTGTATGGCCAAACTTTTGACATTTAAAGCAACGCAAGGGATTAGGTATAAAATGTTTAACCGGGCAGTTTATATAAGCTATTTTAACGGATTTTGGTAGTACAGGAGTGTCAAATGTAAGAATGAGATGTTTTGTTGGGAAGTTCTGACCATTTCGTTTGATTGTAATTCGGCGGACTGCTATGACTTTTTGGCTTTTCAGACATTCTAGTATATCTTCTTCCAGATCTTTTTGAAATTCACTTTCGGAAATAACGCCTCTGGAATGATTAAGTGTACGATGTGGAGTGACTTTGACGTCTATGTTCCCTATTTTTTCTAGTTTCAATATATTTTCAGTTTGTTTCATATTCATGACTTCTATTAGAAGTTTTCCACTGATCAGTTTTTTAATTGATTTTACCTCTCCGACAAGGGCAGAGATACTTTTATGAATTAAAATGGGATATATGCTCTTTAAGTCATTATTTTCAGAAAAAACTACAAAAAATTTTAAAAAAGCATTACTGTGTTGATTATTAGAAAGACCCATGCGATATGGTGAATGATTCGGGCTCGACGGCACCGCCCACCACGGAGCCCAGCAAGGGATGGCAGCCACCGGCTCTGGCTCACCCCAACCTCGTTTAGTCGTGCACTCATTGCAGAGTGCCAAGGGCTCTCTCCGAAAGGTGGATGAAGCAGCTAGTGGGGGACAGGAGTCCGGACGAGCGCGGCATCGACTGGCGAACGATTCCGCCACCTGGCTGCCTCAAGGAGGCCTTGATTTTCCGGGATGTGACCTGGGCATTCAGGCATCTGAGGGCCTCCTTGAACCATTAACTCAAAGTTAAGGATTCTAGGTAACGACTGTCTGAACGAGCGCTAGACCTCTGAGAACGCAATAGACTCAAAATTCTAAAATTTTACCTTAAAAATTACTGTTTTTTTTTTCCTTTGTGAATAAAATTTTTGATTCTGTTTTATTTTTTTGACGAACTTTGTACTTAATTTCTGAATAATACTTTTCAGCCCAAAAGCCGGGAAGCAAGATCGAATAGGGTCGACGACAAACTTGCTCGTTTCCTGGCTTAGGGGAGGCTCAACGATATATATGATGACGTCAGCGAGTCCTGCACTCATTGCAGAGTGCCAAGGGCTCTCTTCGAAAGATGGATGAAGCACCTAGTGGGGGACAGGAGTCCGGACGAGCGCGGCATCGACTGGCGAACGATTCCGCCACCTGGTCGCCTCAAGGAGGCCTTGATTTTTTTGGTTTACAGTTAGGCCTATGACAGGGCTTTCGAGTTGAACATCCGAGGAGAAAAGACGTACAAAGTTGAGCTCCTGTTGTCAGCACACCGAGGATAGCGCGCAACAGATCCAAGCTTCTTTTTAATTTAACATCACCGCCAATTCCCATCGGATCACCAAAATTTCTACATCAACTAGTGCAAAAGTTTGCGGGCAACATAAGCGTGTCTTCAAATTGTGTGTTTTCTGTGTTTTTGTGCCAAAATTGAAGCATCAACATCGGAAAATATTAGATTACCACCCACATATTAAGATGTCCGGCTAAGTAGACGCCTTGCGGCTGGGGCAAAAGTCGATAACTCTGATGGAACAACCAAAGGATCAGGAACACTCCCAGCAATCCCCTAAAGTCAGAGACATGATCTCCCTTTTAGAAAGCGACCACAACACTTCGAAACAAAGGAGATCCTCCTCCTCCACCACCATCTCCAACACCTCTTCAATAGTCTCAATGATCTCCAGCGGGACCCAAGTGGAACCTGACAGCACAAATGCCCAGCTATTAAAGAAACTCCGAGACATTATCAACGGAGGAACCACCACCAACACTCAGGGGGGCAAACCCAAATATAGGGCTTACCTGAAGGCCGACATAGCCAACAAGATACTTGACAACCTTGAATACAGAATAGAAAGACTTGAGGCTAAAACACAAGAACCTCCCCCGCCCAACCAAAAGGAGACAAAGGAATCCGGGACGAACACAACAGAAACCGTAAGTTTGGGAGCCATCAACACTAGCCCACCATCACAGGCCAACGACCGTACAACATACGCAGCAATTGCAAAAAAAACGCACACCCATGAAGCCACAAGCCCTTCTGCTATACCCAAAC
This sequence comes from Argiope bruennichi, assembly GCF_947563725.1. Taxonomy (NCBI): domain Eukaryota; kingdom Metazoa; phylum Arthropoda; class Arachnida; order Araneae; family Araneidae; genus Argiope; species Argiope bruennichi. The sequence continues at coordinate 41,694,074 of NC_079161.1, read as the reverse complement.
GAGGCAACAAAAAAACCGGAGGACATAAAAGAACTACTAAAGAAAGAAGTAGCACATCCCGGGATTAGAATAAAAGAAGTGCGCAATACTAAAAATGGTGTAGCTGTCATAGGTGACAACTCAGAGGCCATAGCCCAACAGGAGACCAAACTAAAAAACTCCACAGCCCTAAACAAGAACATCCAAATAAAACAGCCAGCTAAAAGACATCCCAGCATCATCATCTATAATCTACCAGATGAAATAAACCCCTGAGGAAGTCAACGAGGCCCTCAAAACAGGAGCTGGTATCACAGAGGATCTGAAGTTAAGGTTCAAGTTGTCAGAGCGCCTATAAGGGACCGCACACTGGGTATTGGAGGCCCCCAGTGAAAGCTTCCATAAAATCAAAAAGCTGGGAAAAATTCCCATTAACTGGTCGATGCATCAGGTAAAGGAATTCCTTCATATCAAACGATGCAACAAGTGTCAGGGTTTCCGACACCTCGCTAAAGACTGCCCCAACACCAGGCCGTTCTGTGGTAACTGTGCAGGTCATCACGAGACCAGGAAATGCAGATCACCACAAGTGGTGTGCATCAATTGTGCAATGCACAACCAAATACACGGGACACAGTACCCAATTAGCCACCGCACTGACAACCAGAGCTGCTCCTGCTACAAGGGAGAGGTAGCTTTGTACAGGACGAAGAACAATCAAATCTTTCTTTCACCCCCACATCAACTCAATAAGACAATAGCAATAGCACACCATACCTCGACAACAACCCAAGAAATCCACCGGCCACCACTCCTATCAGGTTACTCCAGATCAACCTGAGGAGATCGGAAATTGCCACGTCAGCCCTATTAGATGCAAAAACCAAATTTCAACCTAACATCATTCTAGTACAGGAGCCATACATCCTAGATGGAAGAATAGCAGGCATACCAAGGTCTTGGAACCAATACACCTCCAAGAACAACAAGGCGGGAATCATCACCCTCCCAACCTCTCAAAACCATTCCTCTTGTCTACTTCCGAATATAGTATAAGCATTAAAATCCAAACAGACAAAGGCCCACTAACCGTAACTTCATCCTACTCATCGCCAAATGGAAATATACAAGAAGCAACCCAAGAAATAGAGCAATTAATAACCAACTTAAACGAAGAAAGCGTAATAATTGGGGCTGACTCGAATGCCCACAACAGGCTTTGGGGGTATCCCAATGAAGACGTCAGAGGCTCCCATGTAGAGGATTTCCTACTCGCTAAAGAACTCTTTCTTCTCAACGATGCCAATTCCCCACCAACTTTTGAGCACAATTTCTCCAAAGGCTGGCCAGACCTAACAATAGTCAAAGGAGCAGACCTCGCAAACTCAGCAAAGTGGTCCGTCTCGGAGTCTTACTCCCACAGCGACCACAAATACATAATAGAAATCAATATGCCCCAAACGCATCTTGGCCACTACGCTACCCCATATCAACAGGAAAATAAAAGAAAGCCGAAACAAAACAAAATTACAAGAAGCAACAATAGCCCTCCAATCTGCAATATATAAAGCCAGCCAGAAAGTTTACAAAATTAAAAAAGTCAAAACAATAACACACAACAGCTGGTGGAACCAATCCCTCCAAATAAGGAAAAAGGAGTTGCAGGCCCTGAAAAGAAGACTGAACAAATCACCAATAGCCGAAAAAACCAAATACTCTATAATAATATCCAAAAAACAGGCAAAATTGAAGAGAGGCCAAAAAAGCTAAAAGGAAATAGTTTCGCAACCTCTGCACTCAAACAATCAACCCATATGGTCTCCCAAGACAATAATATAGGACAAAACGCCATCCTCCGACCTCTTCAGGCAATTAAACGCACCACTGGAAGGAGATATTAAATCATTCGCCTCAAACATCCTCAGGGAACTCTACCCCCAAGAACCAACCACTAATCACAACAACAGCTCTCCAATAAACCCTGCAATAGAAAAGCCCTTCTCAAAAAGTGAAATAAAAAGAATCCTCAGACAAGCCCCACTAAAGAAAGCACCAGGCCCAGACTCAATAGACTATATCATCCTAAAAGAATTAAACTCAAGATTCCCAGACACGCCCCATTCCCTCTACAACAAATGTCTTAATCTGCACTGCTTCCCATCCTCTCTAAAAAAAGGCAACATTGTCCTCTTCCATAAAACCGGAAAAGACCCCCAACAAATTAAATCATACCGACCCGTCACCCTACTGTCTACAATAGGCAAAACCCTAGAAAAGCTACTCCTAGGACGTCTAAATCACAAGCTAAATAACCTCAACACCTCCATAGCAACCAGTTTGGATTCAGAGAAGGCAAATCAACAGATCACGCAATAAACCTCCTAATCCAAAAAATCACTGAATCTAGAAATAAAAAGAACCACACAATAGCCATCTCCATAGACATACAAGGAGCTTTCGATAACCTACAATATGAATCAATAAGGAACAGCATAGACACAATAGACTGCCCAACAAACATCACAGAAACCCTAAAAGATATCTTGACAGACAGGAAAGTTTGCCTGGAAACTCCACAAGGAATTGTAGAGTGGGAAAAACAAAAAAGCTGCGCACAAGGCTCGTGACAGGCCCAATTTTTTGGAACCTTGTGGCTAATGAGATCCTTTCCGCTCCCTGGAATCCCAATATACACCTTCAGGCCTTTGCGGATGACTTTGTCTTTGTTATAAGTGAACCAACCGGAGCTAAACTTAAGGAAACAGCGCACCATGCATTAGAAACCTTCCAGTCTTGGCTAAATAAACACCACCTTTCCATATCACTAGAAAAGACCAACTACATCCTAATAAGCAAGCTTGTCAACGGCCTAAGACTGAAATGGCAAGGTAAAACCATAAAGAGGAGCAATTCCTTCAAATATCTTGGAGTGTACATCGACTCCAAACTAAACTGGGTAGACCACCTCCAACACTTAAAGACAAAGTCATCCAACTTAATACAAAGGATAAGAAGAGTAGCCGGTTCTAACTGGGGCCTAAACACAGACCATAGGAGACTGCTATATAAGACCGTAGCAGAACGAATGATTCTTCATGGCTCAGTGGCATGGGCTGCCTCCCTCTCGGCAAGACAGAAACGAGTACTAAACTCAATACAGCGTAAATTCCTGCTAAACATCAACAGAGCATATTCCACAACCCCAACTGCTGCACTTCAGGTAATAGAAGGCTCTCTTCCCCTCCACTTGAAAGCAGAATTAGAAGCGGCCTATGTCAGAATCACCAGGCTAAAACAACAAATATCTTTAGATGGAAGAGACTTCCCACCAGCGGACTACGAGGAGAAGCCAGCCACAACAAGGTTCCACCCGGCAGACTTCCAACTGGAAGACAGGATCTCCTTCACGAAAACCTTCTCGCAGGAGGAAGAAACATACATATACACAGATGGCTCCCACCTCAATAACCAGACGGGATGAGTAAGTAAGCGTTTATGCGCATTCTGTGTAATAAAAAATGAAGAAGTAACAACAGACTGGATGGGGAAGCTAAGCTGTCTTCCCTGGGGAAGCTAAGCTGGCAGAGCTCACGGCCATTAAAGAAGCCTGCCACTGGGCCAGTAACCAGGATCTGCAAATCAAAATCTGGTCAGACAGTGAGTCGAGCCTACATTCAATACAAGCCATAAACACTAAAAGCGCAATAGCCCAAGAAATTCAAGAGATTCTCCTTAACTCCACCAACATCAAGCTAGGCTGGGTTAAAGCTCATGCGGATAATAAGGGAAATGAAATCGCAGACCAACTTCCGAAAAGAGCAACGACAGAATGAAGCCAAATCAACATCCCTCTTCCAAACAGTCAACTCAAAAAACAACTAAGGGCAATATTCCTCAAAAAGTGGCAGGAAGAATGGGATGCAGGCCAAACGGGCAGAACAACTTACAAGATCCTCCCAAAGGTGAAAACAACCCAAATTGGATGGGAAAGGGAGGAGATCATGTTCGTAACAGGGCATGGTTTCTTCCCCTCCTACCTCTACCGTTTTCATCTGCGAGAAAGCCAAAACTGCGGCTGTGGTCAAGAGGGCACCCCATTCCACTACGCCACAAGCTGCCCACTAACAACGACCTTCCACTTCAACAAACCCTCAGCACACCACGACCCAGCCTGGTGGAAGGGAGTCATGCGACACAAGTTATCCAGAAACAAGATAAAACTCCTCATCAGATTCCTGCAGGAACATGAGGACATCCTCTTCCCTCAGAATTGAATAGCCTCCAACCACTAAAACACTAATCCCATACCGACATTACCACCTCGCTCATCTCCAATCCTCACCATCTCACTCCTCTCCCACCATCACAGACATCAGCTACTTCCAGTCCCTCCTCGCCAATCCCAACATCTAGACTATCAGCCTTCCCAACTACAACAATCCAGCGGCCTCACCCATCACCATCATTAGCAGAACAACGTCCACTCCAAATCAACAGTCCTCCCACTGACAGCACCATCCAACAGCAATCAACATCATCGCCTATGCAGTCTCCCCAATGGCCTCACCGGACCAACTCCAACAATCCAGCAGCCTCACCCATCATCATCATTAGCAGCAGAACAGCCTCCACTCCAAACCAACAGTCCTCCCTTTCACAGCATCATCCACCAGATACCAGCATCATCGCCCAGACAGTCTCCTGAATGGCCTTACCGTTCCAGCGACCAGATAGCAACCACAACAATCTCCTCTAAGAACGGCTTCAAATACTGTTGCGAGGCTGCAATTGTAATTCAACAATGTTAAAAATGTATATAATTATTAACTCCATTTTCTTGTTCATTTCCATCCACCACTAGAACGGCCTAACAACTTCTAGAGAGGCTGCACCTGTGAACTCATCTGTAAAAATCAATTTTCTCATCCCATCAATGTTACTCAAAATATGTTTTTTTTTTCCTGTTCTCTTTTTTCTGTATGTTTGTATCAATTTCATCAACGCCTGAACGGCCTCGCATTCTGTGGAGAGGCCGCAACTGATAGTCTCCAATGTATATTAATGTAAATATCTTTCTATGTTTTGTCTATGCTTAACCGGAATTGTAAAAAAATTTTTTTGGAATCCAATAAAGTTGTTCGGGGGGCGGCTACGCTGCGAGCGCAACTGGGCCCTCTTGGGGCTGCGGTTGCTTTTCCTTCCACGTGCATCCACCCAACCGACAAGGAACCTTCAGGGTTCCACATTCGGGGATGCATTGTAGCGTTTATGTCATGGACCGGGATGTAACCTGGGCGATCAGGCATCTGAGGGCCTCCTTGAATCGTTAACTCAAAGTTCAGGATTCAAGGTAACGACTGTCGGAACGAGCGCTAGACCTCTGAAAACGCAATAGACTCAAAATTCTAAAATTTTACTTTAAAAATCACTTGGGTTTTTTTTCTTCCCTTGTGCATAACATTTTTGATTCTGTTTTACTTTTTGACGAACTTTGTACTTAATTTCTGAATAATACTTTTCAGCCCCAAAGCCGGGAAGCAAGATCGAATAGGGTCGACGACAAACTTGCTCGTTTCTTGGCTTAGGGGAGGCTCAACGATATATATGATGACGTCAGCGAGTCCTGCACTCATTGCAGAGTGCCAAGGGCTCTCTTCGAAAGGTGGATGAAGCAGCTAATGGGGGACAGGAGTCCGGACGAGCGCGGCATCGATTGGCGAACGATTCCGCCACCGGGTTGCCTCAAGGAGGCCTTGATTTTCTGGGTTTACAGTTTGACACATGACAGGGCTTTCGATGCCAGGCGGAAGACTGTCATGGACCGGGATGTAACCTGGGCGATCAGGCATCTGTGGGCCTCCTTGAATCGTTAACTCAAAATTAAGTTTTCAAGGTAACGACTGTCGGAACGAGCGCTAGACCTCTGAGAACGCAATAGACTCAAAATTCTCAAATTTTACTTTAAAAATTACTGATTTTTTTTTCTTTTGTGAATAACATTTTTGATTCGGTTTCTTTATTTTAAAATATTTGATTTGGCATTTTTATTATGAAATTTTTGGAATAATTAAAAAAAAATTCTGACCATTTTTATTTATTTTGTTCCAAAATTATTCTTTGATTTGGCTTTCATTTTTTTTATAAATTGCCTTTTTTGGCATTTTATCCCTTTTTTGTATTAATTTATTTTCTTGACTGCTCAGAGGGCTAGAATCCGGCTCTCGGGCAGGGATGGGGGGGGGGGGTAGCAGTGTTGGGTGGTTTTTCGGGAAGGATATAACTCTGCCAGTCGGATTATTCTTCACTCTTCTAGAGAAGATTTTACTATTTAGATGCTTAGTTTTTTTCCTTATTTTTATAGCAAGTATTGAAATGGGCAAAACTCATCTTTATTTAATGAAGCAGACTCTATATACTAAGAGTGATAATTTTAAATCTTATATTAAAAACTTCAATTTCGGCTTCATTTATATTCTGAGAAAAATAGTAAAAACATCAAAAGCTTTTAAAAATTTGTCAGTAATATTTCTAATATGATCCATGCTTTCAAAAATTAATTCGAAATTAGACATATTTTGATAATTTTTAGTTTTATGTTTTTTTTTTTTTTTTTTTTTTTTTTTTTTTTTTAATATCTTGCATTCAGCATTTCTCATTTAAGGATAACTCATAATGCAAATAGCTCCTTCAGTTTTATTTTCATGTTTGAAACTACTATTTTTTATCCGTTCAATTTTCTTTATATTATGTAAATTTTACACCAATAATATACGGGCTTTCGTGTAATTTGGAATGCTTAACTTTGCCATTTCGTTACCTTTATTTTTATGAATGAAACGCATATAAAAGAAATATGAAAACTGTAGGGCTGTATACTAAATAGCTTTAATATTACTGCCATTCCAATTCTTGATGGAAGATCTTCACTCACTTATTTCTGCTTTCACAAAGATTAATGTCGTTCATTATTCTTTTATGACGGTATCGTAATAAAAATATTCTTGATAACGAAATATTCCTGATAATTCACACTATTATCAAATATTAAGTATAGTGAGTCGAAAATCTTGCTCATCTTGTACAAAAATAGCTCTGGCGTCATTAAAACCAAATTATTTTTAAAATATAACGAACAAAAATAAGCCACGTTCAGTATCAAGCAAAATTTATTCCTTCTATACCAGCAAAATTCTTTTTTTATATGCTTTTAAGAAATTATAAATTTTAAGCGAATTAAGCGTTGAGATGTTAACAGGAAAACAATTATTATTATTAGAAGCAATCCAAGGTTTACAATCAAGGTAAAGATCAATGGTGGCATCAGCATCCTGACTTTCTCCTATTCATATGCTTATGCAGTGTAGCGCTATCCATATTTCTTAGCACATTTTGAATAGATTCAAGTATGAATTTTGTGCGTCTTCCTATCCTTTCAGACTGGAGCAAAAATTCGACACATTCGCAATAACGATATCAAACCAACTTACCAAATTTCATTTTTCTATTTTGTGTCTGTGTGTGATTCCAAATAATTATTTAAACACTCGTATGTAATAAATCCTTTGTCAGAATACATTTTTAAAAAATTAATACAATTCTACATTTTGATAAAATTGCATGATACATTTAATTTATCTCGATGCTTCCGTTTTGGGGTATCATGTACATGCATACACGATTTTTACATACAGATTTCTATCAGCCAGTTTATATAATATTTGAAGATAAAATGTTGATTTACGATAAAGAAAGAAATTGTTTCTCAAATTTTTTGACTGGAATGATTCCCAGTGAATACTCAGCCTTTTTAACCCAAGCTATTGAATTGGGAGGTTAAAAAAAGTTAATAAAGGGTTTTAAAGGGTTGAAAAAAGGGATTAAGCCATATCCAGTATGCTATATTAAACTGAAACTTGTGAAACAATTGTTTATTTTTTAAACCAATTATATAAATAATATTGCCAATCATATATTAATTTTCTTTTTATATGAGAGCTAATGACTATTGATATATCATCAATGATCGCCCAGTCATATATATATCTTCTCAGTATATTCAGTTGATACGTCTATGGCGGAATTACTTCCAGAACCTTTTGGTATTCTACCTGCCTCAGTCATTCGATCCCTTCTGTCAATTTTTATTACATATTAAAACTATTGGCCATTAGATATGTCATCAATGATCGCCTGCTCTATATAATTTTTCAATTTCGAAAGAAGGAAAGAAAAAAAGAAGAGAAAAAAAATGCATTTTTTTATTGTATTTTCATTTTGAAATAAATTCTGTCTTTCCCCTATTTGGCTGCATGATTCATCAACAACTCAATCAAGTTTATTCATTTTTTCTACCGCTTAGAGATATTTTTGATAAATTATGAAAATAAAGTATCAAGCGTTGTGGATGGGTACAATTTGTTTCAAACATTTTTTTTTTTATAACCATGTTTCTCTGCGCGCTGGGGAACGTGAATATAGAATTTCTGCGAAACATGCGAATAACTTTGTTATAATAAATTTTACGGAAACTAGTTCTGTGATACTTGAAGTTTATAAATATTTTACTGAAGCAGATATGTATTGTAATGCTTAAAAACTAGTTAAATGAATATTATAATTCGGCATAACTATACTGCATAATATTTTAATTATTCTAATAATTCATAAATTAAAAATTTTCTGTTCTTTATGCGATATATATATAATAAAGTGACAAAAGAAAGCGACAGGAATTTGAGGTTGAAGTGGATTTCTCTTGATGATTCCTCTATGAGCTTCTACTGCGGTCATGAATTTATACTTTTGTTTCTTTTGCTCGACTATTTTTTAGTATTGGTTTCTATAGATGTATTTCCTCTTAAAAAAAATTAAAATTACTGAATTTGAGCATTTTAGTAATTGCGTTTATTATTCTTGTTGTCACGTGAAGTATTTCCTTTTAAAATATTTTCATTCTATTACTTTTTTTAATGGATTTTGCTGTTGAATTCTGTTTATAATTGTCTTTATTGTGAGGATATAGAAATAACGCAACAGTAAGCAACACATTGAAAATATTTAAAAAGTATATGAACTTTTTTTTATCAAAATGGCTGTTATTTAATTATATAAAATTTTTATAAAGTCAAATGCGTTTTCCTGTATTAAATCCAACATCCTACACAACTGTGCAAAAGATTTCAATTTATGGATAGTTCTTTTGGAAGTTATCAAGAAGTACAGCATTTTTTTTCTTTCTTTTTTCTTTTGAGTAAACTGTTCTGTCTGTAGAAAAACGTCGGCCCAAACTCATAGTGACACGGGTGGCATTTGAATCCGTATAGTGTGAGACGAGCCTTAGGGCCACGCGGTGTTTCTTTTTAAAGTCGGTTTCTGATCGTTTCTAATTTGAATAGTCTATTCAACAAACTATCGCAATTTGTAACTTACTATTCTCCAATAGAATCACTTTCCAATCCTACTGGAACTTCTCTTATAAAAGACCAGTGAAATAGCTACTGCTACCATTTGCTCTTCAACATTCAAGCTTGTTAAGAAGTGTGCTTTTGCTTTGCGTTAAAAATGGATAGTGACTCTGAAACAGAACTTTTAATCGAAATGGAAAGCTCGGATGAAGATTTTTCCTCTTCGGAAAGTGAATCTGATGATGATTCTCTAGATAGTACTAGAAACTGGTATCGAGTGAATCCTACTCTTCTTCAGCCGTGTCTTCCTAAATTCCCATTTATTGGAAATCCAAGAATAAAAGTTTCTATTGGAGATTCTGATAATCTCTTAGATTATTTCAGCTTTTTTTTTTTTTTTTGATGAAAAATTTTTCTTGTATATAGTCACAGAAACAAACAGATATGCTGAATCGTATTCAGCGAATGTGGAACTTACACCTTCTTCTAGAGTTCTGAAATGGAATGACACAAATATTCCAGAGATGAGGAGATTTATTTCCCTTTTATTGTTGCAAGGTATACTTCAAAAGCCCGTGGAGAAGTGGTTTCGGTCGAAAAGGCCAATTTTATCTCCGCCATTTTTTGGAAAAATTATGAGCGAGTTAAAATATGGCCTTTTAATGAAATTTCTACATTTTGAAAACGGTGATGATTTCGATGAAAAGTTACATCCGAACCCTAAACTTCGGAAAAATTTTAAATTACATGATATGCTTGTACAAAGATTTAAATTTATTTATGTACCTAAAACGGAGATATCTGTGGACGAATCTCTAATAGCTTATAAAGGTCGTTTGAGTAGGAAACAATTCATTCCAACCAAACGCGCTCGCTTCGGAATAAAATTCATTCAGCTGTGTGAATCTGAAAGTGGATACATTTGAAACTCTTTCATATATACAGGAAAAGGCACCAACTTTCACGATGACTACAATGATTATGGTCTTTCTACAAAAAGCGTGATGTCTCTTCTTCACGAATTAAAAGGAAAAGGATACTGTTTATCAACAGATAATTATTATACTTCGCCAGAACTGGCAGAATTGTTGATACAAAGCAAAACTGACATTTGTGGAACTCTGATCCAACAGAAAAGGTTTACCCGCATCACTAAAAAGCTTAAGTGTGAAGAAAGGAGAAATAGTCGGTTTTCAAAAAGGTAAAATGTGTGTAATGAAATGGAAGGACAAAAAAAAACCCCATTTCTTATGCTTAGTACTACTTTCCATAACACAGAAATGTTGGAAGTACAGTCTAAGAAAAAATCCGATGTGAAGATAAAAACCTAAAGTGGTAGTATTTTACAATTCTTCTATGGGTGGTGTGGATAGATCAGATCAGTGTCTATCCTACTAACCTGTTGTCAGAAGTCAGCAGAAAAAAATATTACAAGAAGATTTTTCGACATTTGTTAAATCAAGTCGTATGGAATTCTTTCATAATTTTCAAAAAGAATGGCGGGATATTAAATCGTGTTGGCTTTCGTATGAAATTAATTGAACGATTAATCGAAGGAGGCACTTAGCCTGATATTCACAATTTTATCACCCCTAAAGGATCAGAAAATGTAACTCGTTTCGTTGGGCGACATTTTCTTTCATATGTGCAAAAAGATAGTACTAAAAAAAAAAAAAAAAGAAAATCAGCGCGAAAATGTGTTGTATGCTGTCTTTAACAAAACGACAATGGAAAGCGCATTCGAAGAGAGACACAATTTGAATGCAAAGACTGCGATGTTGGTTTGTGTGCAGCACCATGTTTTTAAAGATATCATACAGTGTCTCTATTATAAATAGTATAACTGTTACAACAGTATGATATCGGTATGATATGATATTGGATATAAGATTCTTAATATTCGTAATTATATGCTTTTTTATATTGCCATTTCATAATAATGTGTTTCATATTTCTTATAATAATCCAGAAAAAATTATTTCATGCAGTTAAAGATAGGCTCTAAAATTGTTATTATTGCTTATGTTGCTACTTCCAAATTAGAAGGTGAATTCAGTTTAAATATTTTTTTTCTCTACAGCAAAATGTTAAATATCTACAATATTCATTAATTGATATATGCAAGAATAAGACACATTCTTATTAGTATATTGTGTGTTGTTTCAGGTACTATTAGTGAAATATAACGGCATGGATGCTTCATTTAATATTGTGATTTTTTTATTATGACTATTTACAGTGAATTTTTTATATTACGATTCTTTAGTGTGATTATTTACGTATTGTGAAATTTTACTTTATTACATAATGTCAGTCTTTGTGATTTTTTTCGGTTGCGAATTTTTGATATTGTTAAACACTGTGAATTATTTGATTGCGTCAGTTTATGATTAAAATTTGCTAAAGTTTGTGAGTTTTTTTTACTGGTTAACATTTAAAGTTGCTCCCTTAATAAATAATGTACAAAAACTGATTTTCATTCACTTCCTTACTAAGCACAGAATAAAATTTAAATTCAGTTCAGAATTTAAAAATTAAATGCTATATTATTTAATATCTCATTTAAATTTGTTTTTCTGATATCATGGAAATAGGATGACGTGCATTCATCTGTATACAAAACTTGCAAATGTCTTAATTTCCAGAAAAAAGAAGTCACTATAAATGTAACTTTTGTTATATACAAATTTACAGCATTGCAAATTGTCTTTCATCAGGATTGGAAGGAAAAAAGATTAAATATATCCATTATATTTAATAAAATTCTGCATGCATCATTCTATAATTTATTCATCTGTAATGCAAACTACTAGTTTTTTTTCTTATCCGAGACAAAAAAAAATTAGCGATAACAGAGCTGTTGTATTTTCTAAAATGAATTAGTTGCGTTAATTTTCAGTTACTTTTTTTAGGATGACATAAATTTAAACTAATTTAAAAGTTTTGTGGAACGAAACATTTCTACATAAAGTTTCCATGAATGATCAATTGTAATTTCTTAAGAGAATCATTAAATTGTTTTAACTTTTCTGAAATATTTTAGAAGGCAATAATTTTATTGTATGTTTCAGTTCGACTTCCTTAATATGATTTCAAAATTATGAAATCGAAATGATAAAAAAATAATCTTGAGATGGTTTTTCTGATTTAAAGGGGGGGGATCTATAAATCAATGGAATAGCTTACAAATTAGAAAGTAACTGTTTTATAAAGGCTTTTTTTTATCAAGATTTAATTTGACAAGTTTGTGAAATTAAGTCAGTAGATGTAATCGTTTAAACACTATTAATTTTCGACAAAAAAATATGATTAAAAACTAAAATCAACTTTTGATAATAATATGATGTGATGTCCTAAGACTGGGCATATTATGTGTGAATTATTCTTTTCAATAGCGAAATACAAAGAGTGATTATTTAGTTATGGTAAAATATAACTTCATTCTTAATAAACTAAGGTATGCGATTAATATATTCCTTCTAATATTGAATGTGTTTATTTACTAAATGCGATCTTTAGATTTATTTTGAATTGCTCTGAATAATAATATAAATCAATATAGCACTCATGACATAAATCATCATAAAACAGATATTTCAAAACAAACATCATAATATTGATTTATTTAGAGGAAAGAACAGCAGATGTAAATGTTATTATGATTTTAAGGTATGTTAATTGTCGTAAAATAATTTAGAATACGGTTTATTAAGTTATAATCAAAATAAGAAGTTTCAACAGTTCAAAATAAGTGAAATTTAAAAAAGGCTATCAAACATTTTGGCTGCAGGCAGAAATCGAAAAATATCCTGGGCTGTGGGAAATTGCGAGAAAATTTTTGATAGCGTTTCCCTCGTCATGCCTTGTCGAAAGAAGTTTTAGTGCCGTTACCAGCCTGTTAACAAAAAAAACGGAGCAAATTGAACATCACAGAACGGGGAGATTTGAGATTTCTTCTTACACAATTGAAGCCAAATATTGATAATTTGCTGTCAATTCATCAAGTACATCCGTCTCATTAAAAGTAAGAATATTTTTTATTGTTGATTTACATTTCAGAGTTCATTTTTGGTTTTTTGTCAATTGTTATAATAAATGTTTATAATTTTGTATAACCACAAGTATTATTTTAATAAATAGGACACAAAAAATATGCTACTTTTTTTTCTTCTTAAAAAATATCACCCTAAATTGGGGGTGTTAAAAGAGTTTCGGGAATACAGTAGAAATGTAGCAGCAGGGGGTCTACCGAAAATAGTAAAACTTTGAAAGTGGGCCACGGGAAAAAAAAGCTTGGGAACCTCTGATATATACTGACAGTATGAGTGCTTTGGAAACACTTGCTCATTTCCACGACCATATGCATCCAATCGCAATTAAAATTTTGTTTAACCTGCGGTTACTGCGAAACAAGGGCTTTAATATTCTTCTCAGCTGGGTTCCGAGTCACGTGGGTATTTCGGGCAATGAAAAAGCTGATGTTGCATATAAATCTGCATCAACATCTCTGTCTCTGGTCCTCCCATATTGTGATGTCAAAAAGTCACTTGTTTATCAACTCTTTACAACTTGGCAAAAATTATGGGATCTGCGGATCCAGAACAAACTATATTCAATAAAACCCACAAATTCGGTTTTGGCCTGTTCTACCTATACGAGAGGTTGATGTGAAATTGACCCGCCTCCCTACAGGACATACTCGCTATACTCATCGTCATCTCATCTTCGGTGAAAGGGTACCAATGTGTACCACTTGTATATTGCTTTTAGCATCAAACATATTTTAATCGAATGTCCGGATTTTAATGTTCATCCTCGTAATTTTATCAACTCGTCTTCTCTTAAATTACAGGACCTGGTGGGTGAAAAATATCACCCAAATATTTTCAAATTTCTAAAAACCATTGGCTTTTATTCTTGTACTTAGCAATTTGTGACTTTTGTTCAGGCTTCACCTTTTACTTTGCTTCATTGTAACACTTTTATCACATCAGTATTTTATTTAAATTATTAACATAATTGCACATTAATTTCCTGCATTTTCCTGTTGATCCCTTTCGCTTTTATATTTTTTAATGTGTGTTGTTTTATTGTCAGCCCTTTTCCTAATCATTTGCTTGGCGCAGCATGGGTTTTGCAGCAAATAAAAACCGAAGTAACCAACCAACCAGCCAGTCTTTATGTTGATGTTCTGCAGATCTCATGGCAAGGCAGCGATATGAATTTAATTGAATAAACATTTACAAACCGCCGTGGATAAATTAGTAGCTTGGTTCGATAACAATGGGCACACTATCTCTCCGGAGAAGAGCCGATGCGTCCACTTTTGCCGGAAAAGAAAACTTCACCTTGATCCGAATATATGTATCCGGAATATTCAAATCCTTATAGTGAACGTAGTACGGTTTTTGAGAGTGATTCTCGATAGGAAGCTAACATTTCTTCCTCGTATCTTTCATTTGCGGATGAAGTGAGAAAAATCATTAAACATTTTAAAAGTGCTCTCGATAACATCTTGGGGTGCCGATCGATCCTCCTTAATCCGTATTTACCAAGCAGTAATTCTTTCCCGAATTGATTATGGGTGTATGGTGTACGGTTCCGCCTGCCTATCAGTTTTGAGGAGACTGGATACCATTCACCATTCCGTATCTGTTCAGGTGCATTCCGTACTTCTCCAGTTGATTGGTTTTGCGTGTTTACTGGCGCAAGAGCCATATTTGGCTATACACTTCTCCAGTTGAAAGCCTATACGTTATATGCCATCAGCTACCTCTACGTTTAAGGCGTAAGAAATTGCCATGTTTTATTTGTTGTCTGCCATGTTTTATTTTCGAACAAAATCTGTTCTCAAACATCCTTTAGGCCAATTGTCACTGCCAGTTGGTCTTCGTCGACTGTATAATGCTCGTCCTTCGAACATGCTCCCCTTTTTTGAGAGAACCAAAATACTCCTTCATGACTTGGACCTTAACAATATTCGTGTACGAGCTGTGGATTTCCTTAGTTTCCTACCCTGGAATATACCGCAATTTTATTTGAATCCTTTTCTTGGATTCGATAAATCCTCAAGAGCTACTGTTGTTCTCCAACAGATCTTTTTATATCATCGCTATCGGTATTCTAATTTTGTCACAATTTTCACGGATGGCTCAAAATCAGACGGTTATGTCGGTTGTGGAATCATACTTCAATTTGATACACTGAGCGAACGTCTTCATAATTGCTGCTCCGTCTTTACAGCTGAGCTGGTAGCAATTTTCTGTACTCTCCAGAAAATTAGATCATCCTCTCAGCGTCAATTTGTCATTTATACCGATAACATGAGTGCTTTGGAGACACTTTCACACTATCACAATCGGATGCATCCGGTTGCGATTAAAATTTTACTTACTTTGCGACTTTTGAAAAATTATGGCTTTCAAATAAATTTCTGTTGGGCTCTGAGTCATGTCGGTACCTTCCAGAATGAGAAGGCAGATTTGATTGCAAAATCTGCAACGACCTTTTTAAGTATAGGACTTTCCTTTTGTGACATCAAAAGGTCTATTGATCATCACTTTTTTTTTCTATTTGGCAAAAATCATGGGATCTGCAGATCAGAAATTAATTACATTCTGTTGAAACGAACATTGTTAGAAGACGCCTTTGTTAGAAGAAATCACCTTGTCTCTATTTTTGTGGACATTGAAATGGCTTATGATCGAACATAAAGACATGGTATAATTTCTACTCTTTTTACCTTCGGTTTTAGATATAATTTACCAATATTTTTTTTAAAACGTTTTATCTTGTAGAACGTTTCGTGTTCGCAAGAGTAATTTTTATTCAGATAATTTTATCCAGGCTCAGGGTGTCCCGCAAGGAAGCGTCCTCAGCGTCACACTATTCATCCTTCATCTTAGTCAGAATTTAAATATCTTGCCACCATCTGTTCATGGAAGTTTATATGTTGATTACCTTCAAATCTCTCGTCAAGGTAAGAACCTGTCGTTAATTGAGCGACAGCTGCAAAACGCAGTTAAAAAGTTGCGATAATAATGGGCACACTATATCTACCGATAAAAGTCGGTGCATCCATTTCTGCAGGAAAAGAAATATTCACCTTGATCCGAACATTCATATTCGATATGTTCCTATTCCTGTTGCAAAAGAATTGCGTCTTTTGGGAGTCATTTTCGATCACAAGCTCACCTTCCTTCCACATGTTTTACACTTGAAGAAGTGTGAACAATCTCTAAACATCTTAAAAGTGCTCTCCAAGACATCGTAGGGAGCCGATCGAAACTCCCTTCTTCGTATTTACGAGATAATCATTCTTTCTCGTCCAGATTATGGGTGCATGGTGTATGGATCTGCTCGCCCTAGTCTTTTACACAGGTTGGAACAATTCATCACAGCGCTTTACGAATCTCTTAGTAGTCTTTCTTAGAAGAAAGTCTGTTTAATATTTGTCACCAGCTACCTCTTGATTTAAGGCGGGAAAAAATATCTATATTATATTTTTTTTAGTGTGCAGACTGTGCCGAACCATCCTTTGTGTAAAATTGATTTCCCGGCTAGTTTTCGAAGAATTTACCATGCTCGGCCCTCTCATGTACTTCCATTTTGTGAGAGATTCAAAATGCTTCTGCGTGACTGACCCTAACGATTTTAATATATCCGTTGATTACTTTTGCATTTCTCCTTGGATGTTCCCCAATTCTCATTCTTGAATCCCTTTCATAAATTTTATAAATCAGTGACTCCGCCTGTGGTTTTCCTACAGGTATTTTCAAACCATCGCTGTTTGTATTCTTCCCACCTATCATTTTTAACAGATGGCACAAAATCGGAGGATTATGTTGGTTGTGGTATTGTCTCTCCATCTGATACCTTGAGCTATCGGCTGCATAAAAATAACTGTGTATACCGCTGAGTTAGTGGCTATTTCCTGTGCTCTTCAGGAAATATCGCCTGCTACTCAGCCTAATTTTATTATTTATACTGAGAGCATAGGCGCTTTAGAAACTCTGTCGCACTATAACAAACAAATGCACACCGAGGCTTTCAAAATTTTATACCGTTTAAAATATCTTCAGAAGAAGGGTTGTAATATTACCTTTTGTTGGGTGCCAAGTCATGTAGGCATTTTTTGCAAAGAAGAGGCAGACTCTGCTGCGAAATCTGCGTCTTCTTTTTTGACACAAGAGCTTCTTTACTGTGATGTCAAGAAAATTCTTGTTAGCTGCTTTAATTCCACTTGGCAGGAAAAATGGGTTGGTTGGTTTATTGGCGCAAAAGCCATATTTGGCCATACTGCGCCAATCAAATGGTAAAATTATAAAAGATATACTAATTTAACAAATGGGTGTTTTAAATAAGTGTGCAAAGATAAAATTGTATAATGCAAAAAGTGATCTTAGCATCTAAACATTTAAAAACATCAGGAAAAATGGGATAAACGAGTACAAAATAAATTGCATACCATTAAACGTCCCATTGATGTCTGGCCTGTTCTTCCGATACGAGAGTCCGACGTCAACTAACTTGTTTCCGTATAGGACATAATCGCTTAACTCGCCGTCATCTTCTTTTAGGCGAGAGACCACCAATCTGTCCTCGATGTCATTTTGATTCTAGCATTGTACATATTTTGGTAGAATGTTGTTCATTTAATAATCATCGTCATTTTTATTTTAATTCGTTGTCTGTAAATATGAGTCTTAGTGGGCGAAAAACACCACTCGAATATTTTTAACATTTTAACTTTTTGTATCGTGATATTTAAGGCGCTTTTTTATCTGTGCACAATTGTTTTGCATATTTTAATAAAACATGTATCTTTTGGTTTTATAATTTAATATTTGATTTTCGCAGCATAGCCTAATATGGCTCTTGCGCCAATAAAAAAGAACTGCATGAAACTAGTTTCAGTTGTGAAATTCGAGTGAAAAAAAGAAGCTCCCTTTTTCCCGTCCGGACAGGCATTTGAAATGTATGGAGCTCCATCTGATTCAAGCTTAATTTTTCCAATCCCGGGAAATTATGAAACGTGCCGTCCTGACACAAGCCATAATTTTTACCGCCTTGAGAAAAAGAAATTTGTTCTCATCTCGAGAATATTTATGTTATATCATGGAATTTCGTTTCTCATCCAGTGAAAAAGAAATTTGTTTTCATCCGCAAATGTTAATGTGAATCTGCGTTGTGCCCGCTTATTTTAAAATTAAGGATAGCAACTAATGTTCAACGTTGTGATCCTGCTTTGATTTGAAAGACAGCATCCAAATTCGAAGATATCAATCAACAGGTGTAGCGCGAGACCGGTAATCATTGCATTGAAAATCATGAATCACCAGGCGTTGCGACCATTCTCTAATTATTTATTAACAACTGATTTTGTTAGTTTTATTTAACATTAGACGAATCCTTTAGTTTAAACATGTCAAGCGAAGTAAGTTCCAGAAAGAGACGCCATACAGCGAGGGCTGAAACTATGCCCAACAGAAGATACCTATAGCAAAAATATAAGAGGTGCCGGATCCCTCGTAGGATTGAATGTGAAGACTGCTTATGCCGTTTTCTGCCAGATTCCTCCCGTAGAAACGCTGTGACAACCTATATGCAGCCCTACGCAATAAAATTTTGACAGCTAGAGCCCAGAAGTTCATATATGGTATTTATTTTGACATAAAGGCCTCCGTACGATTATGTCTGGCATGACGGCTTAATGCTCAAGATACTACAATTGGGGATTAAGCAAATTACAACCGATCTCTTTATTTCTTAAAAGATAGGAAAGCTTTTGTTCCATGAGGAGGTGTATCCTCTTTATTTAAGCAAGAAAGGGGCGTCCCGTATAAAAGCGTCCTTTCCCATTTACTTTTCTCAATTTTTATGAATGATATCTATAGTGTCTTACCTAATGATGTTACTTGCTTCATCTATGCGGATGACATATTTTTATTAGAGAGATTGAGATTTTTTGAGATTTTTGGGGTTTTATGGCGCAAGAGCCATAATGTTGACCATACTGCGCCAAACAATGGGTAAATATTTTTATTAGAAGAGGAAACTAATTTTGGGACGATTTAAAGCAAATTGTGTTTATGCGTTTCTAAATTGGAAAGCTTGTACAATGAATGGCAAATGGATATTGCTCCTCAAAAAAGTACTGTAATAAACCTTTTCTCTCGTAAATCACCACTTGGGCTCGCAATCCTTTTTCGTGGTTGCATTATCCCTTGGTCCAATAATATCTTGACATCCAGTTTGCTGCAACCTTATCCTTTCGTTCCCATATTAACCAGCTTAAAAAAAGCTTATAAGAAACTAAATTAATGAATTGGCCACTCCCCATATGGGGTGCGAACGCATCAGATTTCATCAAAATATGCAATGCATGCATTACTCAATCTATTGAATTTGGAGCTCATACGATTAGTATGACTAATAAAGCTAGTTATACAGCTTTGCAAACTATTCAGAATAACGTCCTTCGAATTGTTCTTGGTTTCCCACGGTCGACCTCTCCCAATTCTATACAAAATATCGAAAAAATATATCGAAAGAAAAACATGATATTTTGTGAACCAATTCTGAGCCCGCGAATTCACAGATGTAGCGACATCAGCAATAGAGGTGAAATGTATCATTTCTAACCATTTTTTTTCCAAAAACTCCCTTGAAGAGGCACATTGGAAGATTATTGCCGTCTAGAAAACCTATCCCTGAACCAAATCTTCCCGCCTATGGTTCCGGTAAGATGGGATGATTGCAAGCATTTCGCTATCAGGACTCGTGACTTCAGTTTCCAACAGAGAAATTTGGATCCGAGCACTATCAAACTCATGTATGCCGAGTTATTGCGATAACTGAATTATATTGCGATACAACAAATTAAAAAATCCGTCCATATTTGCCACCTCAATTTCGACGACTGGCATTCGATTCATTACACAACCTTTACCATCCAGGCATCAAAGCCTGATAAAGTAAGTTGGTAACGTCTCAATACATATGGACGGTTATGACAAGGGATGTTCGCACATGGGCTAAAACTTGTATACTGTGCCAGCGTTCAAAAATTCATCGGCATACATCAAGTCCCGTTTTTAATATAGCGGTTCTAGATAATCGTTTGGAACATATTCATTTCGATTTGGTGGATCCGTTGCCACCTTCAAATAGCTACCAATATTTATTAACGATGATAGGTTCAGCCTTTGGATCGAAGACATTCCATTAAAAGATGCTACCGCAGGCAGGGCCGCTAGAGCCATTTATATCCATTGGACCGGGGTCGCAGAATTCGTGTTAATGGATGACAACATCCGTCCTCATAGTGCAAACATCGTAATACGGAGGATATCACCCATATGGACTGGTCAGCATTCTCACTGGACTTGAATCGAGTAGAGCATGTGTGGGACATGCTGGGCCTACGAGTTGCAGCCCGTCAACCACATCATACATGTCTACCAGAACTTACTGTTTTCACTTCGCGTTATGTTCCTCCTCTTTCTAAATTTTTCAAATCGTTATACAAGATTACAAAATCATTTATTAGAAAAGAGAGGCAAGCCTTTACACGAACCAGAAAGAACACCACAAAAAGGAAAGAAAAATTTCATGAAAAAGGTTTTTAACTCTATCTTGTTGGCAGAGTACGCTCAGAAGAGTGATATTACAAACGCTTATGAATTCACGTTTCTTATTAGAACTTTCCAAATCTGCATAAATCTTTCAAAGAGCCATGAGTTGATCTTAAATGGGACCACGAAAATCATTTTGAAAATACTAGAAAATATGTAATGATTAACGATATAAAAAAATTTGCTAAATATGCAAAAATTGTTACAGAACAATTTATGAATTGTAAAATTGTATCAAATCTGCAATTCTAAGAATCAAAACGTATAGATCTGTGTAATGACCTCATTATATAGGAGAGCATTGCTTGATGAATGGTGTAATATTCCCCAAGATCAGATTGATAATTTGATACTCAGCATGCCTAGGCGTTGTATGGATTGTATTGCATCGTCTAGGATTGGATTGGATTGCATTGTCGGATTTAAAGGCGCAAGAGCCATAGATGACTATACTGCTCCAGACATATGGTTGGAATGCATCGTTTAGGAGACATACTATTTATTAACCATCATACCAACCATGTAATATTGGTTTTTGTAAATAGGGTTTTTTTTTTTTTTTTTTTTTGTAATTTGCTCCAGGAAGCAAAAAAATCGCAACTTTTATTAATGATAACAAACATATAGCATCTTTTTTGCCCTTTACCTTTCTTTTTTAATAAATAGGCTTTACAAATAAGTCACATTTGTTTTGCTTCTGACTCTTTCTTTTCCTGAATTTGCATTATCCTTAATTTATGGACATGAGTGTAGTTTAACTATTGTAGACGAAAAATTGCCACAGGACACATTTTGTATTCTTTCGAATTTCCTCCATTGTCTTTCTGTGATTAGCTTTCATTTACCAACTTCTGTTGTCCCAGTTCCTTCATATGTTCTTAACCACCAGCCTCACAAAAAGATATATATAAATGCACCTGTTATCTGATAATATATTGATGTTTTTATTGCCCATACAGTTTTAAAAGATGTTATTATATTCATTTTTCTTCTTTAACTATTATAGTTTCAAAAATGTCAATCAGTTGCTCCTCAATTCATTTTGAATCAACTGAGTTTCCCCCATTGTCTTCCTCAAGGCAATTTTCATTTTTACCATCTTGGTCAAAACATGCTGCTTCTTGGCCTTTAGCACGACCATCTGTTTCAGCCTATCTAGTCTCAACTGTTTCTCGTTCTCTTCCACCCTCCCCCGCCTGTGCTTCCAACTCTTCCTTGGTCGACATCTATTGGCTATGTTCAATTTCTTGTACCTGTTGTTTTCTATACGTCTATGGTTCAGTTTTTGCCATTCGACTCTATTACGGTCTCCTATCTTTTTATGTACCTATTGTTCCTAGATTTCTACCAACTACTGTGCCTGCTGCTGTTTCCTCGCTTTCAACTTGCAGTCAGTTGCTGCGTGCATTCTGCCAACCCACTGTGAACCAGAAGCTCCTCGCCTCCTAAAGCTTTTCCCAGAAGCTTCCCCAGCCCAATGTCGCCCAGCATGTGCTTCTAAAAAGCTTGGAAAAACAAAAATTACTAAGATAAGTAAAAATATTTTACCAAAATGTGACAAAAATATCTATGAAAGTGTTTATTTGCAATATTCCTACAACAAATAAACTTGCAGTGCTACAAAATGATTGTAAAGAAGAAAGCAGAATAGATATTTTTTGGCTCTAAATTAAAAAAATTAATAAGTATAAATATTACTGGAGGAGATGCCCAGAATTGTTTATATTCAAAGACTTGTGATTATTGTGGGAGAACTTATTTGCCGAAGTCGTCATTTAAGAAAATATAAATGTTCTTTATATTTTCTTTAGGAAATGTACTTATCCTAAAGAATGTGAGGTATGCTTCAAATCCAATTCCTCAAGATCCTCTTTTGCAAATCATTTAAAACGTTGTAAACCAAAGGGTGGTATGTGATGCTTTAACTCTGCTAAAAAACGATTGTAATAATTTATTGGTGGCTAGTGTTAGTTCTCAAGCAGAAATTGTAAATCTCAACTAGCAATAAACATATAAAGTCCTATATATGTTTATTGCTAGTTGAGACAAGTTGAGATAATCTCCAACATTTAACTGATAAATATGAAAATTCTTCCCAGATGTGTTTAGAGTGTGGTAGATTTTATAGCAGTAATGAATCTTTTAATGGACACAAAAAAATTGTGCTGATAACAAAAAGTATTAATCGCATTTTTGTACAGAATGTAATAAAGCTTATGTTAATATATGGATAATTAGGGATTTTCAACCAGTTCCATTATAAAATGTGTAAATAAAAGAAGGATGCATTGTAAAACGTCAAAAGTTGAGAAGATCTATAATTTACAACGATTTGGCACATGAATAAAAATAAATTTCAAATACTATGAAAAAAACTAATGGCTTTTAAAAAGTCAAAAAGTTTTGGACGAGGTTTCTCACCCACCAGGTCCTACAAATTTAAAATGGCCAAAATTAGGACATTGAATAAGAATATGTGCAATAAAATTGACCACTCCATAGTTCGTACAATGAGGGGCTCGTTCACCAAACAGCAAATGTCTATGTGTATACCTTGTGTGTCCAATGAGTAGATGAATTAATTTTACATCTGTTCATCGGTTTGGTAAAACTGACCACATATTTATTTTTAAATCGAGGGCAGAGAGAAATGGTAAACGTAAAATTGAAAGGGGGGCAATTCCTTTCGATGTAAGTTGTCTCGTTCAGATTTGCGTATATGAACAAGAGAATTTGATATCTGTTACGTATTATTACATTCATAACCATCAAATCGGTTACGAGAAACGCTAAATATCACTCCCTTAAGAAAGTACACGCGATTTAATTAAATCTTATTTATTACTTTCCTTTCATGTTCCACCCTGAGCGTAACCGTTTTAGATGTCTGGTCAGCTACCTCATTACCTATAATTCCTGCATGGCCAGGAATCCAACAAAATGCAATGTACAGACCTTTATTTGTTAAATATTTATACATCTCTGCACATTTAAGAACTAGAGGATGACTAAGAGGATTAACATTCCTCAGAGCATCGATTGCACTTTTTGAATCGGTATATAAAATAAATTTCCTTTCCATATTATTCATTTTAAGTAAAGTCATATATATACCATATATCCCAAAACAGATATAGTTTTTCTGATTTTATAAAATTTCTTACCACATCTGCTGCTCCAACATGATCTTCATTCTTAGAACCATCAGTAAACACAGGCTCGTAGTTAGAAAAACGATCTCTGTGCTCGTAAAATAAAAATTTTACAGTGGGCACAAAAAGTATTTGCACACATACATTTTTGTTCACAATTTATAAGAAAATGCATTAAGAAATACAAAAATTGGCATTTTGAAAATAGAATAAGCTTATTCATTTAAATTAATTACAAAAAATACAGTAATATTAATAAAAAACATTTTTTGAAACAATATTAAAATATCTTATGTCAAAAAAGTATTTGCACACTCAACTCAACTTTAGCAAATTTGCATTTTTATGCTAATTATTTGACAGCCATCCCGCAGTAAATAACATACGTAAGACGACTATAAAAGGAGGTGTTGTCGAGACGTTATCAGTTGATTGTCGATTTCGTTGCGAGAAAAAAAAATAGTTTCTCTACGTGAAAATGGCCTAAGTTATCGAGAAATAGATTTTAAAAAAGTAAATGTTTGCTTCTCTACTGTTCGGAATGTTATAAAACGCCATAAAGAAAGAGGATCTCCATCAAATAACTTGCGCTCTGGACGCTCAAAGAAACTTTCACTGCGAATGAAGCGAAAAATCGTAAGAGAAGCATCGAAAAATCCATTTGTTAGTGCAATTACATTAGCCAATGATGTCGCTTCAACATCTGGTGTTCAAATCTGTGCCCAAAGTGTTCGAAATGTCCTGCACAATGCACACATTTATGGGAGATCTCCAAGGGAAAAACCCCACGTAACTGAATGAATAGACTTGAATTCGCTAAGGAATATATCAATAAGTCAATTGATTTCTGGAAAAATGTCATATTCTCCGACGAGAGTAATTTCAATATCTTTAAATCAGGAAATTAGTTTGGAGAAAACCTTGTAATGCTTTACATACCAAAAATGTGTTACCTACAGTTAAACATGAAGGAGGTTCTGTTATGATTTGGGGGTGCATGGCTGGCAAAGGAGTTGGTAAATTGTGTTTCATTGATGGGAATATGACAGCTCGAACCTATATTGATGTGTTGCGAGATAACTTGCCCGAAAGTGCGATAAAATTGGGTATCGGTAATTCATACTATTTTCAGCAAGACAATGATCCTAAGCACACTGCCGGCATAACACGGTTGTTTTGATTTTATAATGAATTCTTTGGATTTAAAAACAAGAAAAAGGAAGACAAGCAAATCTGCCCTTAAACAAGCCCTTATTGAAGAGTGGTCGAATACCCTACTGTTACAGAAAATTTAATTAAATCGATGCAAGCAAGATTACAAGCGGTAATAGATGCTAAAGGAATGCATACTAAATATTAGTAATTTGAAATTTGCTTATATATTTCTTTTGTATTCATGCAGGTGTGCAAATACTTTTTGATACGAGATATTTTAATTTTGTTACAAAAAAGCATT
The DNA here is from genome assembly GCF_947563725.1 of Argiope bruennichi. Taxonomy (NCBI): domain Eukaryota; kingdom Metazoa; phylum Arthropoda; class Arachnida; order Araneae; family Araneidae; genus Argiope; species Argiope bruennichi. Next base: position 41,668,447 of record NC_079161.1, on the reverse strand, counting down.
GTTATTTATATTGTAATTTTTCTGTTTGTTTTGGATGATTAAACTTATTCTGATTTGGTAATACCAATTTTTTTATTAATGCTTCTTTTTATGAATTGCAAACAAATGTAGGTGTGCAAATACTTTTTTTACCCACTGTACATGAAATTAAGTGTTGTTGATTTCGGCAAACTCGATAAAAATTTAAATCCATTTCCTCCCAAGGTGAAATTTTATCATTTTTCTCCAGAATTGGGAAATCAGCAACGTTAAAATTCCTCAATGTCCCCGGCTCGAAAACCGAATGAAAGGATGAAAGAACGCCTTAACCCATGAAATTATTTTGGAGGAAGCCTTGCACTACTTTTCATTTAAAAAATGTATTACCTACAGTTAAAAATGAAGGAGGCTCTTATGTTTTGGGGGTGCATGACAAGCAAAGGAGTCGGTAACTTGTGTTTCATTGATGGGAATATGACAGCTAGAACCTATATTGATGTGTTGAGAGATAACCTGCCACAAAGTGAAATAAAATTAGGTATCAGTAATTCGTACTATTATCAACAACGCAATGATACCAAGCATAGTGCTGCTATAACACGATTGTTTTGATTTTATAATGTACCCAGAAGACTTGCTATTCCACCTCAATCGCCAGACTTAAATCCTTTGGACAATTTGTGGAACTCTTTGCATTTAAAAATAAGAAAAAAGATTTCAAGCAAATCTACACTTAAACAAGCCTTTATTGAAGAGTGGCCTAATACTGACCCTACTGTTACAGAAAATTTAATTAAATCAATGCCAGCAAGATTACAAGCAGTAATAGATGCTAATGGAATGCATACTAAATATCAGTTATTTGAAATTTGCTTATATATTATATTTTGTATTCATGTGGGTATGCAAATACTTTTTTGACCAAAGATATTTTAATTTTGTTATAAAAAGAATCGTTATTTATATTATTGTATTTTTTCTGTTTAATTTAGATGATTACATTTATTCTGGTTTGGCAATACCAATTTTTGTATTTCTTAATACTTCTTTTTATGAATTGCATACAAACATGTAAGTGTGCAAATACTTTTTGTACCCACGGTATATTTTGATCCTTTATTCTCGTTGTAACAGACAATAATTCTATTAATCGAGCAGCAGCGAGCAACTTTACTAATCCTTTTAAACTACAAATTAAATATACCCTCCCAGTAAATAATTCACGACCCCTTTTTTAAATAATTGATTCTGTGCATATTCTTAAATGTGTACGAAATAAATGGCTTAATAATCATAAAAATGGCTGTACTGCCTCTTTAAGAACTGCAAAAACGCTCTTTGATTTAGAGTGCACAAACTTATTAAAATTTGACTTTGGCCAACCTCTTTGGAAAGGCAAAGTGTAAATTTAGTCTAGAACACAAAAATCAAATTTTCGAAATTTTTTTAGCTGAAAAAATTCTGCATGCTTTTCTGCTTAAAATAACATTTAAATCGTGTTTCTATCTTAATTAGAACGAGAGATATCATAATTTTTGTTGACCACTGCTTTGAAATTCCAACTGTCAAAAAGGCGTTGCCATGGCAATTTCATATCTTTAAATGTAAACAGACATTTCCCGGCATTGTTTTAGCGTAATTTTCGATTTTTTTTAAATAAATTTTTAAAGAATTTATTTTAAATCCTAGATTTAGTTTGTATACAACTCAACTCCTTCAATAATGAAGTGAAACGAAGAGATTCAGTGTTTACATTTCATGAGACAACGTGCTTTTTAATTTTCTACTTTAAAGTTTGTTTTCTTCTAATTTCTTCTGAAAGTTTACGCAGTTAACTGGTTTCATAAGCTGTTAAAATGGGTAGGAAAAAGAAATCTCAACTCTTGCGGTCTGAAATCATGAAAAAAAATCGAAAACAAGACTCGGATTGTGATACTTCGGTAGCTGCTGAAACCAAAGTTGTTAAATGTTTGGATGAGCGAAACATAATTTATCCAGTGAAGAAAAACTTGCCTGAAGAAATAAATGAAAATTACATCATTTTAAAACAGTCTGTATTACATGATATTTTATTAAGTTGTTGTATCTGTTGCTAACAGAATACATTAGAGCTTCACATTGGCAAACAGTTTGGTTTGGCCCAAGACATAAATGTAACTTGCAAGAACTGTTTTTTTAAATTTTCAAAGAACTCTTCTGCAAATGTGGTTGAAAATAAGAAAAGCTCATACGATATTAATCGCAGAACAGTGGTTGCTGTAACTGAACTGGGAAAAGGACATGCAGGACTTGAAAAATTTTCGTGTATAATGAACTTGCCTTCCATGGATTCTAAATCGAATATGTCCCAGAAAACGAATTAAAAAATGAAAAATGTCAATATTTGCCACATCGTCTCGTGAAAAAAATGCAAAGCGAAACCTCGAAGATACGCCCTGTTTCTGACACTTCTGCCTGCGAGAAAGGAAAACCTTCCTTAACTCATTGCATGCTTAACGGAATTGGGTTAAGTAAAGTTTAAAGTACGGTACCAAATTTCAATTTTTTCTTGGCGATATATCGCCAAATATGGTGACCGGTGGCTATCCTATGACAACCCTAAATTGCTCTGTTCTGCAAGGGTCAGGGGTCACTTTTTTCGACTTGTCACTCCGTAAGGGTCAGACGTTTGTTTTTTCTGTTCCTTTCGTCGATAGGGTTAATTTGTGAACACGTGCTTCTCGTGATGGGTGCTATAGGTAAAAAATTGCCTCGTTTTCAAATCCAAAAACAAGTCGATGGCAATGCTGGTTTGTATAATCTTTTTTTTTTTTTTTTGGACTTACGAAAGGCTCCGAAACTGGATGTGATCAAATGGTGTATGAATGAGAAATTGATTGCTAATGATTATGTGTGTTGTAAATGTGGGAAAAAGATGAATTTGGTTGAAAGGATTGATTCGAATGATGGATGGATTTGGGTTTGTCGTGATAGTGTGCACTACATTAAAAGATCTGTCAGAAAGGGTAGTTGGTTTTCTCGAAGTCATTTATCTATCACCGAAGTCTTAATCTTATCCTATTTGTGGGTGAAAGAGACACCCACAAAATGGATACTTGATGAATTTTCATACTTGAGTAAACCAACTTTGGCTGATTGAAAGAGTTTTTGTCCTGAAGTGTGTATGAGTATGCTTGTGTTTGGTGAGTATAGTAAGATTGGGGGTGTAGGTGTGATTGTGGAAATTGATGAAAGCAAGTTTGGCAAAAGGAAGTATAATAGAGGTAAAAGAGTGGAAGGGAAATGGGTGTTGATCGAATGGGCAGAAACGTTGATCGAAATTACAAAAAAATGTTTTGCCAGGGAGCATCGTCCCCTCGGATTGTTGGAAATCTTACAACTCGTTAACGGCCGAAGGATACGTTCAAAAAATTTTAAAGACCCTATCACCGGTGTTCACACTAACAGCATCGAAGGCACCTGGAGCGCCATCAAATCGAAAATGAAAAAGGACGGAGCAAATAAGTGCAAGGATCAATTTGATTCGTATCTTGCCACTTACATGTTCCGCCGCACCTATCAGTGCAGTTATCGGGCACTATTTAAAGTGTTTCTTCGAGGTATCGGCGAGCTGTACACGCCGCAAACATGTGATTTGCCCGGCGAGGAATCCCAGGCCAGTGCTTCTCCTGACGAGGAATGACTAGGTTAGTTATTTCGTTCATTTCTTGACCATTTTTATGTATTCTTTTTGTGCTTTAAATATGTTTAATATTTGCTAATCGGGGGGTTGGGTTTGGGGGGGCTGGCCCCCCATTAGAATCGTTAAAAGGGTTAATTTTTTGTCTGTTTTATCATTTTTTAAGTAAAAATTGCTTTATTTCGTCTTTTTAATGATATTTTAATTATTTTGTGTCGGGGGGTTGGGGGGAAAGCCCCCCCATTACAATCATTTTTTAAGTAAAAATAGCGCCATTTTGGAGCAATATCCAGTGTAATAATTATCCTGTGTGGTGGGGTTGGAGGGGGCCATTAGAATCATTTTTTAAGTAAAAATAACGCCATTTTGGAGCAATCTAAGATGGAGGACAATTGGCGAATTTTGTAGAATTTGGCGCGGTTTGGCGAGGGTCCGTACCTTAAACTTTACTTTTACCACGGAATTAATCTTACAGAACTTATCCCCAATGTAATTGACAGATTTAGAACATATCTTATTGGTTTAAGTGGAGATATCGAGAAAACCTTTTTAATGGTGTCTGTAGCTGATCAAGATGGAGAATTTTTTAAGATTTTTTTACCCTTGTGATGAAGAATTGCAACTTGCAGGATCTGCAAACAATACCACTTTTTTTCCCCTCAAACAGCGTACTGTTTTTACTTTCTTTCTTTCCTAGGTGTACTTAATGTGGTTCGATGACAAGGTAATCAGAAACTAGTCAATAAATATTAATCCTGTTCCTGCATTCCGTTTTAGTCGCTAATAGTGTTAAATTTAATGTTTTTTCGGGGATTGGTTGGTTTGTAGGGTTTAATGGCGCAAGGGCCAGATTTGGCCATGTTGCGCCACACATATGGTTAAAGATGTTTTTCCGGAAAAAGCGCCCTCTGGGTGGATATTTTGGAGCTAAAACATTTTTCGAAATTGCATGATCGCATCTTGTGTATAGGCTTTACAAGGTGGTCCCGAATTCATGGTACAAACTTTTAAGGGTAGATACAGGACATTGAAATTTTAAAATATTTGGGTGGTATACCTAGTATATACTTCGCTATTGAAAAGAGAAGATGGCTAAAAAAATGTAGTGGTCATGCGGAAAAGAGTCGGCTCTCATGGACCTTGTTCACGAGAAGCCGGCTCTTTGGAATCCACTGGATCCTCATTACATAAAAAAACATTTAAAAAAACATTGTATGAAGGAAAAAAGATTGAAATTTTATGAAGATGGCCCGAAGGTGAGGACCTCTTAACATCAAGTAGGTGAAATATTCTATGTTTCTCGGTATGATGTGATCAAAAAACGTTTTATACAAATGCATTTTATGATAAGGCAGAAAGGCGGCATTTAACCAATCATTAAAATTCTTTTAAATATGTACAAAAAATTCCTGATAAAAATTTGTACATGTAAAACATATTATAAGCATCGCATCTATTTTGCTGAATTATTTTTTCTTTTAATCCCAGGTTATATACACTCAAGAGCCAAAACATTATGACCACCCCTACATTTTGCAATGAACTCGCCTGAATGACGTGACAGGTGGAAGTGGTATTTAACTGCTGCTGGAGAGTCTGAAGAATCATTCTTTCACTTACTTCTGTGTGTGATGGGAAAGGCTGAAGATCTAAGCGACTTTGATAGAGGGCAGATTGTAATAGCTCGAAGGCTCGGAACAAGTATTTCCGAAACTGCACGACTCGTGGGTTGTGCGCGATCTACAGTTGTTAGTACTTGTGCAAAGTGGATGAATGACGGTGAAAGCAGCAGTAGACAATATGATGTTGGACGTCCACATGCTATCAAAGAAAAAGGTCGTCGGAGACTGTCTCGCATGGTGAAGCAAAACCGGAGCCCAATACAATGCAGGGACAAGTAGAATAGTATCGGAGCACGCTGTTCATTATTAAAGTGCATGTAAGCCATGCACTTTATTTAAATGACAATATTTTATGATTTTTATCGACAATCATACCCTTCCTGATATAAAACTGTAAGTTAAGATAATGTGTTATGCAATTTTTTTTTCGGGTAAAAATTTGGAGTTTTTTACACGAGTAAGTATGTTTCAAATTAAATTTCTCACAGAGTTTTTTAGCATATGGTGATAACATATAAAAAGTTGTTTTTAAGTGTTCGACCGCAAGACGCAAGTTGTTTGTTTTATCATGTAGCTTTTCTGGACAGCGCAAATCCACTTCTAGAATAAATCCAACGTCTAAATTTTTATCGCAATCAAAAATGTTAAAATTTTGAATTTCTTCGCTAGTGAACCAAGAAAAATTATCTATGGGAAGGGGTTGACTCATGACATACCCATCGTGATTGTTCGCATCTAAAGGCCTTATCACACGGCCAAATACCGTCTACACTTTCGTTTACAAACGACCACGAATGTGTAGACGAAAGTACGTCACTTGAGCATTTGCTGTCTGGTAAACCTAAAAAGAGAGGTTACTTTATGGCGTATTTATCGCTTTTTTTCACTGCTTCTACTTACTGAATATCTGCAGTTTTCTTATTTCATAACTCGTCGGATTCTGTTGAATTGCTCGGTGCAAAAGGGATTTTGCTGACAGCGCTATTGTGCATTATCCTGGGAACAGGGCAAAAAGAAAAAGAGAAATCGAAAAGAAAATTGTGGTCGCGGAAATGGCTGCTTAGACGTAAGACAGAAAGACTGCTATGAAAATCTAATGAGAGAATTAGCTTTGGAGGCAAGCAAAAAATTAGCTTGCATTTTATATATAAATTGTTTTTAAGTTTTACGGAATGATGCAGCTACAATTGTATTATTCATTAAATTCGACAAGATGGTTAATGTGGCCAGTTAGCTCCTAACTTATTACTTCCGTATTCATTAATTTTCATTTGTGATTGTGTTTCATTTATGTAAATGTGTATTAACATGCAGCATTACTTCCTTCCAAATATACCGTATTATTCATGAAACTAAAAGCAAAATTTTGAAGAATTTATTTTATATTCATTTACGAGTCAAATTATACAAAATTAAATTTGGTATTGCGTAAAATAATTTTTTGAGTTAAAGATATTTGGCTACGTAAAATTACATTATTATGATGCACATACACACACATATTTATATATTTCATTCTAAATTCTTTGCAATTTATTCCAGAAATACTTGGCAAGAAATTTTGCGGACTGCGTTCGTATTTTCAGAGAGAAGACAAAAGAACAAGATTGTCTTCAGTTACAGAAGCTCTGGATATTGCACCAAAATGGGTGCATTATTAAAGACTGCTGTTCCTGAGGGACACGATATATGTAGACTGTTCGGAGTCCAATTTGGACGAATCCTTCACGACTGATGTTGGATGCTCGGAACCAATGGTATATTTTTCTAAAATGTTTTTAATTCTTATATAATGCTTTTATTTAATTGATGAATAACATATGTATATTTAGTTATAATTAGGCTTAAGCATTGACCTTTAATTTTTAAAATTGAATGATAAAAAAACTGGCCAAGAAGTGAATTGAAATAAAATGTATAACTAAATAACATCTAATGTAATTGAATTTTATTAAAAAAATTATTAGTGATCATATCATTAATTAACCGTATACCAATCAATCGATTAATATTAGAGAAGGGTCTAGTACCTAATCTCTTGAAGGAGTTGGGTGGTACCTTTATTCTTAACATGGGCATTTCTATGCGCATTTAAATATATCCTTTGATTAATTTTTCAATGTATAGTAAAACATAATTATTTTTAGATTTCTGTGGAGGAAAGAGAGAATAACTTTGTGCCAGAGCCGGAATATGTCGAAGAAAATTGCCCAGTCTTCGGCAACCACTCTGCAGAAAAGAGGTGCTGAACAAAGCAATTTCAATCTAGGTCCTCCTCCCAAAAGACGCCGCCAAACAAATGTGGGTGAAGATGTTCTTAGAATGGTGTCTGCGGAACTCAAAAAAAAGTGATGCTTCGGAATCTGTTCCCCATGCTGTGGGACAACTTGTTGTCTCCACTTTAAAAAAAACTGGCACCACCGTATGGGGAACAGTTCACCCGAAGAATCTTTGAACTAATAATGGAGTTTGGCGAAATCCAGCCAGATATTTTTTCATAAATAAAAACAAATGTTGATGTGAAATGTTTTCTTTTTGTGAAATATATTTTAAACATATTGAATCTTTTGATAATGGTAATTACTTAAATAGTTCATGAACTATCTATATGATTTAAAATTTTAACCCTTATGTTAATGTGAAAGTTAAAAAGGATTTAATTCAAAAAGAAAGAAATGATGAATCCAGCCTGAAGACTTCCTCAAGGATCACCCTCAGGCATTAGCGCTCTTTATATACAATGCATCATTTTTTATAGTCTATGTATTTTCTGTAGGCGGTTCAAGGTCACGTTTTTTACCTCGTTACTGGATGTTTGCGTCGCAACGCTGTGGCAGATAACAGTGTCTTTTTTCTTCAGTATCTATTTTTTTTTTCCCTTGCCACAGCTGTTAAGGTACCGCCAGCTTAATGTCCTTACTAAAACGTACTGGTGTGGGAAAAAAAAAAAAAAAACAAGCTTTGTCGAAACCATGGCAACGGACAAGGAGAAAGGGAGAATAGCAGGGCAAACGAGTTTCCTTGAAACGCCCACAGAAATTACACAGACTATAGTTTGGTTCAGAAAAAAATTTATTTTTAATTGAATATTATAATTATAACATTTATGATTAATTTCAATTCAAACCGATATTTAACTCATTAGATGTGGGATTATTCAATTATAAGTACAAATACCAAGAAGGATCGCAAAATTTATAATTTCTTTTTCACCAAAACTGATATAATTTCATACAACAAAAGCATACCTGAAACAAATGGTACTAAATAGTATATGATAATGCGAAATAATTATTTCCCAGATTCGCAATGTTCTCAACCTTTAAAGTAGGCGTCTTGGTATCACAAATTTTGGACTGAATAATTTAAATATATGTTTCCGTAAGTGATGGATCATCCTCTTGAAATTTCAATAAATTTTTATACAGAAATTCTCCAAAGAAAGAAAGGACACAGAGACTACTATTATCTTTTTCACCAGAACAGGATTATGAAAATTTCGCGATTTAGAAAGGGATTTATATTTGTTTAGTAAATATAACATCCCGTTTAGAATTGATCCTATGTATGTTGTTATATGGACATAGGAATTTTGAACCGTAATTAAATGATTAGAACGATACCACAGGAACACCGCACTTCATAGAGAACTTATTAATATCGAAAATTATATTGTACGATCTAAATAACTATTTAATGTTATCTAAAAACGAGAATAATAGGAATATTTGTGAGTTGGGCCTCCTATTTTTCCCCCCTCTAAAGGCCTTATCACACGGCCAAATACCGTCAGCACTTTCGTGGGCAATTTTCCGTTTTTACCCGCAGGCAACCGGTCAAGCAAGTTTTCCGTCATCGTGAGCATTTTTTGACCAGCTTGAAAATGTTGACGATAGCGACGGAAATATCGTTTGCAAATGAAATTCAACCAATCATGTCAAACTTCGATAGTGACGTAGTGTGCCAAGAATGGCGCGACTGACGCCAACTACTTTGTGAAAAGTAGTCCATTTTTTAGTGTGAATGCAAACCAACAACATCATCCAAAATGGCAAAAAAAATATTGTGGTCGAATGAAAAAGAGTCGGCTCTCATTGACCTTGTTCAGGAGAAGCCGGCTCTTTGGAATCCACTGGATACTCATTGTGCTAAAAAAACATTGTATGAATCGATAAGAATAGAAATGCTAAGGAGATGGCCCGAAGATGAGGACCACTTAACATCAGGTAGGTGAAATATTCTATGTTTCTCAGTATGATGTTGTGATCAAAAAACGTTTTATACGAATACATTTTATGATAATGCAGAAAGGCGGCATTTAATCAATTTTTAAAATTCTTTTAAATATGTACAAAAAATTCCTGATAAAAATTTCTGTATGTATATGTAACACAAATTATAAGCATCTCATCTATTTTGCTGAATTATTTTTTCTTTTAATCCCAGCTAAAATATTTGAAAAATATGAAACGCATAAAAAAAGTTTAACTATTTTAAAAATTGGGATGCAATTTATTTACTATATTGAACCATACGCAGGTTATATAATTGTATTATTCATTAAATAAGACAAGATGGTTAATGCGGCCAGTTAGCTCCTAACTTATTTCCGTATTCATTATTAGTTTTCATTTGGGATTATTGTGTTTCACTTATGTAAATGTGTATTAACATGCAGCATTACTTTCTTACAAATATACCCTATTTTTCATGAAACTAAAAGAAAAATTATTAAGAATTTATTCTATATTCATTTACAAGTCAAATTATACAAAATTAAATTTGGTATTGTGTAAAATAATTTAAGTTAAAGATATTTGGCTACGTAAAATTACATTATTATGATGCATATACACACACATATTTCTATAAAGAAATATATATATATATATATATTTCTTACTAAATTCTTTTTAATTTATTCCAGAAATACTTCGCAAGAAATTTTGAATACTAAGGTCATATTTCCAAAGAGAGGATAAAAGAGCAAGATTGCCTTCAGGATCAGCAGCTCTGGATATTGCACCAAAATGGGTGCATTATCACAGACTGCTGTTCCTGAGGGACACAATATATGTAGGCTCTTCCGAGTCCAATTTGGATGATTCGTTTGCAACTGATGGGTGCTCGGAACCAATGGTATATTTTGCTAAAATGTTTATAATTCTTATATAATGCTTTTATTTAGTTGATGAATAACTTATATGCATATTTAGTTATAATTGAGCTTAATCATTGACCTTTAATTTTTAAAATTGAATGATGAAAAAGCCGGTCAAGAAGTGAATTGAAATAGAATGTATAACTAAATAACATCTTATGTAATTGAATTTAACATCTAATGTAATTGAATTTTATTAAATATATCTAGTGATCATATCATTAATTAACCGTATACCAATCAATCGATTAATATTAGAAGGGTCTAGCATCTAATCTCTTGAAGGAGTTGGGTGGTACCTTTATTCTTAACATGGGCATTTCTATGCGCATTTAAATATATCCTTTGATTAATTTTTCAATGTATAGTAAAACATAATTATTTTTAGATTTCTGTGGAGGAAGCAGATCACTTTGAAGCATACGAAGAAAATTGCCCAGAGTCTTCGGCAGCAACTCCGCAGAAGAGAGTTGCCGAATCAAGCAATAACAGTGTAGGTCCTCCTCCGAAAAGACGCCGTCAAACAAATGTGGGAGAAGACGTTTTACGAATGGTGTCAGAAGTATTAAAAAAAAAAGTGAAGCTTCGGAATCTGTTCCCCATGCGGTGGGACAACTTGTTGTTTCCACTTTTAAAAAACTGACACCACCGTATGGGGAACAGTTCACCCGAAGGATTTTTGAACTAGTCATGGAGTTTGGTGAAATCCAGCCAGATTTATTTTCATGAATAAAAAAAAAAAATGATGTGAAATGTTTTCTTTTTGTGAAATATATTTTAAACATATTGAATCTTTTGATAATGGTAATTACTTAAATAGTTCATTAACAGCATCTATATAATTTAAAAACCTATGTTAATGTGAAAAGTAATAAGGATTAATTCTGTTTTCTAACCTTGAAATAGATATCATATAGTACATTTAAGGGAATCATAAGGTATGAATGATTCTGCACTGTTTCATCTTTTTAATGTAAGAAAATACTTTTTCTATTTAAATGGTGCAGTGAGAAAATGCTTCAAAAATTATGTATTTTTAACATTCATACATATGTGAGCCTGATTACTTTCTAAACATGAGATGTTCTCTGTTTATTATAAAGCTTTTTTTATTGAAATTTTAAGTTATTTTTACAATAACATAGTAATTTTAATGCTTATTTCTGCAACACTACAGGAGCATCTATTATTGTAAAACATACAGTGGCTCCCAAAAGTGTTCGTACACTAAAGAAATTTGCAGAAATTGTGTTCTATACTTCTTAATAAAGCATTTTATTAGTTGGTTTTCTTAATTAGCATCTTTAAATAGTTCTCAATAAAACTGAACAAATATTTTTATAAAAAATCAAGTAGTATTGTTCTAAAAAATAAATAAATAAAAAATGTCACAAAATTAGAACACAAGTCTTTGTACATCCAAACATTATTTATTTAAATTAATCATAAAAATATCTTTCGCGGCTGATTTTTCTTCTAATTGAAAAATACACTAAAATCGTTTGATTTCAGTATTTAATATCACAATTATTTATTCTATTTACTTTTTTCTTAGATATGCATGCATTCGTAAATAAACGAGTTTAAACGTACGAAAATTAATTATATTTCATTTTAAAGCTGGAAAATCAATTAGAGGCATTGCAACTATAACTAATCTACCTCATTCAACGGTGCAAAGCATAATAAAACGTTACAGAGAGGGAAAAAGGATTGTAAACAAGCCTCGCAATGGTCGCCCTCAAATTCTGTCAGCTAGAAGTCAAAGAAATATTGTGAGTAAATTTCTAAAAAATCCATGTCTGAGTGCAATAAAGTTTACTTCACAATATAATGAATCAAACGAAACTTCTATTTTATGTGAAACTATTCGTAGAATTCTTCGGAATGCCGGTATACATGGCTGCTCTGCACGAAGAAAATTCTTTGTAAGTCAGAAGAACAGAATTGCTAGGCTTAAATTTGCCAAATCTATGATAAACCAGCCACAGAGCTATTGGAATCGTGTCTTATTTGCAGATGAAAGTAAGTTTAACATCTTTGGGTCAGATGGGAGAATCATTGTATGGAGGGGAAAAAGAAAAAACGAAGAACTTAATCCCAAGAATTTAGTTGGAACAGTAAAACATGACGGTGGAGGTGTCATGGTTTGGGGGTGTATGTCAGCAGCTGGAGTAGGCAATTTAGTATTCATTGATGGTATAATGGATCATAGAGTTTATATAAATATTCTCAATAATAATTTAAAAGTGTCAGCACAAAAATTGGGCATTTTAAACAACTTTGTGTATTACCAAGACAACGATCCTAAGCACACGGCCATGAATGTTCGTCTTTTTTGCCTCTATCATTGCCCTCAAACCCTTAAAACACAAGCTCAATCACCGGATTTAAACCCTATAGAACATATTTGGAAAGAATTAGAGGTGCGAATAAGAAGTCACGACATTAAATCGAAAATTCAACTGAAAGCAGTAATTATCGAAGAATGGAACAAGATCGGTGCAGTAGTAACCGATTGTTTAGTTAAATCTATGCCCAAACGTTTAAAAGCTGTTATAAAGAATAAAGGATATCCTACTAAATACTAAACATTTATAAAAATTTAGAAAATTTCATATTTAGTGATGTTTTTTTAAAGTGTATGATCACTTTTGTGTCTTATTTTTGTGCAATTTTATTTATTGCCATTTTTAAAAAAATAATTTGCATCGTAATTAAAATTTATTCTTCATTGCTTTATTAAGAACTGTAAAAATATGCTATGAAAAAATTTTCTTGTAAAAATAAGAATATATAACGGTAAATAATGAGGTTTTTAATTGATTCTTGTTTGTGTACGAACACTTTTGGGAGCCACTGTATTAGATTTTGATAACATAAAAATGATCATACTTCTATCATTACAAAATTAAATCACCTTTTGTACGATTAACAATAAAATTCAGGCTTCTTTTTCAACATTTTTTTCTTCTAAATTAAAAAAAATTACAAATTAATTTGAAACGATACATCATTTATGATTATATATTGGCATTGAGAAAGCTGCATAGAGACAAATTCAAAAAGATTTGAAGGATATAAAAACAGCTCTATAGTTGCATTTTTTAGAGTATTTTTGAAACTAGTACGAGACTAAATGATGAATTGCCTTAAAATTTAACAATATTATTATTTCTTGCAACCCTAGAAAGGTTTTTTTAAAATGCTTAACAAGTTATCCAATCATACTAATTCCGATGTTAATACCAAAAGAATCATCTGTCATAACAACAGATATATACATCAGCAGTTCTAAAATTCAAAGTAAACTTTTTGTAAAACATTGCACAAAGATTTAGATCTATCCATGCGCCTAAATCCAATATCAGTGCATAGGAGGGTCGTTAGTGATAGATGAAATGCATTCCAAACAACTAGTTTCGACATAAAATTATTTTTATACAAGTCTGAAAGCGGCTATATTTGGTAGATTTACATATATATGGGAAAGTCTATACATATATTCCCGTTCAACTCAAGGATATCGTAAGGGATTTTCCTAAGCAAGTCTTCCAGACAGGTGCCCTTATAGGGGCCATATTAGTTAATTTGAAATGAGAAATCATGAGCTCTGAATTTGGAGAATAAGGCCAAAATTGTGGATGAAGGAGCTGTTCTAGTGACGTATGAATCGATAGTGGATATCATCAAAAGTACTCATGAATTTTCTGAATCAAATTATATTTCAACGATCTTGGGAGAGTTTCGAAAGGCTTGATGAAAAGCTGCGAATCGCTATACGAGAACTATTAAGGAATTTCAAAACTTGTTTTCTACCTGTGACGCTGCTGCAACGTGACACAATATCGATATAGGAGATCATCCACAAATCAAGCTACAAAAAGATGTCTGCCCCTGACAAAAAAAAAAAAAAAAAAAAAAAAAAAAAGAGGCTGAACGGCTAGTTAAAGATATGGTAGAGTGGAGTAATCGAGAAATCTTCGGGACCTTGGGCTTCTATTGTGCTTGTTAAGAACAAAGATGGGTAGACTCGATTATTCTGTGTGGATTATAGAAAATTAAATGAAATAACAAAAAAGGATAATCACCCTCTCCCACGAATAGATAACATTCTAGATGTCTTAAATGGGAGCCAATGATTTTCGATATTGGATTTGAAAAGCGTATTCTAGTACCGGAAAATATGGGAAAGACAATTTTTACCACCAGACAAGGGCTTTAACAATTGTTTGAATTATGCAATGCTCTGGCCACATTTGAAAAATGAAAAAATGAATAAGACTGTACTACAACTTTCGTCTAAACTTTAGACGACGATGCTCAACTCATGGTTTACGTGCGATATCCAGGTTTAACAGATATACAGGAGGACATTTTATTTTGCAAACCAATGTCAACAACAACTATAGGTGAAGATATTTTTCTTATGGTCGAATCGTTTTTTAAAGAAGAAAGATTAAATTGGAATCAGTGTTTCAGTATTTGCACCGACGGTGCGGCTGCCATGACAGCATTTCAAAAGGGATTTTCGACAAGAGCAAAACAAATGAATCCACAAATTATATCGATTCATTGTTTGTTACATAAATAAAATCTTGCTTCAAAAAAAATTATCACCCAAATTATGTATCGTTTTGGACGAAATCGTTGCGGTAGTCAATTTTATCAAATCAAGAGCTCTTAACTGTAGAATTTTCCGCGCACTGTGTTTCGAATTTGGTGCAGAATACGAACATTTATTATATTATTCTGAAGTTATATGGCTGTCCCGGGGCAAAGTTGTTCAAAGAGTATTATCATTACGGACAGAAGTCGAATTATTTTTGAGAGAAAAGAAACACCCATTAGCATCTAAATTCTCCGAGTGTAAGTGGATAACTCAAGTTGCTTATTTGTCAGATATTTTATTTGAAATAAATAATCTAAATACGTCTATGCAACGACGTAATCATACTGTTATTGAATTAACTGAAAAAATTACATGTTTTAAAAATAAACTCCAATTATGGAGAAATAAGGTTGAAGTAAAGAAACTTGCTTCATTCCCGACTCTTAATTTACTTGTTGAAGACAATAATATTGATATCACAGATTTTGAAATACAGAAAATTATTATTAATCATTTAGAAAAACTAATAGCAGACTTTGATCGATATTTCCCAGCAGACAATGTTTTCAAATATAATAGGGTTCGAATGCCATTTAATTTTGATGTAAGTGATTTGCATGAGGAATTTGTTAATATTAATCAATTTCAAGAACAATTAATAGAAATACAAAGTGACCAAGTACTTCGATATAATTTCTACAAAAACACTGAATCTTTATGTGCTTTCTGGTTAAAATTAAAAACCGAAAAGCCAATAATTGTTAAAGAAGCCCTAAAAGTATTATTGCCCTTTTCAACAACATATATGTGTGAGGCTGGTTTTTCGGCTCTGTGTGTAATCAAAAACAATTACCGGAACAAGTTAAATCCTGAAATAGATATAAGGTGCTCCTTGACAAGCATTCAACCGAGATTTGAAGATCTTTCAAAATATATTCAAGCACAAGGTTCTCATTAAAACTGTATGACTTGCATTTAAAATTTAAAAAACTTAACATATGTATTGATGTTTCTTTTTTTTTTTTAGGAATAAGTTAAAATGTCAATTATTTTCAAAAAGTTATAAATATATTTTAATATGGTCAATAAAAATTATTAAAAACACTTGATTATTAATTAAATTTTCCTTGGATCGAAAAGTACTTTTTTTATCTTTATTATTAAAAAAATAAATAAAAAATTTGTAAGTTTAAAAAAATCATCATCGTAGGATTGAAGATTTTTAAAAATACGATCTAAAATAAAGCAATGAAAAAATTGACTTTTTTTTTGGATCGCGACATGAACATATTTCTCAAATTTGGTTCGCGGCTTAAAAAGGTTAAGAACCACTGGTCTAAAGCATGCTTATTATATTTTAAATAATATCATAATAGGAGGAAAAATATTTGAAATTTTTTTTAATAATATTCGAGAAGTATTCTAGAGATAACAAAATGCTAACTTTAATTAAGTCCGAAGAAATGCAGATTCTTCCGGAAAAAGGTTGCTTATATGGACACATTATTTCGGCAGAATGAAATTAAATTGATCCAAATTAAGGCAATAACTGATTGGCCTTGTTTCGAAATGGTGCATGAATTCCGTATTTTCCTTCGACTATGCATCTATTGCTAGTTTTCAAATGAACAGAAGAATGCGAGAACATATCTCAATCGGATTGGCAAAGATAGATGCGGATCATCTTAAATAAGGATGCTAGCAATAAAGGAATTGGAGCAGTATTCTCCCAAATAATCGAAAACGATGAACAAGTCAACTTATTTTAGTAAAAGTTCTGTTAGCTATCATTAAGTTCAACGATTAAAAATAGTTTCACCAAAAATTTCCCATCGTCATTAATTGTATGGTAAAACATTTCTCATTTGGACTGAACTGATCGAGATGGCTTTTGAATTTTACCTAAGTCGGATCCCAAAGGCGAGACAGCTTGTCAAATTCAGAAACTTCAGGAATACGACTCCGAAATCCAGCATTGCAAAGGAACTTGCCATGGACAAGATAAATTCAACCTGTGAGGATTATCATTAACCAGCAATGCAATTTTTTTTGGTATCTCTAATAACATCCGAAATCCTATGCATCAATGCATTAAGATTAGTTCTTGCAGCTAAAACTTTTGAAGGTTAGCCAGACTCTAATCTCTTGTCTTTATATTCAATCAAATATGACCAAATTATAATGACCTGACAATGATTGCTTTCAAAAATCGAATTTGAAACAGCAGTCAACATGAGAAATAGATGCGTAACAAATTGAGAAATTGAACCTTTTGCACCAGATTAAATCAGCTTCGCTGATTTAGTTCAGGATAAAAGGCATAGGTAGGATTCGAAGTGTCATGGAAAACAAAATTGAAATTTTGATACCATTCAACAAAATTATTAATTAGAGGAGATAATTTGTCTGTTGCCCAAAAAGAGTAACTGTGTTTTAATGATAATGATGAGGGCTTCTCAGTCAATTTAAAAAGTTCTATAAACAATATGCAATGGTCTCCTTCAAAAAAAAAATTAGAGCGGTAAATCTACCTTTTATTTTTAAAAGGTGTTGTCGCAGATGCGCATTGATTAAATATGAGTTTTAGAGGCGGATCAAATTTTAGGAGAAGAGGTTTTAGTGGGCACCGAAAGTTTGGAAGCACCCGGAATGGCTCGTCTTCCCAGCCTCCTAATCATCAAGGTCTAGAGCTCCGGCTACTAAGCGTAAAGGTGAAAATTTCGAAGAGACCGCAGCCGGAACGGTTCTGCCTGAAACCAAACCACAGAGGACAGAACCACCTAAAAAGTTGGAAGTGCCAAAGCCCAAGGCTCTCTCAACAACATTTTCAGAATATAATAACGAGTCGGCTTTTGAGAAGACGTCACCCGTGTGGTGACAGGGTATGAAAGAATAGTTCCACTGTAACTCAAGCACGTCATACGAGGCGACTAAAATGGGTACCCAGTCTGGCGCAAATAAATATAGAATGCGGTGGAAAAGAATTCAGAGGAAGGCACTGGCCCACCCTGGGCTCTCTAAATATGATGATGGTAAATCTACAAATGAATTTCTTTTACACCTTGGACAAAATTCGTATGCTATTAATATTTCGAGATCAAATGTAGAATTCCATAAATGAATCCTTTCACTCTTCAACCTTTTATTTAACAAAAAGATAAACTGTCACACAAACATACAAAATATGACAAATGCTCGAAAGGGTAAAATTATGTTTACTATCCATGATCAAGTATACACTGTACAATTACTTAATTCAGAAACTATGTTTAGTTGCTTTTAATGTTACATGAGAATATAGCCTCTGATTTGTTTCCTATGGTAGTCTCACTATAATCTCATTGCTTAATACCAGGTGCGAATGATTAAAAAGTGGATTTCCAAATACACATTCAATTATGGTTGCAGGATAAAATCCATACTCATAAAATAGATGATACAATCAACACAGAATTGCCAAAACCTGAAAATGACCCAATGTTGCATAATGTCATTAAAACGCAAATGATGCACGATTCATGTAAAAATAATTCATATATGAAGGGTGCAAAATGTTCTAATAAATATCCAAGAAAAATTAGAAAGACACACAGACAGAGAAAACTTAACACCTATTATGACATTGAAGAAAACCAGATAATATTTAATAAAAAAAGGAAGCACGGGCATCTGATGTTCAAATTGATATCTACAGGCTTTACTTTTTTTGTCCATTATTGTCATGAGCATTCACAATGCAAGGTTATTATTGAATACGGTAGTTCTATCAAATCCATCACACATTATTTATGTATTATTTTCATTCTGTTATCACTATTACTGTGTTTAAGCTCCAGTGCTAAACTCTATATCGGCCCATTTTCCACCGAAATCCAATTGACCACATTGATTTTAAATGAAGTGTTTTGATTTTAAATAAAATGTTTTATTTTATGATTTTTCGCTAAAATTTTAGGTGTAGATTCGCAGCACTTAAAAACCACCAAATCTGTAGCTGTGATACATATACCAAATACGTAACCTTAATACGTATGTACCAAAAAGTCTTTACAATTTTAGATGTGAAAAAAAAAAAAAAAAAAAAAAAAACTACACTGGCTTAAGAAAATTCAATTAGTTTTGGATGAAATTTCTCAACCATTTCGTAGTCATGAAGATTTAAAACAGACAATTTGAAATGAGTCATAGCTTTTCAGTATACCTGTATTCCTATAGAAATACTAAATAATAAGCCACAAGTGGTTTCCTAAGACCCTGGCTAGATGGAAAGCAAAATAATTTTTTGAGAATATGGCAATTGGGAGGAAATAAATGAATTGAAAACTATTAGATTAAAAAAAAAATATTTTAATTGTATATGAACATAAACTTGCACTGCGAAGCGAATTCTGCATGCAGAATAAAATTATTTATGCCTTATCCACAAATTCAATCCATATATGCAGCCTGCTGGTTCATGTGATGCAGCAACTGATTGTATTAAGCCCAAATCATAAATTTTAATTCTTACAAAAGTGACAATTCTCCTTCGTTAACAAGTGGGTTGGAAAGTACTACACTTATCAAGAAAATTAAATTGAATTTCAGAGATTCGGGTTCTACCCTATGGCATTAGATGACACAGATTAGAGAACATATACATGCGATTCTAAATTCACTAATCAAGACAGACAGTTCTGCTAAGTCTGCTATTTGCAAACCCTTCAGAAATTATTTTGAACTTGCAGAAACTTATTTGAGTAGTAGGAACCAATCTATCAAATGATTTTTACAAACTTAAGTAGAAGTCAAATGGTTGTTGAGGAAATTAATAAAGTAGCTATTTCTGCAGTTCAATATCCAGATCAGGATACTAAAATTAGCGCAGGAAAACCAATTTGTAGAAGAAATTTCTGATTTTCAGAGCATCAAAGAATTTATAATATCGATGATGATTCTTCATATCTAATCAGTATGATTTCAATAAAACACTATGTCACCTGATATAATCAAAATCAATTACAAAAGATACAGCTCCAAAAAATTATAAAAATTCAATGTAATTGATTTTTTACCCCATCAGCTGTCATTCATGAGCATTCAAATTTTTTAATAACTTTTCCCAACCACACATGTAAAACTGCAAGATAGTCAGTAGTCAAATAAAAAGTTTCAGAAGAAAATTATTTTGAAACAGAATTTCACAAGTCAATAATAAGAGTATAAGCAGAGGGCATTTACAAGGGCATCCATTTGTTTGGAAAAACAAATTATTTCAAGCAATCACTTACAATAATGCTTTATTTCCAAATAGAGCCTTGAACATCACGAATTCAATTCTTAGATAATATGTAAAATAAGTCCATCATGGCAAAGTACTTTGTCCATAATTTTCTCATTGGAAACATTTCTTATTTCATTCTCAGAAATATAAGGAAATTGGTTTTCAAATTCTAATTCAAATCACTCTTTCCTTAAACTTCATTAAGGAAATAGCATTCCAATATAATCTTCATGATTTCAAGTTCTTTTACTCAATATGGTCATAGCAATAAAATGCACATAAAAATATCTACACTAAAGTATAAGACCAATTTGCAAAATGCTATTATTTAACTGACGTACGATATTTCTCAATAAAATAAAAATAATAAAAGCAATTGAATCTACTTTCTGATCCAGGATATCTCAAATAATTTTTCATCAAGAACTAAAGAACTTGCATAGAAACACAACAAAAAATTCAAATTTACAAATTTTTTGGAGAAAATATCAGGTATATTTTTATATGCGATTATTCCAGGATTTCCATAAACAGCAAAAACTTCCTATTACATATCAGAATTTTCAATAAATGAGATTCAAGCTTACTTTTAAATGAATTTTTCATAACATTCATTAACAATAGCGGGGGGAAAAAATCTCATTAGGCTTAAGACATTTTTAGCTCCATTTTTGCAATGATCTATCAGATTTTTATTAAGTAAGCATTTAAGTTGAAGCCTTTATTAACCACATTTTCTCGTAAATAAAAGAACTTAAAAATTATTGCAAAGCAATCAAAGAGGAAACCTTTAATACAAACGCATAATGCAATCCATCCTACTATTGGTGCTGCTTTAGACAATGATTTGCTGAGATAAAGTGAAATCATTGACAAGTAAAGATTTCTTCGTAAAAATATTTTAGAAAAAAAAATAATTTATAATGATAATGCATTCAACAAAAAAATAATACGAATAAATTGTACCAAAATGATTTCTTGAATTAAGAATACTCCAGAAAATTCGAATAGTTTAAAAAATCATTTCACTTCATTACGGTTACCCAAATTGAACAATTTTTTTTTCTCTCATGCTGCAACTGTTTAGCTATAATTTAAAGAACAAATGGTTAATTTCGCTTTCGATTCTTTGCAAAGTAACTGAATTTACTAATATATTTTTATGAAATTATCAATAAAACTCTCTAGCCTATTTTCTATGATTCTGAAGAGTTTCACAATTTCTAATAGAAAATGTATGATTTTTAATAATCTCAAAGAATGACTTTCATAATCTTAAAGTTGTGAAAGGCAAATTCATTTGATCATAACTTTTATTTGAAACTGTATTCACTACAATTTTCATTAATTTATTTTGTGCATGTATAGGGCGGGTCTTCTTCCATAGAGCCCATATCAAACATAAACCAACCCATCAGCAAGAAATTATTTGAATTATTTAGCTGTATTTTATAAGTTAAAAAATTCTCCAGTCATTTTAACAGGATTGGAAAAGATTTATTTTGAAGGATCAAAATTACTCTTTCATGAACAAGAATGTCAAATATGTTAACGATTTCTGGCTTTCGGTTAAAGAATTTTAATAGTAAAATTTTAGGGGTTGATTTAAAATCATTGTTATCATATACACTAATTTATCTTTTGGATGTATTGAAATTAAAGACTGTACAGTTTTTATAATAATAATAATATAGCTATTTATATTATTATACTAATATAAAAAATTACCGTTTCATATCCGATTGTGAATAAACAAGATATTAAATAAATATTTTACAGACAGACCAGCGCCTCTATGAGAAAATCTAACTACTAGTTTTGAGTTATTTTCTCACCAAGACATGTTCCGATTATTATCTTCATATTGTTGTCACGAAATAAATCAAAATAATGAATAGAAGAAGAACTAAATAATAATATTTACTTCTATATATTATGTCTACACTGCGACTACAGAATTTCATTCATTAAATCTAGAAATTTCATAATCGAATTTAATTTCTTTGATTATAAAAGATATACGATATATTTGTAACAATTTGTTGACAAGCAGCTGTTTCAACTTTGACAGGTACATCATCACTTTATAAATTTTTTAAATTCTTGATTAAAATTCAGAAATGCGTAGTTTTCATTTTGTTGAATTCGTGTTAAGCCATCCAAATATGGAATTCTAAGCAATCTCTTTTTTGTTGTTGAATTCTGAATATTTTTAATACAATTATTTAATTTGTTTTTTTTTTTTAACTTTTCATTAAAATTAAATCATTGGTAGATGCTTTATGTAATGTTTAAAGCAAATAGTTTTAACTTTATAAAGTTTTTTCAGCATTGGATATTTTATTTTTGTCAAAAGAATGAATTCATATATATATTCTTTAATACTGCTGTTAAATGTACATATTATAACTTATTTTGGAACATTCATCCAAATTTTTAATTAATTTGTGACTGTGGCTCTCAAACTTAAAATGTAGAATGTAATTAAAGTAGTAAAAATTCATTGAATACACAATAAACTTTGTTGTACTGTTTTTCTGGGCTACAGGCATTTTTTTAAACATTTAAAATTTGAGTTTATATTTCCATTAGGCATAAACTCAACATTTCATACAAAAATGTGAAAACTTTCTGGTCATGCATAATATGTGTCAGTATGAAAACTGTATTCTTTATTTTTTTTATGAATTTTAAATGCAGATGTTAGTATTTTTGCTATAAATTATTGGCAATAATACATTAATTAATAATATTTGACTGTCTTTCTTATATTTTGAAATTTATTAGATTGTTACGTAAATTATTATGCTTGTTAATTATTATATGATTAGTTTAATGATATTATTTTATTAATTAATAAATATTTATTTCATTAAACATCTTAAGAATTAATTTAAAAACTTGAAATTAGTATAATGAACTGGAAATAGACTCCATAATGATATATACAAATTTCATATTTCTTCTGCTCTTTCTCCAAGCATTAGTGTAGGAAGAATATACATGTATTTTAGATACTATAAAAAATTAATTTCCAATTTAAGAAATTTATATGTGTGGGTATTTTTTATAATAGTATGATATGATTTTGCTTGAATGAAAAATATCTCCATAGCTATCATAATTCCATTTGCATTTAATTCAATTATATATAATATGTTAGCATCAAATATCAGTTTTTAGAAATTTTCATATGTGTTTGAATATTGCTATTTTCATTCTCTATTAGCTACTTTATTTAATACTTATATATTTGTTGCATACCATGAGTGAACTTTTAGCTTAACCTGCACTTTATTGCCAAACATTCTCAATTGACTAACAGTGGCATATTTGATTATTAATTGCTGGTCTTAATAAACATGACATCTTTGAGGAGGTTTTCGATTAATCTCTAAAATGCAGTTAATATACAGTGGCTAAAAAAATTGAGAGTACACCTTACGTTTACTTGATAAATGCGACTTTCAATATAAATAACTCATTAACGGGAAGTGCAAACTTGTTTTTATTTTTACTCATAACAAATGGTTTAATTTAGAGTAAAAATAAAGTGAAATCAATGAAAAATTTCTAAATTGAAAATTTTCAGAAGCATTTTAAATAAAGATACGCAGAATTTTGCCTCAAAAAATTGAGAATACACCAATGAAATTTTTGCAATATCATGTATAGAAACAAAATGTCACTATTAAGTTGCATGTCTTTTGGCTCTTATAATGGTCTCTAAACGTCATGGTACCGATTCGACCAATTTTTGGTGGTATCTGAAGATATTTTACCCATTCTTCTTGCACCACTTGTTTTAAATGGGTTTTGTTTCTAATTTTGTATTTTTGAACCACTTTTTCGAGTATCCCCCACGAATATTCAATGGCATTGATGTCAGGGTACTGTGGTGGTGTGTGTAACTGTTGTTTACAATGAAAAAGACATCGTATTTTGACGTTACGTGCATTCTGTTTGGGGTCGTTGTCCTGCTGGGAAATGGAATTTCCATCTATAACCCAAATTTTTAACACTTTCCTTTAGATTGCTGCTACCATATGGTTCATCCAACTTGTTGCAGAAACTTTTCAAATCATCGGCAGAAGTGTAAGTGGTGAAACTGTGCTAAATGCCATTAAACAAGCTGGATATAAAAGTAGCATTGTTAGAGAGAAACCGTTCACCAGCTTGCAAATTCAGAAAAAGCATTTGAAGTTTGTAAAAACTCATCAATTGAAGACCAATAACCTTTGGAAGAAATCTATATTTAGTAATGAAAGAAAACTGAACATTTTTGGCAGTGACAACCATCTTACTGTACGGAGAAAGCCTAATACTGCTTTGTATTCAAAAAATTTACGTCATACAGTTAAACATGATGGTGACTCCGTGATGATTTGAGGTTACATGGCTTCATCCGGGTAGGAAATTTAATTTTTATAGATGGCATTATAAATAATACGGTTTACTTGTATATACTTCGCAGCAATCTAAAGGAAAGTGCTAAAAATGTGGGTTTAGATGGAAATTTCATTTTCCAGTAAGACAACGACCCCAAACAGAATACACGTAACTTCAAAATATGGTGTCTTTTTCATTGTAAATAGCAGTTACACACACCACCACAGTACCCCGACATCAATGCCATTGAATATTCGTGGGCCATATCCGATAAAGGGGTTCGAAAACACAAAATTAGAAACAAAACCCATTTAAAACAAGTGGTGCAAAAAGAATGGGGTAAAATAATTTCAAATACCACCAAAAATTGTTCAAATCGGTACCATGACGTTTAGAGACCATTATAAGAGCCAAAAGACATGCAATTTAATAGTGACACTTTATTTCTATGCGTGATATTGCAAAAATTTCATTGGTGTATTCTCAATTTTTTGAGGCAAAATTCTGTGTAGGTTTATTCAAAATGCTTCTGAAAATTTTCAATTTAGAAATTTTTTGTTGAGTTTGTAAAAATAAAATTATGTTTGTACTTCCCGGTAATGTGTTATTTATATTGAAAGTCGGATTTATGAAGTAAAAGTAAGGTGTACTCTCAGTTTTTTGAGCCACTGTACATATATCATTTATTTACTATCTTATCAAATTACTTAACACATATATTTCAATTGCAAAACATACATAATTAGGTTGTATAAAGGATATTGATGTAATAGTTGAAGGAATTTTTTCACTTTAAAATTTTGTATTTTATATTAAAAAAGAAAATGCATTAATATACAAATATAAACAATTTTATGTTTGAAGCAAAGATTGCTAGTACCATACAAAAATATTGCAATTCATAATAAAAGATACGTAGAGTATATAAATAAAAATAAATGAGAAGAGACATTACAAATATGTAAATGCATCTCTTGAAATGCTATAACAATTAGGAATTTATTAGTTAAATAAATCATCTTTACTCTTCTGCCTTACTTTTGCTATTA
The DNA here is from genome assembly GCF_947563725.1 of Argiope bruennichi. Classification (NCBI taxonomy): domain Eukaryota; kingdom Metazoa; phylum Arthropoda; class Arachnida; order Araneae; family Araneidae; genus Argiope; species Argiope bruennichi. Next base: position 41,642,693 of record NC_079161.1, on the reverse strand, counting down.
CTATCAACTTATTTCTCCTTTTTATGCTAAATTAAATGTTTTATATTCGAAAATCAGTTTTTTTTATTTTCTTTTTAATATTCTTTAAATAACAAATTCCCTTGTCTTCTATGAAATGTAAGCATATTATGAGATATCTATAGATTAAGAAGATTGAAATCTTTAAAATGAGTGAGTGTTCCCATTTTTAACTAATTACATTTCATATTGCAGGTTATCCATAACTGTCAAATGTCTGAAAAATGAGTAGAGATTCTAGTTCTGTACTAGACCCAATTGTGGGGCAAACAGCCACTTCCACATCTCCAGCAGAAGTTGAACAAAGAAATGAAGCTTCTGCAACAGTGGCTGAAGATTCCAACAATAATACTTCCCTTTTAGACAGGGAACGGGTTTCTGAAGCTGCTAGTGTTGAAAACCCCACTACTTCTCAACATTCTCCTGCAGTGAGAGAAATACACAAAAATAGTTGGTTAAAAAAGATGCCTTGTATTGATAAATGGTCTGGAAAGTTTCCTAAGGTAATATATATGTAATAAATTCAAATTATTAATGTTTTTTAAAATTCTTTTTCTAATGATTTAAATTAAAACTTAAAAAAAAAATGCTGTTACTATAATTTCTGACTTAGGAATAGATCGATACTTTTGCAAGCTTCTATTCCCCCCCTCCCCCCAAGCTTATCAGGGATTTAATTTCTATAATAATTTGACACTGAACTGTTGTGAAGCACACCCAAAATAAATAATAAACCTATTATATTTTCTGAAAATTTTCTCCTCAAATATTTAAAAAGTATGAGAGCATTTACACACCATCTTTTTCTACCTCAAAGTTGGTCCTGATTGCATGCTGATCATGATTATAATCCTGACCATGTTTATTTGAAAAGAAATTCTAAAATTATATAAATGATGAAATATTTTCTCTGATAAAAAGAAAAAGAACAAAGTGGTGAAGGATAATTTCTCTTCCTTGTTTAACAACTGTATTATATATTGCATAAAGCTATTTTTGTCAATTACTTTTAGTTTTTAATATTTTTTCTCTTCAATTTAGACATAGTTCTTCATAAATTTATATATTTTAATAAAGTAATTCATAAAAAAAAATGTTCATGTCATTTATAAATTTGTATTTTTGAAATATATTTCTCATTGCAAATAGTACAAGTTGCTTGTTACTCCTTTACAACTTAGAAGCATATCAAGTATTGTTTGTTAAAAAACAAACAATGCTTGATATATTTATGTTTAGATATCAATTTTATTAATTTTTATTATCTGTTAATTATAATATATAGAACTATAGTTTACTAGTTGCATTTTTATCTATTTGCGTTTCTTTCTTGTAATCGTACATATTTCATGCTATATTTTATATCTTTGCATTTTAAAGCAATGGCTTAACCACTTCTGTTGACAAGAATTTTTATTCCCAACTTTTGAATAGAAATTTACACAAATTCACTGAAATACATTAAGTTTTTACAATATATCAAAAAATTTGACTTGAATATAATTATTACTATTGTATTATTTTAAAATTTTTTAAATAGATGCAAATTTATTCTACATTAATGTAGTAAATATTCATTTATTTCTATGAATATTAATTATTAGGTCATATGTATATATATATATAATTCTTAATTATTTTACTTATTAACAATTTTTCTTTTTTAATTTGTGTATCATTTTTTAAAATGTACTTTTGTGAATGAAAATAATAAATAGGTATTAATTAAATTTACCTTTATAACATACAAACTGCCTTCGACTTCTAGTTAATTTGCCAAGATTAATGGTTGTTAAAAATTTCAATCACTTCCTCAACAAAATATTTTAAATACTTACATTATTTCAAAAGCCTTATACATTTCTGTTCATTGTGCTTTGCATTTCCTTAATTTTTTATTTGTTTCTTTAAATATCCAATTAGCACTCTGGAAAAAGCAGCAGTATTTTAAAATAGAGAGACTGTAAAATTATCCTGGCATCATATGATTCTGAATTAAAACCTTAAGTTTAGGTGCATCAAAATATTAAAAAATACTGAAATCTAATCAACATAGGGAAGTAATCCATATCTTGGTCAACACAATGGGATAAAAAGCCAGCATGAAATATTGGTATCAATAGTGAAAACAGTTTCGGTTCATTTCTACATTGTTATAAATTATGCATGGATTAATTTTAAAAAGAGAAAGAAAAATTATTTGTTAAAAAACTTGGTATCATAAAAAAGTTAATTTTTTAACTTTTAGAATGCTATAAAAGCCATTTTTCTATTATAATATATTTAGAAGTTATCTTGAAAAAGCTGTGAAATGTCACTTAATTTTTAATTAATTAGAATTGTAACTAAAATTTGAAAAAACAAAATATCCCTAAAAAACACATACCTTTCTCCAAATGTGCCAAGTTAGTGCCAAAATGTGTTTGTTCAAACTCCCTAGTCTGTAGAGCATCAACATACACACAAACAGATGCTTTCATCTTTCTTATTAGAAGACACTATCCGATATACCCACTTTGTTCTGCATGCTAATGAAAATTTTTAATTTTCATCATGAAAGTATTTGTTATTATTTAGTACTTGAAAATGGTACTTGGAATTTTTTTTTTAATATAAATGTTTATAGAAAACAATGAGATAATGATAGGGAAGGGTGGTACACATTGTTATTGTCAATTTAATTTTAAAGTGATTATATGTTTTATTTAAAATCTTGTAATTTTTCATTTGTAAGAATATTGTTGTTAAAACTATTTCAGATGGGGTGCAAAATCACAAAATGACATACTGTGCATATGTAATTTAGCTATTTAATAACATTTCAAACAAGAATATGGTTCACAAAATAAATCTTATTAATCAGATTACTAAATAAGTTTATTAATTTTAATGGCTCTGCATTTTTCATTTAAAGTGTGACTTGTAATATGAATGATAACATAACTGAAATTGATTAGTTTTTCCAAAATCTTTTTCTTCAAATCTGCACATCTTTTTATGAGATGTTTATGTTAGTAGTTTTCTTTTACTATATTTGCTTATATTTTGATCAGATAAACATGAAATATATATATATATATAAAAAAAAAAAAAGTCTAGTGTCTGAAAACTGAAATCTGCATTTCAATGGAAGAATTTCTGCTAGCACTGCAGTCTTTTTTAGTGTTCTCCACATTTAAAGCTATTCAATTATATGTAAACTTATCAAATTAGATGCTTTAAGCCTGCTTAAGGAATCATTAGTTATCAGTATATTTCAATTCCAGTGTATTTTAATAAAAGCCCATTCTTTATAATTGCTATTCTTTTTATAAAGTAACACTGTACCCCACAATATCAAATCTGTATCTCAAAAGTGGTGTATAGTATTACAATGTCCATCGCTATTAAAGATATTAAATTGTCAAAATAATTTTTCTTTTTAATTTTAATGATAGTTAACATATACGTAAGAAATCAAATGTCACTTTAAGACCTTTATTTGCTAAATAAAATTATGTAGCATTATGTCCTCACTTTCTCCTGTGTCAAATCAAAATATCATTTTATACAAGGAAGTAGAAAATATTTATGTTAATATTCTACAAATTTTTAAAATAATACTATTTGCAATTTCAATTTTAATTAAAATGAGATTATCTGTTGCACCAACAAATAATCTCAACAGATTTTTCTCAAAAAACTGTAGGCTGTCTCAAATGATTTTTAAAAAATAATAGAAATCTATTATTTTCCTTATTTTAAACATGGAATGCAAAAGTAGCCATTTTCAACAGTGAATTACAATTTTCATTCATTGCAAAAATCAAGTTTTCTTAAAATAATAGGAACCCTCAAAACATTTTCCTAGAGACATTTTTGAGTACCAATGAGGTAAAATAAATCTTATTTCAATATATACCTTTACGATGTTTTGGCTATTCTAAATTCTGTTTAAAATAAATTTTGGGTGCTACCAAGCTATGAGCAGACTCAGATTTGGAACATATTTAAATGAGACATAGTTTTTAATCAATGTAAAATTAAGTATTTAATCAATTGTCACAAAAACTTCCTTTACACTTTAAATTAATAATTTTATTTATTATTTTTTTGCAATATTTCTTTAAAAAAATTTGAAAAATATTTTTTCTATAATATATTAAGAAGGAAATTTGATGTTTCATTTATGTATAGAGAGAGATTTCATCAATAAGAAGATTTTATAGTATGCAGATTTTTAATCTTTAACTAATATTTTTTTCTAGTCTCAGAAACTTGAAAAGTTTTGGGTAGTATTTTGTGTACATGATGATAAAGAAGGATTCCTTGAATTTTATGAAAATCGACGCAGTGCTTACTCTCACATGCCCTTATCAAGCGTTTCTCTCTCAACATGTCTACACATTTCTCCTACAATAGTGGCCCAAGGGAATGATCATGAGTTTGTTATTACTCTTGATAACCAAGTTGTCAGATTAGCTGCTTCGACAAAGTAAGCATTTGTAGCATATTTATGTTTTAAAGTTTAATTGAAATTTCATTTTTTGTAATTTTTTATACCTTGTGGCTGGGTTTCCATTATTAGGGAAAACTTAGTTGTTTATTGAATCATTCCACTTATAAATTATTTTTTTTTATTTAAAACTCGTACCAAATGATAAAATTAATTTTTGAATTTTATATAATATTAAATCATTATATATATGTGTGTGTGTTTGTACATTCACTTGTGAATAAAAAAGCATTAGTTTGTATTAATCTAGTACAATTTATGTTACACAATAATTTTTATTTTACAATTTGTATTTAAAAATTTCTTAATTCTTCTTCCTATATTTGATACTTTGATTACTATATTTTTATTTTTTAAATGGCATTACAGACCATACTAACAATATTTTTTAATATTTGCCAGTGTCCAGAGATAATATTTGTTGAATCATTTTTCAAAATTATCAATTTTTATATTTTTCAGCATTTAATTTTTGTTCTTTTTTTATATTAAAACAATTTAGTATTTTTATCTAAATTCTTAGATTGAAAGATTTTATGAAATAAGAATCTACATATATTTAATTAATTTATGTCTTTTTAATTGATAAAACTTATTTTTCTGTGTAGATTTGTATTTTATTCCAATATCATCTCTCATACAAATTTGACCTTACTAATCTGTATCTAATTACTTACAATATCTCAAATAAATCCTCTTAGAGAATGTGAAAGATCTGATCAAAATGTTGAAGCTTCTTAGAGTAAAGATACATAATGTCTGATTTACGAGATATAGAACTAAATTTTTATTATAATTTAATTTTATATTAAATGCCACTTCTGTAGTCAGAATATTATTTTATTTTATTTCATCTTTTTTTTTTATTATTATTTACTATGCAAGTCCTTATTTAAATTTCTTTTTGAAAGTTATTTGCTTTTGACATATAATTTATTTTAATCTAAAATATTGTTCCAATCCTTCTTATTAATGCAAAATATTATCCTGTTTAATATTTGTCCTTTGTCCTGTTTAATATTTCCTGTAGACTAGAAACAAATGATAATATATATATACAGGATGATAATGTATACAGATTTGCAAACTATGTGTAAATTGCAATTTCTGTGATTAAAAATCATGTGAAATTTCTACAGGGCAGATCATAGGTCCTGGAATTACCAGATTTGGCAAGTAGTTGCTTCTTGAATAGTTGGGACTCATTACAAAAGAATTTTTCAAAATTTCAATAAGATCTTTAATTTAAAAAAAATGTTTGAAGTTTTAATGCTTTTTCTTAATAACTTCGGAATATATTATGTTTGAAATTCAGAATGTTAGATTTTCAATAGTTATCAATTTTGTCTCCATTCAATTTTTTTGTCTAATTTATCCTAATAAATTTTTAAAAAATATTTTTAATTGATATTTATTTTGATGATGGTAATTCAAATTTTTTTACATATAATGTTCCATAAAATCCTTTCTCTCTTTATTATAATTAATAATAAATTTATTATTTAATTTTTATAATTAATACTAGTAAATTTTAAAAATGAAATAAAGCTTGAAGAGTTATTTAAAACATTATCATACTACGATGTTTTGCACTGAAAATTTTGATTTCCTTTAATTTTTTTCAAATAGATTTATTTCATTTTTTATTTTTAGTGATCTTTTATTTAATAGCTCTGTTTTATGGTACTATTTTATAATATAATGTTAATAACTCTGCTAATTAAAACATTTATTTCTTCATTTGAAAATATTTTTTATTTGTATTTCCAATCAAATTAATAATATATGGAAATATTATATTTTATTTTAGTGAACAAATGTTAGAATGGATGGATACTTTAAGCACTAAACTTCGAGAATTAGGTGTCTTAGAGGTTTGTAGATTTAGTTGAAATTTAAATTAGACAGTTGATTACTATTTGTTTTATGTGTTATCTCATTATTTTTTACTAGCCGCCTTTGGCGACCAGCCGGTTCGCCAATCTTAATGTTCGTTAAAATTTTAATAATTAAATATTTTATGCAATTTCTTCTTTAATAGCTTCTTCATCAAAATATTTTAAAACTTCAAATTTTGATTATCATATAATTCATTCATAATATTATAAAGGCCTTCAGTCATAACGTAATATGTATCTCTCTCATTTTCTGTTAGCACCCATAGAATTTATGCTTTAAATTAAAGTGGAAAGAATTTATCTTCAATTAATATAATAATATTTTTTACTGAAAGAAAGCATTTTTTTATAATCTGATTACTGAAAATAGAGTCACTCAGCGTTTAAACTTTATGGGCACTAAAGAATATCTTTTTTAATTTATGTAATATCTCAAGAGTTAGTCAACAAAATTTTCTTAGATTCATTATGAGCAGATCGATTAATTAACAATGTTTAAATTTAAATGCATCAAACACTAAGAAAATAAAACGAATCGTTTAAAATAAACGGTTGAAAACAGGTTTTAAAAAAACTACTTAAAAAACGATGTACTTAAAACTATAAGCATATACAAAAAATATATAACTAACATAAATACAATTTACTTACAAAAGCATGCAACTAATCGAAAAATAATTTAAATCATCCATTGATAACGTTGTCATGGCAACAATCAGAACAGAATGAGCATGCGTGAATTTTCTTCGCCGGTTACGTAACGCAAATACGTGATTTTTTCTACGCCAGTTGGGGTAACGCTATGCGGATTAGAAATTTTTAATTTCCTTTATTCTGTTTTATTTTAATTCAAAAGTACTTCAGAATGAATCTGAAAGATTGATTCATTAACAATGTTTAATTTTAAATGCATCAAACATTAAGAAAATAAACAGAACCGATTGAAATAATCCGCCGAAAAATTTTAACCCTAGCCTCATTACTGTTGGGAGAAAAAAAAAACTGAAGCCTTTCTCGTTTGGCGCTGGGGATAATGGAAGATTTTTTTGGCGGAAAAGTTGGCGGTGGGGAAAATGGAAGATTTTTTTGGCAGGAAAGTTAGTTTTTAATTAATAATTAAAATTCTAATTAAAAATTCGAAAAAAGAAACCCCAGGTGCACATTCCCAACCTCCAAGGTATACATGTACCAAATTTGGTAGCTGTATGTCAAACGGTCTGGCCTGTAGAGCGCCAACACACACACACACACACATTGAGCTTTATTATAAGTATAGATAATCTTTTAATTTTCATAATTATTTCTGTTTGTCTTAAATTACTAATATCATTAAAAAAAATTCCACAAATGAAGGCATTTAAAAGATCTTAAACTTTTTTTTTTTTTTTAAGTTGGAACATTTTATAAGCTTTTTTTATTTTTGTACTATTTAAATTTATGAAATTTTGATTACAATTTTGTTAAATTTTTATATAATTTTGACTTACTTTAGTTAAGAAATAATTAGAATTTGCAGTAATTTAATCAATATTTATTATTTTACTCTTATAAGTTCCAAGTAACTTTTAATATCCTTTTTCAAACATCAGTGATAAAAATAATTCCGTTTTCAATTCCATCATTATCATTGTATTTATAGCACAAGTCAAAGAAATATTATATTAGTAATATAATAAGGATAAAAATGAACATTCAATTCACATTCTATATTTTTCACTTCTCTTATCTTATTGATGAAATTAAAACATGATAAATAAGAAAATTAAATTACTTAAATTGGAAAAATATATTTGTCATTATAGTCCACCCAAACATACAGAGCTATTATTCCTCGTCTCCTTCCTCTTTTCAACTTTGTTGCATTTGAAATTTTTGAAGTTTTAATGTTATTACTAGTTATAATAAAATATAATCAAATTATTTATTTTTAACAAGATATAACCTAAGAATTTTTTTTTTTTTACTATTTGAATGTGAGAAATTATTGCTACTTTTTTTAATACTTAATTTATTTATTTTTTTTAATTTTGCACCTTGTGTAATTTAATATATAATTTTCAGCCTAAAGATAACTTATACAGTAAAGAACCTATCATTACAAGGGCTCTTAGTCATCAACATTCTGTTAGTGGATTATCATTAGAGTCTCAGTCTCGTGCAGGTAATAAAATCATGTTTGTTAATGTTAGTCTCTTAGTTATCTAAGCCATCCTTATCTAATTTCCTTAATTCAACCTAATCTTGAAAGCACTATTGTTTGATACCACTCATTCATTTAATGTAATAAATTTTCATTCATGCATCCAGCTCCTACTTGATATGTGAAGGAGAATGTAATATAATTGATATCCCCTTTCATCTATCAGTAATTATGGGACTTCCTTTAAAAAAAAAAAAACTTATTAAATACAGAATTATTGTTACAAAATTTGGACATGCTGTTTCAACTTGTTATTTAAATTATGTAGATAAGGAACAAGTAATAATTTTTACATAAAATAACTGATAAGATATAATTTCGATAAGAATTCTTTGGAAGTGCCTGTTCCTGCTGTGTAGTTATTAGTAAAGGAAATACCATGTTTCTTATTTTAAAAATAGTACTTGGAGACATGTAATTGGTTTAATGCCTGTAATATATTAGTTATTTTCATAAATATATTCAGAAAAGGAGATAGTAAAGAAAAATCCTTTTTCCCCCATTAATTTTGGCTTCATGACGCTAACAGTTTCCAATATTGAAAATTAGCTTCACTTGTGAATCTTACGCTATTTCTTCTTAAATTATTCTATTCACTAAAACTTGCAAACAAATGTTGAATCTTTCTTTCTTCCCCCCTCCATGTTTCTTTTCAAGAAATCTCAATGATTTTGCACATTTTTGTCAGGAACATTTAGAATTATATTCATTCTCCTTCACATATTCTTTGATATCCAGAATTAGATGAATATAACAGTCTAATAAATGTATTAAACATTATTAATGATGAATAGCTTGAACTGTAAGTAAAATGTGTAATGTTTTTGGACTTTGAAAATTGTTTTTATTCTAGATTAGCATTATTGCTGCATTTTTATATGTTCTTCCCATTTATTATATGTTTCTTGCCCCCTAGATTTCAGTCGTCTTTCTATAAGAGACCCTAATTCTCCATTACCTCCTGTTCCTAGTACTGTAGTCCAGTCTTCTGAACCTTTAGAGAGTGTAGCATCAAGTTCTACTGTTGTTTATATTCGAAATCCTACATCCCGTAGAGCTTCTTTGCAAACTACTAGTTCTTCAAGCATTAGTGGTTCAGTCACAGCTGTCAGTACATCAGAAGGAATACCTACTTCTTCCCAGTCAGTCCCAGAGAGTGTTTTTACTTTTGATTTACCATCATTTGCTGATCAAAATGCTCGCCCAATATCTCGAAGCAACAGTTCCCAAGATAGCATTTCTCCTGTTCCATCTCCTAATGAAGTGGAACAGAGGGTATCATCGGTTCCAAATACTCCTTCTGCCGAATTCGCTCTTATTTATGAGCCTCTATTTTTTGGACCTCCACCCAATGTTCCTTCGGGTGTGAGAAACCCGAGCTATGAGAATCCTCCATATCCTCAAAGGCATATAGTGTACAAGCCCACTCCAGCCTTGCCTCCAAGACAAAATGTTGACTTTCACCGGACACCATCCCTGGTCACAGGTGATAGGTCTAATGTGCATTCACCAATAAGATCCAGTAGTCTTGGAAATTCAAACTCTACTTCAGATCCTTCTTTACATGCATCTTCTCAACAGCAATGTACGAATACAGTTACACCGTGTACTAGTTCTGCTTCTACAAGTTCTCCTGTTGCATTATTAAGGACACATTCACATTTGGAGCCAGTATGCAGTTCTTCAGAAAGAAGCAGTCACCCAGCATTAGCTGAAAGGCATCCACATAATGGAATGAGATTACAGGTAGAATTTTTCTTCTTACCTTATAGACTTTATTTCTTCTGAAGATCTTAAGCACAGTCTTGGGAATTGACTGTGTTTAAGAAGAATATTAAGTTTTGATTACTGGAAATTGTTCTAACATTTCAAGGATACTGTTGGAAGACCCCCAAAACTTGTCAAAAATTGTGGGATGTTTTCTAAATAATAGTTTTAAAAAATCATGCTTTCAGTTTTTAAAAATTTTTGAGTTTAATTGAAATAGCACCTTTCTTTTCTTTGTTTCCTCTGACTTATTTTAAGGAATTCCATGAAAGAAAATCTACTGAATTTCAGACTGGCAAGAGCTTATAACCTTTTAACTTTTGTTTCAAAATTTATCTGGAAATAATTAAAATTGGGAAGATTTTGCTTTTAACAACTATTTGTATTTTGAAAGAGAGTATTGTTTGTGCAAAAGTATAAACACCATAATTTGGAATTTTTTCATTTCTTAATCTTATTTTATATCCTCCTTGTTTAGCAGGTTTTCTTTATTTATTTTTTTATATGTATACATTTTAGTTCTTTCTAGCATTTTTGGTTTTTAGTAATTCTCATTTAATAATGTTTCTCTTATCTTCTATCAATATATTACCTTCCTGGTTTACATTTTATAGGAAGGTGTATGTCATTCATTGAAATTAGACAATTCTGAAAAATAAAAGGTGAGACTTTTATTATCTCTTTTCACATATTTAGTAGATGCACTAGTAGAGAAATAAAAGTGCATTCCTTAAAAATTTCCAAATTGAGTTTTCATTATTAAAAGCATTCTGAAGTAAGTTTTAACATATCTAATAAATTGCACTGTGTATTCTTACTTTCATTTAATGTTCCATCTATCGTTCTTATAGTCAAAGGTTTTTAATGCCTCAATGGCATAGTATGTTTTATTTCATCTGTTGTATTATCATAATAAATGAAAAATATGGTCTGTATTATAAAATATTTCATCTCTTATATTATCATAATAGATTAAATAGATGATAAATTAGGTTTTTAGTCCCTAAAATTAGGTATCAGTTAATGTATATTTATTAATTTTTTATAAATATATGGTATACTTCTAATGCCCTTGTATTATTTTACTGGTATTTTTTTAACGATTATTCATTATCCTTTTATGAGTTGTCTTAATCATTATCTAAACTTATTTTAATGGTATTTTCCTCTCCAAATGGTATAAATATAAGTACAATTTTGCCTTAGATTAGAGTTCTTAGTCCTGATTTAAAAAGATGTTGAAATAGAAAAATATTGCTTTCAAATCCATAATTTATTTTTTAAATTTATGGAAAAAGTTATATGCATTGTTTTATTGCAACAGGTTGTACTGTATTGTAATATTTTACTGAATGTAAGCAAATAAACTTTATAGGAAGGAGACATTTATTGCTTAACTTTATCCAGGTGTCTTTTCTGATTTAAAATTATAGATCTTTGCAATTAATTTGTATTATGACCCTTCAATAATTGTAGTAAAAGGGTTTCAATTTAATTATAAAAAAATAATTTTAAAATAAACCTAAAGTACAAAGGCCCTCTACTTGCAAGTTGCTTCATAGGGGAGAATTTATTTATTTGAAAGAAGCACTGTTTTATCACTTTTTTTATTTGTTTATGACTTAAAGTGATCAGCAGAACATCTAATTTTCCTATACTTACTTTTAAAAAAATGTTATGAAAGTGAAAACTATTTAAAATTGCATGTGCTGTGAATGTTTCTCTTCCCAACATTAATAGATTTTTTAATGGTTTTTTCCCCCCCAGTTCTGTCTCGTATGTTTTTTGTCAGTTATTCCAGTATTACATTCATTCACACTCGCTACCTTTACACACATCTGTTTTCAAATATTTTTAAGATTAAAAAGGTATGCATGAAAAATATGCTTTACAAAGGAGATTGCAAAATATTGCCAAATTGAAACTTTATTTGATTTGAGAATGTAGTTCAATGAGTATTTATGGAAGCTCTCACTATCTAAGTGGAATTCTCTTGTTCCATCCTCTTTTAAAAAAAATTGCCTGAAAATTCTGCATATAACAATGCTGTGTAATACCTTGTAGTAAAATCTACCTAGAAATATCAAGAATGATAGGGATCTTGTCATGATTTTAAGTGCTGAAGAGCCATTATGTCTAATTGTAAACTCATTACTATTAATAATTGAATCAAAAGTAGATGTATTGTGCTGTCTAGTCTATATTCATTATTAGGAAAAATGTGGCATTTATAAAATTAATTAGTGTGCATGCTTGGCAGGCTTCTGATTCTCCTGCCAGGATTAGTTAGTCATTCCTAAAATATTCAGTTTTTCTTAGATTACTTTTTTATATTGGAAGTGGTACAATTTTCTCATTTTCTTTATTTGTGTATTGAGAAAATGGAAACTTGATGATAAAAATAATCAATTCATGTATTGTAATATCTTATTCATATTTTTATAATTCAGTCAGCAAAGCATTTTTGAATATCAAAGTGTGGTAGGCATTAAATTGTCACTCCATGGCATCACAGTGTTACTAAAATTTAAATATATAGGTAATCTACTTCAAAATACATATTGCATTTTGTGGTACCATATTTTCCCTTTCTGTTTCCTCATGTAAATTATGCAAAAAGAAAAAAAAAAAAATCATAAAAAAAATTTGAGAAGCAATAAATTTTTTTTTTTTTTAATTTTAAAATGAAGTATTGTATTTTTGGTTCTCACAGAAAAATGCTAAAATTCACTTAATTTTTAAGTAAGTTTTTTTTATTGTTCTAAGGTGCTCATTCCTACACTTTAATGTGTATATGTTCCAAATTTCCTTTGTCTAGGTCATATAGTGACACCTATAGAGTGCCAGCATGTAGGCACTTATACAAATAATCTTCATCATCTCTGCTTATAATAGTCTGTGCATGGCACTATACAGGATAAATCATTTAATTTAGAGTTATCAAATTTTTTACAGGTATACTTTGAAGGGTTAGAAATATGCATCTCTGAGAGTTTTTTTTATTATTATTATTTAAATAAAAGTTAAGTAAACTTTTAATGTTTTTCTGTGTTAACTTCTGAAAACATTATTGTTTAAAACTGATTTTTGCACTATTTTAAAAGTTAAAGAAATGTCATTTAAATTATATCAATTTAATTATTCTGAAAATTTCCTAGAATTTTGGCAATTTTTAAAAGTGACTTTATAATTTTCAATAATTAGGTTTTTGTTATTACAGTGAAATTCAAAAACTGTTTTCACTTTTTCTTCAGATATTTAGTCACGTGGTTTTCCTCATGGATTAAAAGTTGGGAATGAAGGATTCTATTTAATAGAAAAGTGAAGGTTGAAAGATAAATATATATAAAAAAAAATTTAAAAATATTTTTTTAATTACATAATGATATTATGAGATTAGACTCTATTAGAATAATTTATATACCCAATGAACAGAATAGATCCAAGATTAACACAGCTTGATTCCTGTCACAATTAGATGCATAAAAATATTTTATTGTGGGAATCATAAGCATTAATATCTGCATATGAGATTTAATTGAAAGTAAACATTACCTATATTCCTAGTAAACCAGATGATCATCAAATTCAGTTAGTTATTAATAAAGATGAAATATCAACAGAAAGGAATTTTTTTTTGTGTATAATTATATAAAACACTTTAAATAAATATTGTTAGCAAATTTTATAAATTATGATTTAGAGATAATTATTTTCGCTTTGTAATTTTTCAGTCCAGTAGCGCCTTCAAAAATGGCACAATACCGGTTGATGAGAATGGAAAGCCAATTTCACTCCGAGAAGCCCAAGTTCAGAAACTTCAGGCAGAAATGCGCCATAAAAGTGGTGTAAGATTAGTTTTAAGGAAGAAGGACTGCTTAAATGCTATTGCATTTGTCGAGTGTTTCAACCATGTTTGGTATGTAGAACATATTGATTACTTTTCCCTTAACAGTCAATTTGAGAAATAATTTGTTGTGCTTTTTTTTTTTAATTTATCATAAAGCTATTTAAAATGGAAAAATTGCGAGTTAAATATATATATATATATATAAAAAAAAACTGCTTCCATCTTTTAGATTTTAAAATTAATTTATTTAATTTCTCCTAACATTTTAAATTACAATCATAGAATTAATCAGTATAGTCTTTTATGGATGTGTAATAATCTGTTATTTTGACATTTAGTGGACATGAAGGAAATACAAATATTGTTGCTCCAAACTTTTGAAAATGGTGTAATTCAGTTGTTAATTTGTTAAATCAATGTGTAGAAAATTCATGAATAGGAATTCATTAATTAGGATTTTATAATAAATTTTTAATATTTTTATTATTATTTTGGATGATGCTTATTAAAAAATTAGTACCATATAAATTTTATTAAGAAATAAAATACAATTTATAAGCTCAAATAGAACTGCCATTTATAAAAAAATATGAAAGAAGTTGATGCATAATATTTTTACTTCATTCTTGTATTTTATTTCTATGGTTTTATGCCTTTTCTCTGGATTGTTTAAAATCATATTTAATTTTAATTACATGACATTATAATTTAAATTTTTTTAGTCATTTAAAACATTTTTTTTTGTGTGTGTGTGTGTGGGAATGTAATTAGAAATGTTTAATTTTTTATACAAATAAAAAAATGCTAATATTTTTGCCTTAAAAATTCAATCACATTTTGTGACTAGCATATCATAAAAATTTTGTGTTTGCATATTATGGTTTTAATAGTTATTTTTGACCTAAGTCATTGAGGGATGCTTGTTAAAAGCATTTAATTTTGTTTTTATATTTTATCTTTTTTTTCTATGGGAATGTGGAAATTTATTATTATAAATTATTTTTTCTAATATAATTTTCAGTTTAAGCATAGCTGATACAAAGTGCCAATAACTAATTCTGATTATTTTCCTTTTAAAATGTAATTCTATTGTATTGTATTCAGTAATTTTCTTTTTGTATAGAGGAAAAAGATTTGTGGAATATTTTAAAAGTAGTTAGAGAAGTTTTCTTTTTTAATGTGCAATTATGATTTATCAAAATTACGTTTTTATTATTAATTTTTTTTTTCTCTTTTGCAATAAATAACATTTGAAAATTCAGCATAAAATGTTGATATAATAAAAATGATCTTAAAAGAAGTGCATGAGCAAATCTTGATAACACATGAAAAAGTTGCATATTTAAAATTTTGATGACAATAATAGAGATAATCTGCCTTATTAACATTATTCTACAAGCAATTTAACATAGCATCAAATTGCATCTTTACTCTAACTAAAAGCTTATTCTGTTGCAGAACATTTTCTTTCCCCTCTGTTGAATGCATGTCTGATTAAGTTCATTATTTAACATTTATTCTCTGTGTGTGTTGAGTGTGTGTGAAATATTCTTTATTTTAAAAAGAAACTTGCATGCCTTTCTTTAATAATAATAATAATAATAATAATATAGTGCATAACATTGGAGAAAAAAATTTAATTTTTATCCATTATTAAGTTGTTTTTTTAAGAATGATAATTAGTGGCAGGTGCAGCTCAAAAATGAAGGCAGAAAGCATTGAAAAAAAAAGATGATGTGAGAAAATATTTTGAACTTATATAATTTCAGAAGAGAATTTGCTTATATAGTATTTTGGTTTGGCATGCATTTAAATCATTTTGGGCAATTAAAAGCCTACTAATTTCAAAACTTAAATTGATGCCAGAGTTTGAATGATTAGAAAATAATTATTCTTAAACCACGAATAAATTAAAATTATTCTGTATATTTAAATTGTTAGTAGTGTAAATTTTTCATTACAAGTGTTTCAGCTGCAAGTTTTGGGGTGTTTTAATTTTGCTTGTTATTTTTATTATGTTATTTTATTATTGCACTTTTCACATTGTATGTATTATTAAATCTTTAATTACTACATGAGAAATTAAATTGTAAAACAGGTACATTTAAAAAAATATCTGAAATTGGCTCCAATTGATAAATATTTTTTTCTTTCAAAATTATCTGATTTTTGATGTATTCATGTAGTTACTATTTCTGGAAGGAACTAACTGAGTTGGAAATTGTTAATAAATACTTGCTTTTTTTAAAAATCTCTGTCAGTTTAATAAAGTTATATTTTTTTAATGAGTTAATCATTAAAGTAATATTCTTGTAATATTCTTTTTTTTTCCTTCTCATCATAATAAAGATAGTAATTAAATAACATTGTATTTTGCATTAATTTGATTAATGTATTTTTTTATTATTATTTCTTGTTTGGTTTTATTCTGTTTTATTTACTGTTTGTTAGGTTATATCTGGGGGGGGTAATTAAAATAAATAATAATAATAATAACTTGAATATAATAAATAATAATAAAATTAAATGCTTGTATCCATCATTTTCTTTTGAAATTTTTGTTTCTAATACTTAGGATAGCTGGATGGAAACAAAAAGAGCATCCTTTACTGCACAACACATTTCATGTTGGAGATCGTCTTGTTAGTATAGCTGGCCTTAGAATTCATTCTGTGCAGGATGCACATAGAGCAATTAAACAGCAACCATCTACGGTAAGTGAAATGTTATTATAAAATTATTTTTCAATGCACATCTGCTTTTGTCTGGTCCTTTAAAGTGATAATAGATATGTTAATTAAATTTTACAGGGATTTATTTGGATGTTATTTATTTTTCATTCTAATGAAAAGCTTTTTTCAATTTAAGCACTTCACTGTCATTATTCTAGAATTTGTTTTACTTTTTAAAAAAAAATCTTGCTACTATTTTATAAGTGGAACCTTGGTCAAAAACAACTCACAATATCCTGATTGCCCATATTTAACATCTTAGCAATTCTTTATTGGATGAGTTAAAAGTAGCATCAATATTGAAACTTGCCAAACATTAGAACCTGGTTTATGGAATAGTTCTAAATAAGCATACTTGCTGGCTTATCAAGCTAAGTGGCTAAGTTCATTTTGTTTTTTGAAATGAACTTGTCTTATTATCCATAAATGTATATATAATATTAGAAATATATGTGTTCTGTCTTGCCTATTCTTTGATTTGCCATTCTTACTTCAAAAGGTCTTAGGGCAGTTTCAGAAGCAACCAACATAATTAATCATTTTGTACTTCTTAGCATCCAATTGCTTTTTTTTCCTGTAATAATGAAATATTTGTCTTCTACTTAAATGGTTACTTTTATTAATTTTTTCTATATGTATACATTCATTTCTACATTTTTGGTATCTACCTATAAAACTTATTTAACACTTAAATGTTAATGTCCTTTTTCTTCATTAATGGTAATGTTAAGAGAGTTCATGTCTTCTAAATTTTGATTTAGTGTTCATTTATAGATTACTTAAACATATTAATTTATATAAATGATTCTCCTCTCATAATTCTGAATCTCAAATTGAAATATGCATTGCATATTCATTTTTAATAATTCTTTCTTTATTAAGAGATAATATTCAACGTTTTTTATTTGAAAGATTGTTAATATATTCTTTTGATTTTTCTGTTTCTCTATTTTGTGTATTTTAGGTAGAATTTATTGTCAGAAGAGTTCCATATGGAAAAATATTTGCAATCAAACGTGAATATGAAGGACAAGATTTGGGTATTGTTAGAGAAGGTGGCACTGCTGAGGTACAAAAATTTTGTGTCAAGCATAGTAATTAAATAATTTGATGTATTTTCTTCTATGTTAAAAGGATCACTTTAAGTAACAAAATATTCTTAACATACTGTATTTTATTTCAAATACAACTATCGATTTTATTGAAATTTTTTATTTCTGCTGTGAAAATACAGATTTTAATTGTATTTAATTAGAAACAAGGATGAATTTTTCCTTTTATCAATATTAAAGAAAAAGAGTTTGCACTTTTTATTCCCAAATGTCAAATCTTTATAACAAAAGCCAATGAAACAAATTATTCTGTAATTCCAATGAGAAAAGCACAAGTTTTTTTTTCCAAGTTTAGAGTAATTTTTTTTTATTATTTGTCGCATTGATATATATGCAATGAAAAACATATTGAGAACCAATATTTTTTTCAATTATTTGATGGCAAACTGTATCCATTTTAAACTTCGGCATGCGATCCTATTTAATAATTGTACATTCTAAAAAGACACTTGCTTATATTAATGTTGCAAATCAACTTAAATAAAAATTCTGTTCCTTGATAAAATGGTCTTAATTTTATATTTCAGAAATGTTAGTTTACTTTACATTATAAGTGAAAGAACAAGAACATTTACAAGTGAAAAAAGAAAGAAAAAATATTTGTCATTTTGGCAATATTAGTGATGAAAAAAATGTTTCTAATGATCTAAGAAACAGTTTTCAGAATGTAAACAAACAAGTTTTTTTTATTTAAATAAATGCATTTTTATATAAATTAAATATTTTGTTTCTACATTTGGCAGAAACAAGAATAAAGATATACGTTATTCTTCTCTAAAAACAGCAGTTACTATGAGTGCATGATTTTTTTTTAATGATCTTTTTATACTGCTTTCAGGCTTAATAAAATGGATGTTTTTATCCTATTCTACTGAGTAATTATTTTTTTTATTTTACTTTTGCTTTACTGGAATTTAAAAAAATGAACTGAATATTTTCTTTGAAATCCAATTAATATATGAATTGTGGAAAGGAATTGTACAGTTTTCAATTTATTTAGTAAATGATTATTCAATTTTTCAGATTAAAGAAGTGAAACGTAGAGGATTAGCTTGTCGGCAAGGTTTACCTGAAGAAGCATCTAGTCTAGATGGTAATTCTTATTGCAACTGGGTTTTGACAGAAATAAATCATCGTCCATTGAATTTATTTTTTAAAGATAATGAGGTAGTATTTAGAGGTTTTTTTTATTAATTATGTATACACTTTAACAGATATTAATTATCATCCAATAAAAGTTATAAAATAGCTTATTTGATAATGGAATCTTTAGCTTATTTCTAATATATTGAAATGATTTTTTAGTTATAATTATTTATATTCTAGAATTTTATGGAGGAATCTTTAACTGTTTTGTATTTAATGAACTTGTTTAAAACTATTATGAAATTTTTTATTCACCATTGATGTTACTGAAATTTAGTGTAAGTGTATAGTTTTGCCCTTTTGTATCACCTGCAGACAGACATTGAAGCTTTCCATGATCAGAAATCAGTTCATGTAAAATTATGCAAAAAAAATTAATTATATAGTGATAAAAACCAGTATTCTTATTATAAAGGAAGTATTGTACATGCTTTATCTATATAGCTATTCTACCTATAAATAAATGAGAATAATGGTATATATATATAGTATTATCATCTTATTCATCCAATTTTTTATTTTTATAATGAATGCCATCAGAATAATATGAATTTGAAGGAAAATTCTGAATGGGTTGGCACAAAAATAAATAGAAGTTGCAAATTGAAATATTGTGTAGCTAGAGGAAAAGTAAAGATTCTAATTGATATTTTTAAATGCTATAATAACTATTAAATCAGCATTGATATTTTTATAAATATTGGGTGAATAGTATCAAAGTTTTCCCACTTTAATTTTTGTCCATTGTTTTAAATTGCTTAAAAAAATTGTAGAAAATAATGTTAAATTATATATTGAACAGAATTTAGTGAATGATCTTCTAAGAACTGTATTTATTAATGGATGGAAAAATAATTTGTTACTTGTTTTTTACAATTATTTATGTGCTTATAATAATTTATTATAATTATATACTTAAAAATTTATAAAATATAAAATTGATTCATAAAATGCATTAATAAAATCCCCCCCTTTTATTCTTTAAGGGGTTTAATAATTTTTTTAGGTTATTGGGATTTTAAAATTCCTTTTAGTTTTACCTAAAAAGTATCATTTAATGACTTTAAGAAATTTTCATTTCTTTTTGTTACTTTAAAATTGTCAATTATTTTGTAGTTTTTGCAATTGATATATAAAGTAAATTTTCCAATTTTTTATTATATTATATACTTAGCAAATTCATAAACTGTACTTTGTAATTATTTTATTGGTCTATTATTCTAACATAAGTGGGTTAAGAAATGATAATCTTGTCATATTATCTAATTCTATTATCAATAAGAATCTGAAAAATTCTTTGTATTGTTTTAAAGCTTTTTCATACAGTTTTGAACCATTAGTGTTTCTCTTTCATTTGCTGCACACAAAGAAGTATAATTTTAAATTTTGTATGTACTGTTTTATAAAAATGTTTTTTGTAATAAGTATATTATTCCTGTCTTCCCTAGGTGCAAGATAGATTGAATGCTGTTGGTCTTGATATATCACTATTGGTGCAACCTATAGAATTTGTAAAAGGTTTGAAAAAACAGCTAAAAACCATTCGAGGTTATAAAGATTATATTGTTCAGTGATAGATTATAGAATATCTATATAATTAGTTTGGTAATGAATGTTTAATTTTCAATTGAAAGTTGAAGAACAGTTGTGTTAACAGGAATAAATATTTCATAAGAAATATTTTTAAAGCAAATTGTACAAAATAATATGAAGAATTAACTGACTTTCTTCAACCCCCTCCCAAAAAATTAGTTGAAAACAAAATTGGATTTGTTTAGATTCGAATTTTGTAAAAAGTAGCCTTATTCTTATGTTTCTTTTATTGGATTTTTTGAAAATTGGTAACAGATGAAACGTAAGAATTATTTTATGGAGTGAATTACTATGTGATAAAAAAAAAAAGTTGTTTTAAGAAAATTACAGTTCCCTCCTCCTTATTTTTATAATGCATTTAAGATAGGTAAACTTAAAACTAGCACTCAGGTAATGTCTGCTACAAATATTCAATTATAATATGCTGTAAATATAACCTAATGGCATATTTTTTTATTTATTTATCATTAATTTATCGGTTTTGTTTAGTGGTTAGTTTACTGGTTCTATCATTTATCCTATAATTTGATTTAATTCAAAAATTTCCTGATGGACATTATCTGGATGCAACAGATTTTTAGGATACTAAAGAAAGTTTCCTAATATTACTTTCATACAAGAATAGGGAAAATAACTTGTACATTTATGTAGATTTGTAAATTAATAGTAAAAAGGAAAATAAATGTAAAGCAGAGGATGCAACAGCAATCAACACATTAATCATTGAGAATGATATTAATATGGATTGCAAAAGGAATTATAACATTTTGTAATTCTAATTTTCTATAAAATAATTGAAAAATTAATATGAAAATATTTTTGGTATAGAATTAACTCTCTTGACATCACTGTTCTAAAACTTCAAATTTTTATCCAGTTAAATATTTTGAATGCTTAAAACATATGTATATATTCAAAAGGGAGCAAAGTGTTTTAATGAATAAAGGTCTTTGAAGAATGTTACAGTTATTTTATTAGAAAGATTACTAAATACTTCCTGTGATCAATATGTATGTTATTTATTGGGATGTACTGTCTGTTTTCTGTACAGACTGTATTTTATTGTTAAAGCCAATAACATTAAACCATTTCTTTTAAAAAATTGTGCTCTCATGTATAGTTCAATATTTTTGTAATATTTGTTTAGAAATATACATGCTCCATTGATATTATTTTAAAAGCACTAATTTCTTGCATAAATTAATGTTTCATTTTTTAATCATATCTGTCAGACTATTCAAATGGTTTATCAAAATTTTTGTTTCATATTTTAAAGAACAATCTGAGGATTGATGAGAATTTTTAAACTTTTAATATTAATTGATCCTGCATATATTTGTTTAATTACCTATGAATCATTTGAAGATTCTGCTGATTTATGACTCTGTTAAAATTTTAGAATAAAAAATGAAAAACCAGTACATTCCAGAATGAGTATTATAGAGCTTTCTTGTGTAGGAATTTGAATATTTTAATCTTAATGATTACTTTTGTAGATGGGTGCTTAAGGTATGGTTCTTACAGGCCTCGTATAATTTGCCTGTATTACTGGGAACAATTTTGGAATTAAAATATTGGTATAATGAGGATATACATTTTAGATATTTTAGAAGAGATTTTATTCTCTTTTATCATGAATTTGTTGAGTTTGCTTCCTGGTATATTATAATGGTGGTATATTACTTTTATATGACAATATTTTATGTGAGTGTATTTTATCTGTAAACTGGATTCAAAATTTTATGGTCAAACTTAAATATAGCTATAAATTTATTTGAACATATTACAGTCTATTTGTTAATCATTTTATTCACTATTTAATTTTAAAAAAAGGAAATATCTCACTCCCAAATGAAGACAAGTAGTTGAAAAGACATTTAGAAGCCTTCCCTTTCCCCAAGTGTGAAGATATCATGATCCTGTTTATAGGGACCATGATGCAGTTACTTTACATAATAATGCTGAATAGCATGACTATAAGCATTTGTTTTGATTTGTTACTTTTGGTGAAAAGAAAAGGACCTTTTTAAATGTTACCCGAATGTCTGTTTTTTTCACCAATTTACTGACAGCTTAAAATGACCACTACTGTTACAATGGGTTATAATAATAGTAAATCACAAATCATTTATGTATTCAAATTTCAATCAAAACATTAAAATTAGAAGACTTGATTGCTTTAGAAGTTATAGGAAATTGTCCTTTTGTTTCAACATTCTATTAAATCTGAAAGAAACAAGTTGTTATATTTGTATTTGTAAATAAAGCCGTAAGTAATAATCAAGAAATATTCATTTTTTTGTTTGTGGTTTAAGTTGTAGAGGGGCAATCAATATTTACTTGGAATATTTATAATAGCTTATGAAATAAAAACGCATTTCTTTTACTCTCATCATCAGAATAGCAGACTTCATGCCATGCTTTTTTTTTTTTTTTTAAATCTTTGAATTCAATTCTTTCAAGCAAAGAAATCACTTGGAATTTAATAACTAGAGTCAAGAATATGAAATGATGAGGATTCTGATCATAAAACAAATATGCTTGTTTGAATAAATATAATTAATTTGCCTATAATCTGTTACTGCAATCAACTTAAATAAAAATTTAATAGTAATGAGAAAGTATTTTTTTATATGATTTCTCGGTATTTTTCAGTGGTTGTATTATCCTCCATGTATTTACTTTTTATTTAAATATTAATGACGTAGGGGCTTTTTTTTTTTCACTTGGATCAATTTAACAATTTAAATTTTATGCCTAAGTTCTCCTTTGATACAGAAAATTTTGGAATGTTCTTATATGCTATCATATATTAGGTCATTCATAATTATTTTTTTATTAATTTTTCTTTTAAACATAATTCATAAAATATCTACATTACACACACACACACACACAAAAAAAAAAAAAAAAATTAAAGATATGTAAAAGCATGATTGGAATCATTGTCTTAAAAGCTCTAAGGCAAAGTTCGATAGCATTGCATTAGCTGATTATGCTGTTCTATCTTTCAGTCATTGTAAAATGACCCACAGCAGTGGAGAGTGGTCTCTAGTTAATTACAACTTGCATGAATGGTAAATGGTTTCTTAATTATCTTTCTACTGTCCGTTTCTTTACAAATTTTACAATTCATCAGTATTCCATTAGCAAAACATGGAAGTGGCGAAGCAACTATTATTTGGTAAAAGATTATACTTGATGGTCTTATATATAAAAACTATCATCAAATGATGCTGATAGTGTTGAGCATGCATGCTGAATACTATAAACCACTTAATCATATGATATGCATTGCATGAAGTTAAATCTAGTTTAGCCCTTTTCTACTAAAGTATCTGCTATATATTATTGTCACAAGAAGATCTACTTTAATTGTAAAAGTTGTAAAAACTTATTTAACTGTTTTTATTCTCATTTCATTTGTTAAAAATTATATTTTGATTTTTAAGATACATTTATTTCATGGTGTAATGATTTTCTGCCTGTTGTAATTTTATACAGTCATTTAGAAATATACATACAAAATTCTGCAATATGTTCATTTCTTTAGAAAATATTTCAAATAACTTGATACATAAATATTGAACAAAAAAATATTATATATATTTTAAATTGTATATTTTTTAGATACATATGTATATTTTGAACAAAAAAAATCATACAATTTTTTATTAATCAAAACTATTTATCTCTTGCATGAGGGCAATATATGTTTTTCAGACGTATACCTTGTTCCTATATTCCCTTAGTAGCAATTTTATGAAATTCGGAACTATCTTAACTTTTATAACATATTCTGCTCTTTTACTTCATATCATGAAGAGTAAAACTCTAATTGTTCAGAGCTATTGGCAAAAAGAATCTCTTTTTTAGCTGTTCACAAATATTAACCTACTAGGAAAAGCTCTATTTTTACTCTATGAAAAAAATACTTGTGTGTATATATTGTCAGACTTTGTAAAGTATTTTTCTTTTTTAAAATGTTTATATAACTTTAAAAAGTCTAGTAATTAAAAATGGATTTTCGTTTCATGCATGCATTAAAAAATGGCAAGCATTCCTGCTTTATGGAATATTTCATTCATCTTTTAAAATCAGTTTTTGTTATAATAATGAAGCAAACTTGGATTCACATTTGTTTATATTACCTGAATATATATTTGATGTTTGTACAAAGTTCTTATGGATGTATGTTAAATTTGTACGGTGATGTTTACATTTACCATTACATGTTATCTAATTCTGTGATATGTTTACTAGTGGTGTAAGTAATACTTGGATTTATTTCCCCATTATATGCATTTTACTTGTTTCATTTATTATTATTATTATTATACTGTTATCTAGAAAAATTTCTAATTTCGACTGACCAAGCATGTTCTTGCTGTATAAAAATATATTGATGTTGATTTTGGCTTAATAAATATGATGCTAGTTTATTGGAAAACATCAGCTAATGTGTAAGAAATCTTATATTCAACAGTAAATTTTATTCTTTCTAGTTTTCCTTTCAAAAATTTAACACTTTTTTTTTTTTTTTTTTTTTAATTTTGAAACATGATTCTGTAAAAAACAAATTTTGAGAGTTTGAGAATTTTTTTATGCATACTTTATTCTTTCTAGTGCCAAATTTTTAAACTGAAGCTTTTCATTGTGTTTCCTATGTCAAACTTTCATAAATTTTATTACATAAATTTATTTTAATTTTGAGAGAAACTTCTATTATGTATTGAGCTTGTTTGTAATGCTATTGTAAAATGTTTTCTATTTGTGTATATAAAATGCATTCATTAATATTTGTGTAATTAACTACTGCACATTTATTTGATGCCAAAAAATGATTTTATATTTACTATAGATATTTCCTTTCCCCCCCCCCCTTAAATTTTGAAAATAATTGGCTCTTATAACCTATACAAAAATAAAAGATTGTCATATAATGTTAGTCATGCATTGTGTGAATATTCCTTTAAAGAAATTGTACTGTACTGAATATTTATATACTCTTATATCAATTTATTTTATACAAACATGATTTCTTTTAACAATTATTCATACAAGGTACAACTTTGTATCTCTGTTATATTAGAATATAATGTAGAATATTTATAATTCAGATTGCATTTAATTTGAAATTGTGTTAAATTGAATCTTCAGATTTTTTTTTTTTTCCTTACTACAAACACAAAAAGTAATAAGTGGTTGATTTAATTTATAGATATACAAGTACATTTTTCTCATTGGAATCTCTTACATGATGTGATTAACAAGTCTAATTATTTATGCCACATAAATTTCATTGTAGCTTTCGATATAAACAGTAAATAAAGGATTTAGTAAAGTGATTCCTTATATTTCATTATACATTTTAAATCTATTGCAAGTAAAAAAAAAAAAAAAATTGTACACTTTAGCTTTTGTATATTGATTTCATGAATTGAAAGTACATATATATTATAAAACTATAAAGTTAGTAAATATTCTCAAAAATTGTGTTCCCATTTTCATTTTGATTACTATGTTCACCGAGATGGAAGACATTATTTAGATATATATTTAATTTTTTACAATTATAATTTCTTTTATCTTGATTCTGCAATTTCTCTAGAAAATATTGAATTTCCTTAATGCATTTTTATTAATAAAATTACCATAGCATATAGAGAAATCTATTTCTTTTCTCCACCCCTTCCCAAAAAAGACTTTTTTTTTTTTGTTTATTTTGTGAACTTTTCTAAATTAAGATAGATAATGCATCTATAGTATATTGAACATATATATATAATATTGAAATTAAAAAATATTAGTTCTACTATTTCAATGTTTAGTTTTACTTCTAAAAGAAAGCTGAAAATGTTGCACAACTTGAAAACATATGCTTAAGAGGTATTATTTTATATATGAGCTAAATTCAGAACTTTTTAAGAAAATTTGTTGTATTTTATAGCATATCTAGAAAAAATAATGAACGGACATTTTATATATTTTATATGCCGGGGCTTCTTAAATTCGAATCCTAATCTCGTGGGATTCAAATGCATGAATTTTGAATTTTATTTGATTCAAATTATCAATATTAAGTGAAAATAACAATTCAAAATACTATTTTGATATCTAAAATTTTATTGAAATTTTAAAAAATAAGTATATTTGCTTACTTTTTGTTTGTTTGTTATAGATTCATGTTTAATGTTAATCCCATTTTGTTTTCTGGTTTATTTTTATATTTGAAATTGCAAATATTCGAGTTGTGAAATATTTTGGCAACTAAATGCGTTGAAAGTGATAAAAAGTTTTTAAAATCCTGATTTATTCAAGTTATTCAGAATTTTTTTACAATTTAAAATATAATTATGTGATATTTATTATTGTAATAAATATGCAATTTTTGTAATAAAATATACTTGTGAAATAACTGACACATTGGTTCTGCACTCATCAGTTTCACATCTGCTACTAACATTATCCAGTTTCTAATTTCATACAGATGATATGTTACCTCACTTTATTTAAAATTTAATCTAAAATTAGATTTTTGAAAAAATATGTAGTATGTTAATTCCTCTTTATACTTTTATGATTGCTTGTTTTTTGTATAGTTTTAAGAAAGAATTATATGTATGATATAGTTATTTCTTGTGGGTTAACGGTTTGGTTTGAAAATATGCTCCAATATTTAAAAGAATCATTTTTAAAAACTTGTTATTAAATATACAATTACCTTTTTGATTCTGTTTTGGAATTAGTTACATATGAGCAGCACTGGATTTTGTTTAAATTGTGAATATACAAAGTCAATGGTAATTTGTTGCATATGGCAACATAAATTATGCATCTGTCTTTTTTTTTTTTTTTTTTTTTTTTCTTTCTTTCCCCTCTTGCTTAACAGAAGAGTAACTTTGATTTTCGAAACTGATAATCAAAATGCACTATTCACTACAAAGTGCTCTATTTTAGCAAAATATTTATTTTGTCTTTGAAGAATTGAAACTACTTAAATCTGAGATGTTTATTTTTATTTACAGTTTGTTACATTTGTGCTTCTGACTAATAGAAACTAATAAATTTAACAACCAAGAGATGTTTGTCTTTGTGTTTATTATGTGCAAAAAGCAATACACAACATTTTAGTATATTTGATGTATTTTATTTACTTAAAATTTTAGTATTTATGTTAATAGAATATTATTTCAGAGCTAATACAGATGTTTAATTTATTATCTTTCTGAGAATTTAATTATGGATATAATATCAAATGTGACATTTGAGTTTTTATAACTTTTAAATAAGAGTTTTTTTTATAATAACTACCTTTTTTCTAACTTAACTATTCAATCATAGTATGCATAAAAAAATTTAATTTTATTGATTTTTTTTAATAATTTGTCAAGATTTTTCAGTTGTTAAAACTTGCTTAACCCCTTCCAGCAAGATTTAATAATGAAAAATTATGTGTGAAATAACTATTTAATTTTTATTTAAGAAAACTTAGTTTATTTTATAATTTTTACATATTTTTAATTAAAATTATATAATTGATATGGATATAATTGTAATTCGTAAGTTCGCATTCGACATTTCTTCAAAAACTTCTAATAACTTTGGATTAGCACCTAGTTTTTGCGTTTACGCCGGGCACTCACGTCAATTTTTTTTATTTCAAACACCTCATCTATTTCCTTCCAAATCCATTCTTCTGATGATGTGTCTATGACTCCAGAACATTCACTAAAATAGGTTATTAGTCGCTGAGCAGGTTTCGTTTTTTTTTGGTAATATCAGTATCAGGTATAAACTACATACAGTGTGTCTCAAAAACCTTGACTGCTGCTTTTATTCCTTAAATATTGATCATAGGCATATACTATAAAATACAAGGTGTAAAATGTTATGTAATCGACTAAAATTTTCAGAGTATTAAACTTCAAAAAATACAAAATTTAAAATTTTTGCAGACCCCATACAAAAAAAATTGCCAATGAGTGAAATGTTCCCCATCCTCTAATAAGGTCATATACAAAATTTTAGCAATATATCACAAAAAGTCTCAAAGATATGAAACTACATAAATGCTGACTTAAACCACTTTTCGATGCCTGGATATGAGTTCGCAAAGAGGAAAAAGCGTGTCGAATGTTCGTGTTTTTAGGGATCATACACAAATTAACAAAGAAAGTAATGATTGAATAAATAATAATTTTCCTATTTATTGGTTCAGAAGTCTTAAAAATTTGAAGAAATAATAACTTAAAGGTTACATAAGTTTTTAAAAGTTAATTGACTGTGCTATTTTTAAGTTATATTCTGTAATTCATGATATAAAACTTTAAAGTATTTTTTCAGGAAGCATAGATTTTAAAATTTGTATTTAAAACTAAAGATATGAAACATATTTTATTTCCTTTGGATGCATTCCTGCGTCGAGTCATCTGCACTGAAGCTGTAAACATTTACATTTTAATTTGTGCTTGACTCTTCACCAACTTTTTGCTTTAACATATCTGTGGGATGAAATTTTGTATATGACCTTATTGGAGAATGAAGCACATTTTACTCATTGGGAATTTTTTTACAGGGTCCGTTTAAAAATTTAAATTATATATATATATTTAAAGTTTAATCCCTTAAAAATTTTAATCGCTTTCATAATATTTTACACCTTTTTTTACGACTTTGTAATTATCGATGTCTACACTTTACACGATGTCTATAATCAATATTTAAGGAATAAAAGCCGCGGTCAAGGTTTTTGGGACACCCTGTATACCCATGTGCTTGTAACTATATGATAGAAATTGTAACAATAACAACAAATTAGGATTATTTTCTCTTTACCATTCTTTTATTAATTAAAGTGCATAAAGCATTTGTTAATTGTTATTAGTAACATAATAGCCGGCGACCTGGCCTAGGGGTATCGCGTGATCCCCGTAATCTGGGTGTCCTGGTTCGGGCATGATTGTTCCCTATATTGTGTTTTGCCTATGAAGTGTGTGAATGAACACCCCTGTAAAAAGGGGTTGTGCAAGCGAATGTGTGTGTTTCGATCTGTGGGTGAATGAATGAAGTCCGCCCGTAAAAAAGGTTGTGATGCTTGAGTAGCTTAGACGTACTCTTGGCTCTAGATGGCGCTACTGAAATACAAGATACGCTCTCTCAGCTTAAAATCGCTGACTTGAATCGCTAGTAAATGATACCGTTTAATTTACAGATAAATAAAGGTAAAATTATTTAAACAATTAACATAAAAGTCAATCTGCATCAGAATTGCAGTTAACTTAAATAAATGATACACTGCTTGTTTATTGCGTAAGTTTTGTAAATTATGCATTGAACATATTCTTCTTCATCAAAAATATGATCCTCAGTGGCTCGTATTTTTTATTCCAGTTCGAAGCTCGATTTCGTCATATATAGAATCATTCTCGTAAGAATTCTAAGTAACAAACCAATGTAAAGTTTCAAATATCAACTCGTTGATTTTGACTTAAATATTACAAGGTTTTCCACAAGGTATGCAGCGTCTAATATTTAGCGATTCGGATAGAACAAAACGAGTATTTTAATGTATAACATGTGGGGCTCCCGAATATAGCTTCATAGTCTAATTACACAAAGAACGTTAAATACAAATCCGACAGTTTGTATTCCAAATTACGATGCATATGACTATAGCAGAACATGGAAGCTTCTCTAGGTGACTATACAAATTTGTGGCAACAAATGAGAGGAAAAGCGCGTCTGCAAGTGAATTGCAAATTCCCGCCGTGGTATATTAGTCTAGAAAACAGGTTTAATAAGAATAAGTCGCGAGTTACTCGCTGAGAAATTACCGTATACTGGAAGTAATCTTTGTAATTCTGAAATGAGTAAATATTCGAAATATGAGTAATAATTCCCATTCTGGCAAGGCATAAACAAGATAAACGATTATTAGTTTATGCACGATGGTGCTACGCCTCACCGAATTCGGCGAAAGTCCCATCTCTTAACGGAACATTTTCATGATAGATTGATCGGGTTGGATTCAATTACGAAAACAGGCAGTGCTATAGATTCGCCACCTTACTCCCCAGATCTCAACCCGTGCGACTTTTGTTATGAGGACTTCTGCAAGACACAGTGTATATCACACATCCCTCACCACTGGACGACTTGAGAGCAGCAATTAAAACCGAGGTCAAGGAAACTGAAATAAATGTTTTGCAGAAAACAATTGCGAGCTCCGATTCCAGACTTATCGCCTCATTGTTTGTTCGAACAGTCGACATTTCGAAAATCTGTTGTATTGAAAGTTCTCAATAAATATTTATTTTCATTTATTTATTTTTATTTTATTTTATTTTTTCTTTCCCATTTCTTGAAGTTTTCAAATACAAGCTTCGCAACTTAATTAGACTCTGACGCTATATTAGGGAACCCCACATGTTGTACTTCAAAATACTCGTCTTGACGTGTTCTATCCGAATCTGTAAATATTAGACGTTTCACACCTTGTGGGACACCCTATATTTTCATATTCATGTTAATGTTGGAAGAAGAAAGGGGAGAATTAAGATTTAAAAATATTTTAATACCTTTTTAAATACCCTTTTAATGTCTATTTAAATACTGCTTAAAAATCATATATGATTTTTAAACATGAAATATTTGAAGCAAAGCAAACATACCATTTTTTAAAAAAGGGCATTAAAAAAGATATAAAATTTAGATTTTATCGAGTCTAATGTATCTTGGATCATTGACCCTTATCTCGGTATGTATTGCCGTTTTGTAGCGAAGCTGTCTCAATTAATACTTACCAGAACTTTAGTAGAAACTTAATGCTGTTTACTATACTGTTTAGAAACGAAGTTATTTAGAACGAAAATTTTTTTTTTTTTTTGAAGAATTGCATTTCTTTATTTGCAAATTTCAAAAATTGCTGAAAGATTTTATTTATTTTCGTCTTGTCATCCCTTGGTCCTAAACTATGTAGGGGGGTCGCGGTGGTCTGATGTTACGGTCTCGGTTTCGGAACCTGAGGGCTTTAGGTTCTAGACCCGATTCCACCGAAGAACCGTCGTGTAAGCGGGTCTGGTGCATGTTAAATCCGACAGGGCCAAAAGTCCTCCCGTTGGTGTGGTGTAGAAGTTCGGACAGAGGGTGCCAGCTCAGGTGCTGTCTTCGTCTTTTGACCGCGATTCCAAAATCAAGAGGTCCATTCCAAAAGAGCCCTAGTGTTGCTTTAAAAAAGGACGTAAATATAACTAAACTAAACTAAACTCTTGTATCCTAGGTCACTAATCCGAGAAACACAATGTTAATTATTGTGGTCCATTTCAGGTTACAATATCAAAGTACGGAGCGAAACGGGAAATTAATAGAAAAAAAATATTGATTCTGAAGCTGTAAAGAAAGCAACTGAATCTGTGTGTACATAATGATAAAGTAAAAATTTCATTTAAATAGTTTAATGTTAATTTTTCACCATTCATTTGAAGAGTTTTCAGAAATCTGAGAAATAGAAATTAAAATAAGATGTTTGATAAGATAACAGAAAAATATTTTCTGAAAAAGAAAGCCTGGTTAGTGTAGTATTAATCACCTTTGGCGACTAGCTGGTATGCCAAGAATGTTAGTTATATTTAATTTCAAATAAATGATTTAGATATAACTTCTAGTCTGTGCTTTTATAAATTATCAGAAATTAAATTTGTTTTATTTTTAATTGTGTTTCGTATATTTTGTTTTTTGTGTACTTGAACCTTTCTAATGGAGATCAGTTCCATGTCATCATCGAGCTATTAAAAATATAAATATCTGGTTCATGTGTGTTCTAATTTCTGCTATATTATAGTTCAATTTCTTTATTCATCTTGCATACAGATATTAAACATAATTCTTCTTTATGTTTCAACAATGGAAGAAAACTCAAGGAATTAAAGAAGAAATTAATTTCTTAAATTAATTACAGAAAAAAATAAGAATTAAATTTTTGATGAAATGATGAAAACGGTTTTAATTTCAGAACTACCATATAATCTATTGACTGAGCTAACTTTCTTTACAATATATATATATATATATATTGTAAAGAAAGTTAGCTCATATATATATATATATATATATATATATATATATATATATATATATATATATATATATATATATATATATATATATATATAACATAAATGATTAAAAATAGTGGTAAGTATAAAACATATAAAACACAAATATAAACAATACGACTTTGTTACAAATAGTGATAAGAATGTTTGCATTAAAAGTAATGGTAAGGATATTGTGTAGCCATATATATATATATATGTGTGTGTGTGTGTGTGTGTGTGTAATGATATTTTAAACTCTTAATTTAATCCAAATTAATTTCCAAAACTTTATCTTAATTTAGCCCTTCGTAACTTCATTCTAAAGTATTCTCTCATTTCGTGATCCAATTCCACTTTCGGTTTAAATGAAACGTATGAAATGAAAGTGATACTTTTGCCCTTGTCAATGGTCATCATATATATTCCATCGGCTCATGGCCGGAAATCCTATGTTATATAAGGCTAGTGATCATTTGTTTCGTCCCTTTTTCGCTTCTTTCATACTTCTGCTTTTGTGCCGCGCTGCATCTGCTTGTATATAAATTGCTTTCCCGAGATGGATACTAAAGAGAGAATAAAACGAAAGTAAAAATACAACGTCTCGTCTATGTCTTCAAACCTGCACTCTGCTTCAACCAAAATAATGTTACATATTATTTTGCCGACAGGATTCGAAATCTTTACATATATATATATATATATATATATATATATATATATATATATATATATATATATATATATATATATATATATATATATATATATATTAAATAATTACCAAAATTCAGAAAAAGTTCGCATAACTATTAAAATGGGATTACTAAGAAGGCAATTTTTTGATTTTCAGTTGAACTGGATTGTTTTAGAGATGATTTTTCTATAATATTTGGAAGTTATTCGAAAAAAAAAAGGTAATATTCAACTTAATTTTAAATTAATTAAAACTAATTTTTTTTTTGAAAAAATTCTCTTCTAGGTGCACATTCTTATCCTCCAAAGTATATATGTGCGCCATATTTGGTAGCTGTAGGGAAAACAGTCTGGCCTGCAGAGCACTAACACACACACACACGCATACATACATTCATGTTTATTATTAATAGAAATATAAAGAAAGTGGTATGAAAACTGAATTATAGATTGATGAAAGAAAAAAAATTCGAAATTTTGTTGTTATAAGTTAGTACTTGCCAATACTAGAAATTAATCTATCAAATGGATCGAACAAAAAGAAAATGAAGTGTTGAAGTTATTTATGGTAAGATATGAGCAGAATTATCCATTACAATATTAGAGATGTCAAGGGCAACAGCCTACAACTCCAACAACATTGAAACCGTCTTTAAAAACTTCAAAGTCACATTTAAAATATTTTCTTTTCCTTCTCATCTGCTTGAGACTGTGGTGAAGAGTTTATAAGCCAGTTAACAACTACGCTGCATGAGCAATTGCATTTGTATCATGGTCATGTTACTGGACTGCGAACCACAAGGTCCCAGGTTCTATCCTCGCGCAAAACATACCACCACATTAGTGACCCGGACGTGATTTCAACACGCAACCTTCTATCCTCGCGCATCACATACCGCCACAAGACTTTCCTAATCCGAAACCAGCGGCAGAGATCTCCCCAAAACATTCTCGTATACTCTCTATTAAACATGTCACGCCAGAGAACGCCTTGCATGGTATTGGCGTACAATAGTGAAATAGTGACATTTGGTGTGAATTTAGCATTTTTGCTGAATCTATCGTGTCATCTTTGGCGATTAATCCCTGGCCTGCGTTAATAGCAGCCAAAAAATCGAATTTGTGTTTCAGACACGTTTTCTCAACCGATTGAAGCTAAAATTTGACATAAAACTGCACTTTTAGTTTACAAAGTCCTATAACAAATTTGATACATTTAAGTCACTGCGTTTTCGAATTATCACGTTTACATGTTCTGAAAATACAGACCGACAGACAGTCAATCCGAAGTTGATTCTGGTTCAAAATTTGACAGATGTCTACTCTATAGATGTTAAATCTGTATGCCAAATTTTATCTATCTAGCTCTCCTCGTTTTGTAATTATCGCGTTAACATTTAATCAGACAAATTTTCTCTAAACAAATTTTTCTCAAAATTCAATAGAAATCTGCAAATTTGGCGTAAAGACCCTATACCGAATTTCATCCATCTAGCTTAAAGTGTTTTTAAAGTTATTTTCGCCACAGAACGGACATTTTCTAAAAATGTATTTTTCGAACTCAGGAATGTCTAAAACGCGGAGATTCGTCAAAATCTCGTGTGTCGAATTTCTTGACGATTACTATACTTTCCTATACTACGCATATGTGGAAGTAAAAAAGAAAAAAGAACATATAAACATTGAATCGTTCAGGTCTCTTTCATATGGAATACCCAAATGTAAAGCATCGTCATTGTCGGAAAACTCCATTTCGACATTTTGATAAATCAGTACTTTTCAAACCTTTCTGATTCGGAAGACGAGGGGATGGTTTGGTTTGGTTTGGTTTGGTTTTTTGGCGCAAAAGCCATTTTTGACCATGCTGCGCCAAGCAAATGGTAAGAAGACAGGGCAGACAGTAAAAGCACACATATTAAAATATAAATCGAAAGGTATCCAAATACACATGCAGAAAATAAATGTGCAAGCATGGTAATAATTCTATATGAAACACTGATTCGATAAAAACGCTACAATAGAACGATGTAAAAAAAAAAATCAAGCATTAGCAGTAGTTAAAAAGCACTAGATACAAATATAAAAACCAATAGTTTTTAAAAATTTAAAAATGTTTGGGTGGAATTTCTCTCCCACCAGGTCTTGTAAAGTTAATGACGAAGACTTAAAAAAGTGTAGACGGATGGAATTAAAAGATGGGCATTCAATTAAAATGCGATTTATTGTAAAATCTACACCACACGTGAGACACTTTGGCGCCGTCTCGCCAAAAATGAGGTGCCTGTGCGTGTAACGAGTATATCCTATACGGAGGCGAGTCAATTTGACATCAACCTGTCGTATAGTGTTAACTGGCCACAAATTAATTTTCGGTTTGATTAAATGTAATTTATTATGGATCTGCAGATACCATGACTTTTGCCAGGTAGATAAAATGCTACAGTTAAGAGACAATTTAACGTCGCAAAATGGAAGTCCTTTGATCATAAATGTCGAAGCAGATTTTGCAGCTGAATCTGCTTTCTCATTCCCTAAAATGCCCACGTGACTAGGAACCCAACAAAATAAGATGTTTAGACCAGCTTGTTCTAATACACGCAACATAAACAAAATTCGAATAGCAATTGGATGCATTCCGTTGTGATAGTTAGAAAGAGCTTTTAAAGCACTCATGCTATCAGAATAAATAATGATATTATGCTGAGTAGCAGCCGAAATTTTCTGAAGAGCACAGAAAATTGCCATTAACTCAGCAGGAAGACGAGGGGAACAAATATTGATTTGTCAATGAATGTTTAACTTAGTTTTCATACGCATTAATATTAAACCTTTGCTCTCGGAAAGGTCATTCGATGCATAATTATTCACCTAATGCAAAGACTTGTTCATTGCTCCAAAAATAAATATACATAATTGTTTTAAGTTGAATTCTTTGGTTTAATTAATTTACATCTTTTTACTACTCTGCAGGTATGTTTAACTATCAAAATAAATAAATACATAAATGAAACGTCAAAATGATACACCGTCTTGAATGATGATGACAGTCACCATACGAGTGGAAAGGATTAAAGCGGTTTCGTTATCGTTTGTGTAAACATTATTACAAAGATTTATTGCATTTTATGTTTTTGTTATTGTTCATAAATCCTTTGAAAAACGTATGCTGTTCGTTTTTTTTTTTTTTTTTAATATTCTACCGATTTGAAGTAGGTCGCTATAGATTTGTTTTCAAAATAGTATATCACGGTATTTAAAAGTTCGAGACAGCTGGTTTATTCCATAAGATATTATAAGATAGTTTATTACATAAGAATTCAAAAAATTTATTAATTTTGCACGTTCACGGAAAAGTCGCGATTATATTCGTGCAGAACAACACGGATTTTTTGAATTCCCCTCTTCATAAACCTTTCGGATAATTACAAATTGACTACTCCGACTCGCCGGAAGGCACACGGAAAAACTTGACTGACCGGACAGGACCGCAGCAACAGCAACACTAGCGGGAACTGTGGTTGAGACCATCACCGGTCACGGTATAACTCTTCCCTAAGGAAGTGCGCCCCGTCATCGATGGGAGAAGTCAGACCTTCGCGTTTTCGCGTACCCACAGAGGTGGCGAGAACCAACTACCATGTCGCAGGCTTCTCATCATCAATTACGAGGTGCCCCCCTCCGTGGGACAAAAAACATTTTAGATATCCCACACTTAGCAAGTCAAACTCGAATCAGGTTTTTACTGTATTAATCTTAATTAAATACCTAGGATTTTAACAAATTTTCAAATACACTATTTGACATTTTTTTGGAATCGATGCTAATATGTGCAAGTATGGCAAAAATTGATCGATGTCTAAATAAATTAAATAGATACATAACATATTCTTATGGAATAGCCTTATTGTAAATTTTTCTGAATTCTCACTCTTGTTGTTCACTAATCTTTCGCTAGGATTATATTGAAATCGGAATGCCGTCGAAATTGTTTTGGCACTTTGATTACCAATTTTTACAAGAAATAACTGCTTTAAATTTTTATGATATTATTAAAACAGTATAATTTTTCTCTAATCCCTACTTTTGAAAATATGATTAATTAATCATATTATTAAATTAATAATTTAATAATATGATTCATTGAATTAATGAAAGCAATATATAACTCTCAGGCCGTAATGGAAAGGAAATAAATATAATTAAGATTACAAATATATAAACATATTTTATGTCTTGATTCTGAAATCTTAGATATGAAAATGAATTTTTTGCTCGCATTTTAAGAGCTGCCGTACCGTTCACGCGATTGCGATAAAATTTTGCCAACTTATTACTTGCACATGCACGAAGGTTATAGGCATAGCACAATTCCTATATCTAATATATAAAAATGAATTTTTGTTTGTTCGCATTTTGTGAGCGGCCAACTTACTGTTTTGAATCTAAAAAATCCGTGTTTTTCACATGGTAAATTGTTTGTTCAATGCTCACATTTCGGGCAGCCACGAAATTTATTTGTTTTTGTTGAAGACGAAATATATATATATATTGTCTATCCTAAAGTATACTTGAATAATAATGTTAAAAATATTGAATAAATATAATTTATACTTCTCTTTTATATATCATTCAATCTCAGTGAATGTATTCATTGCCGACAAGAAAATAAGTATCATCTTTTCTATCATTTCTAATTAAACAAGATAGTTATTTCAAATTTCAAGCGATATATCCAAAATTATTTCTTCTGCGGCAGCCACGCGCAGAGTCCTGAATATATTTTTTATATTACTTACCATGTTATGATTTTACGCTGATTATTTATAAAGTTTAAATATCTCGAAATAAGTAACCTTTTAAAAAAAAAATCTTTAACAATTCTATTATATTTGTGTTTTGTGTACAATACACATTATTTTAATGTTTGATTAAAAAATAACTTCAAAATTAGCAATGTTTCGTTACTGACATTTTATTCTTCTATGGTTTCAATACACGTACAAAAAAATTTATTCAATTTAAATCGCAAGGGGGGGGGGGAGCATTTGAAGGGATTCCCTGCTCACTCTCCAGATTACTCGTCAACTCCCCCGCCCCCAGCAATACCACCCAGGTCCGATCGTTCCGGCGCTATTTACATCTACACCACTGGCTAGGATGTGAGCTAAAAATAGAATCGTCGAACCGAAAGTCAGTGGCGGATCTTGTCGATTTGATGGCTCGGGCGTGAAATCGTTGCAAGATTTTTCTTAAGAAACTATTGGCGATAAAACCGTAAAAGTTTTGTAAAATTTGTTCTTTTAGTTTTGCATCCATACTTATTTTCTGATATTAATTACACTTCTCTATTGTTAGTTGTTTGATTTGAAGATAATTCATATATTGTTATTTATCATATCTCAAATGTTTAATTTCCCTAATTTTAGCAAAGAATATTATTTTTAACTAAGTGTACGTACTTCGTAATTTTTATAGTGCGTGCGTATGCGTGTGTGTGTGTGTGTGTGAGACACATGATTTGAAGATGCAAGTGAATAATTTTTAAACCCTTCTTTGCATGATTTTTTTCTTTCTTTGTGAAATAAATCAGGATGATATAATTCATGGTCTACATTAAAGGAAAAATGCTTTAAAAAAATCCTAGTATAAATGTATAATATAAAATAATTTTAAAAATTAGTATGATGGAAATATCCATTATCATGTAAATTTACATGTTAAGCTCAGTACATAATCTTCAATGTCCCTCTCTTCTACATTTCTCCGCTCATTATCGCTTTTATTAGCAAAAAAAATCTCAGATTAGTTATAAAAAAATATTCAAGAAATCGCACGTTTCTTCCAACCACAACAAACAGTTTAAACCCGCTATAATGATTGTGACATTTCATTTCATTTTTTTTTTTCTTCTTTTTTTACCGCTACGTTTCTTATCACATAATAGCCGTGAAAAAAGTTGCCAGCAACAACCAATTTACAGTACACCTGTTTTGAGTACAATTTTTTGTTCACTAAATGTTATGTCCTAGTTACATGATGATGGAAATTTCCATCATCATGCAAAGAAGGGTTAAAAATTTTTATTCTTCATGCTTTCGGTGAAACAGTCTAATTTTCATTTTTGTCTTGTTTTCTTTGCCCAAGCCATGACTAGAGCATCGAATAGGAAGGGAGAAAGCAGGAAAGAGAAGAGTGAGAAAATATTTGGAGCTTATTTAAATTCAGAAGGGAAAAAAATTTATTACTCAGCATTTTTTTTCTGTGGGAAAATGAATAGTTCGCTCTACCCAGAGATTAAGGTTATAATGAAGCCAAGATTTGAGTTATAAGGAAATTATTTTTAGAAAATAAAATTAATTAGAAATTATTACTCATATATATAGAGAGAGAAAGAGAGATTTTAACGAGAGATTCAAACTTTCTTGTGTTTAAGAAATAAATGTTTGGAATTATGTCTGTATGCGAACACCGATAATTCAAAAGATGATCTAGATGGATGAAATCTGGTATGTGGTCTACAACAAATTTATAGATTTCTATCAAATTTTGTATCACATGACGTCTGTGTGACAGTCTGTATAAAAACAAGAACAAGATAATTACAAAGCGCAAAGAGCTAGAAAAATAAAATCTATTACACAGTTTTGAGTACCTAATGCATAGATTCGTTTCAGATTTTAAACTAAATCCATCAAAGGGCTGATTATTTGTCTGTCTGTACTTTGCATGCATGTAAAAGCGATAACACAAAATCGCAATGACTTAGATAAATAGTATTTGATATGCGTCCTTGGTGATAAAAATGCATTTTTTAATTGGCTTTGCTAGATCGGAGGGAAAAAAAAAAAAAAAAAACGCCTTATACGGCTACTTTTTCACAGTACTAAGCGTATGCGTGTGTGTGAGTTGGAGCTTTACAGGAAATACTATTAGCCATAAAGTTACGAACAGATATGCCAGGGCCTAGGTATGCTAAGTTATTTGACAGATATACTTTAGAAGTAAAAATGTGCATTTTGATGCGATTTGTAAAAATTTATATTACAATTATAATTAATTAAAAACTAAGCGAAATTTATCCCCCCCGTAATATTCGAAAATAATGTACACAAATTAAATCTTTAAATAGCATTAAAATTTTTAAAAATGTTTTTTCATTTATGCCAATTTAATTGCAGGACAATTTTTCCTGAAATTTTCTCTCTATTTTATAAATTTTAATATTTAAAATATAATTAATTTTTAATTTAAAATAAAAAGACAATTTCTCGCTATTTTTTTTTTAATTTCCTGGTTTTTACCAATGTATTTCAATGTCGATTAAATTTAAACTGGTTTCCTCCAGCCAAAAACATTAATCGAATTTCGCCAATTTTTAATTCATTTTAATCATTTCAAGCGATTAGTTGATTTGCCGGGAATATTGATTATATTTGATTTCATATAAATCGTTTAGATATAATTTCGTTTCTATGTTTCCGCCAAATAATCGAAATTAATGCCCCGTTATTTTAACTGCCTTAGTTAATTTTTGTTTATTAACTAAGGCCTCTCTAATGGGACAGTCCCATAACATCAAAGCTCTGTTAAAAGCAAAAACATCCCGTTCATTTTTATTCTAAATTTCGCGAACATATAACTTTGCTTTATTTATTTATTATTATTATTTTTTTCTTCTGTCTTGTAAATTACTCAGATATTAAACAAAATCTTTCATTTTTAATTTTCAATAATGGAAAAAAATCAAGCAATTAAAAAATTAAGCAATAAAAAATTGCCAATATTCAGGAAAAAATTCGCACGATTGCTAAATTGGCATCATTAAAAGGATACATTTTTCTCTTAAATTTGAAGCAGAATAAAATTTATCTTTGTGCAATATTTTCAAAAATCATTGAAAAATACCAAAATTTAGCTTAATTTTTAATTAATTAAAACTTTAAAAAATCGTTCCGATGTTCACACCTTACCTCCCCCCTCACGTGGAAGGTATGCCTGTACAAAATTCTATAGTCATAGGTCAAACGGTCTGGCCTGTGCA
Source organism: Argiope bruennichi (assembly GCF_947563725.1). Classification (NCBI taxonomy): domain Eukaryota; kingdom Metazoa; phylum Arthropoda; class Arachnida; order Araneae; family Araneidae; genus Argiope; species Argiope bruennichi. Next base: position 41,601,050 of record NC_079161.1, on the reverse strand, counting down.
ACGCAAATACAAAAAGCATAAACGCTCACCTTTATTAGTAATAGAGACAGTCGCATTTAGTGGAAAGCTGGTTCGTCATGGATGTTGGTTATATTTAATCCCTGTTAAATCTTCGAGATAAATTTTCATGTTCATGATTCTACCATATTATCAAATATTAAAGCCGTGTTATTTTAATTATCTTACATATGTAACTTGATTGCATACATGAATCTTTCTAATGCAGATTAGTTAAAAATATGATTGCAATTCATCTATCTTCTAAATTTTGTTTTATTATAATTTCAAACTTTTTTTCGTCTTGTAAACTACACAGAAGTTAAGCAGAATCTTTTTTCTTTGGCTTTCAACAATGGAAGAAAATCAAAATCAAATATTTGATGAAATAGCGAAAACAATATGAGTTTGAGGGCAACAATGCATATAATTATTGAAGATTAGCCTCCCTCCAGTCCCGTTTTTTTTTTATTTCTAAAATTTTGCACGATTATTAAATTAGTATCATTACAGAGACATTTTTTTTTTAAGTTTTGAAAATGCGTGAAATTTTTTTGAGAAATAATATTTTCTGAAGTTATTGGGAGAAAACTACAAAATTCAGCTTAATTTTTAAATAATGCAATTCTAACTAAATTTATTTTAGAAAAGCGTTCCTAGATGCATATCCCCGCCTTCCAAGGTACGTATGTACCATCTTTAGTAATTGTAGGTCAAAAGATTTAGTCTAAGGAGCAGCAACACACGCATGCATATTTAACTTTATTATTAGCAGAACTAATAGTGTTGCATTCGTGTGTCAACAAAAATAAAATGCAGAAAAACTTATTATTAAACGAAATTTTACTTCATTATAAATAATTTTACCAAATTAACATCAACTTATTTTTATTCAAATTCTAATATCGTTTTAAACAATGAACTCCAGAATTCCATAACATATCACTGTTGCCAATCTGAATTAACAACTATTTACAAAATAATATTTATACTTATTAAACTATTTGTGAGTTACTTTTAAATGAAATATTTATAATTTATGTAGCAACAATAGTATTAATAGTACAGAATTATCTTGGTTAGTTGTCTGATTACAACCTAAGTATGATTATTTATGCAATACAATTTATTCACATAATTTAGTTTTTCATAATACGTATTATCTGAAAGCATACATTTCCATATTTTTCCCGAATATTTTATTAAAAATAGGAAAGCCATAATTCATGCCGAAACGTATTCTAAAATTAGCCTCCTTTGTTCTCGAATGAGAACCTGCGCATTTGTTCTGCAAGCTTTGTTCTCTTACGCACAAAGGCCTGTTTATACATTCCTCTTCATTTCTATTACGTACGAAGACGGATCAAAGTACTCGAGCGAAGAAAAATGCTGAGTCAGTAACTAAAGTAGTGTCAAGAACAATTATCCTTTTATACTAAACATGAAACACTTGTTGCTGTTATTCAATCCACGGGTCGAATCTTGGTGGCAATTCATAAGCTTTGGTTGAAGGATAAAAAAAAGTCCTTGATTAAGTTTAATAACATAATTATAAGCATGAGAAGAGTTGTTTATCGTTCTTGAAATTTCGAATCTGAATTTTATTTTTCTGTTTAAGATATAAAAGGTAATTTTTTTTTTTTTTTTTTTTTTTTGTTCTCAAAAGATAAATTTGATGAAAACGGATTTGTATTAACGGATTGGAGCTTTCTTTTTCTGTTTAATTTAATTAACAGAAAAACATTTATTCAAATTTAAATAACAGATCATTTTGGTTAAAATTTTGAAAATCATTCATTATATTTTCAAATGAGAATAAGGATATTCATAGGATGGTATCTATTTGTAAAATGAGTCAGTCTATGCACAAGATGTAAAAATCTTCAAAACGCTCTCCAGAGCAGATTGTTGGACTTAGAAATGTCAAATTTGGCACGTAATAACTTCAGCAGTAATAGTTATTCACTAAAAGCAGTGAATTTTTCAAATCAATTTTAAATTAAAAGTTACTCAAAATTTTAACAATTTTTACCTTTTTTTTGTGTGTATATTAAATTTTACAAATAAAAACTATTGTAACTGTAAAAAGAATTTTGAACTCGAGATTTTGACGCATCTTCAAGTTTCAGACTGTCTGATTCTGAAAAATACATTTTTGGTTTTATATGACTGCATGTGAATTCTATAACTCAAAAACGTTTTGAGCTAGATGGATGAAAATTGGTATAAGTTTTTTACACCAAATTAGTAGCTTTCTGTCAAATTTTGAATGAAATCTGTCTGTCTGTCGAGTTGTTCGAGTACAGTGGATACGATAACCACAAAATGAAAAAAGCTAGATGTATAAAATTTGGTACACAGATGTAACATCTGAATTGATGCTACGTACTGATTTGAAGCCAAATCCGTCAAGGAATCGACCGTCTGTCGGTCTGTACTTTCAGAAGTATGTAAATGCAATAAGTCGAAAAGGCAACTATTTAAATATATGAAATTCTGTATAAGATCTTGTGACTATATTTGGAGTTCTATATCAAATTTTAATCTATCGGAAAAGAGTTCCAAAACGCACTTTTGGTTTGGTTTCTTTATAATCGTATCTGAGAGATTAAAATTGCCAGGAATCGCATGCTCTTCAATTATTGTGCGGCAATGGTATGTGATTACATAAGCGCATTTATTAAAAAGAATGTGAGAAAATTTAGGTGCGAATACTTCCTCTGGTTCCTCAATAACTTTGAAGCAAATTATTGTACAGTTGTCAACAAAATGATTAACCAAGTTATTAACATAGTTAATTAACTAAGTCGAAGTTTTTATATTACGGCTATCAATTTTTTTCACTGAATCGGTTTGTTGTCATAACGTTAGACTCTCAATAAAATTTCATGGAATTCTGATAATGAGAGTTATAAAGTTTTGGAAAATGACATCTTCAATATTAATTGAATCCTATGAACTTTCGGTGATATCGCGGAAAAAATTATGTATTTCTCCTAAAACATTTCACTCACTTAAAGAAAATTATTATATTTCATAATTTCCCGAACTAAATGCATAAATAACACAAATGTAATATTTTTTTAATAAATTTTAAACATGAATGTAGAAAAAAAGCAATTTGTAACATGAAAAATTTTTTGGATGGTAGCAAAGTGACCGGAATTCAAAAAATTATGTGCATATCCCAAATAGTTTTCGAAATATTCATAAAAATTGTAAAATACCCCCAGTCGATTTACAACGTCCAATTTTTTTCAGAACCGTACATTAAATTTATTTGTATTTATAGGTTTATTTTTAATGAAACACGAGCTTCAACGGCCATTATATTATCACAGTTAGTTTAATATTGAATTCATTTTCAGATCAGACGATTTTAATTTAACATGAAATTTGTTTTTTAAAAAAAATGGAAGTTTTTTGCTTTCTTTCAGACGATATAAAATTTGATTGCAGAACAGATTGACTGTAGGATGTTTAATTAATTTTTACTCTTTATCAACAATTATCATTTGCAGTAAATTAAATAAAGATTTAAGAAAATCTGCACCATTTCTTACCATTCAGTAAATTAATTAACTCTGAAATAAGGAAATTAACTAGCAACCATTATTTATATGCTTAATGGCTTAATGTTAAACTCTCATTCATAAATTTCTCTAATTGAATGGAGGATATTTTGGAAATATCCGTAAAATGATTCCTACTTGAGTTACGAAATATTTCACTCTTTACAATTTCATTTATGAAATTCAGACGATTAATATAGTAAAAACTAAGATGTATGTCGATTTCTTAGGGCGGGGTTAACTAAAATAGTTAACAGATGAATTAATTTTAAAAGTAATGGAAATGTTTCAATATTTAAATTTAAAAAAAATTGTATCTTGAAAAATTATACTCATATTAAGGATAAATTCGAATTGTGTTGCTTATTCTTCCGAAATTCCTATGAATAAAAATGCAGAAACATTATTGCTATAAACAAGTTGATGGTTGTTTAATATATAATCCCCAATGGATGGCGCCATTTTGAGGCTGGGTTTTCAACATACGAAATTATGTATATTTCAAGATCTACTACGAATCTTGAAAGGAAATTAGATACACATACATTAAAAAAAATCTGTTGAACTAAATTAATGGGAAAATGTCAAGATAATACTTAATTATCAATGTTAATTAATTCGGTTAATCAGTTTGTCTATCTGAACAAACCTGCCCCTTTAAGCTATTTTCATCGACATAAATTTTGAGAAGAAGCGATAATAAATAACAAAGCTATAGAGGGGTTCCATATTTTTTACTGACGACTGTACAAAACCCATTTTTACACTACTTTAATATTAAAAAATAGTCTTTTCAGGGATAGCAATTTTATTTCTGTGCAAATATTTTACAACAATACTTTTTACTATTTTAGTTACTAAAATTATAGTCAAAAAGGTAGAATTAAGGTATTTTTACACTCAGCCAGTTATAAAACGGTCAATACGACAACGCATGCGCAAAAAGGGACTGATTTATGTTTGACTGACTTATAATTTCATAAGATGGATTCCGGTATTCCATGGTTGGCTGTAAATTGCGGTTTCGGCGTTTGAATTTTTCTTTTTCACTGCGTATCGTATTAAAATGATGGATATTTATACAAAGAAACATGATAAAATATAAAAAAAAGATCAACATATCTAAATTTGGAAAACTATAGAAAATAAATAGCAAATAAAATGAAAACACACACACACACAACCTTGCATCAGAAAGAACAAAGAACAAAAAATGTCGAGATTAATCTATGATACGTAATCAATTTTTTCACGCCAAAAATTAAAAAGTCGAATTCTACAAACGCATGCGCAGTAAGAAATATATATATATATATATATATATATATATATATATATATATATAATACAGCGGCATGTTGCCTCGTCAAAGGGGATAAGCCCCTGCCGGGGCTAGGCGCCCCGTCAACCCAACCATCAAGCTGCCTCGTCAAAACAAGTACTTGCCATAGACTGAACAGCATTTTTCAGCTTTTCTACTGGCCTCTCTCTACTCTGTCTACTGGCCTCTTATAACTGTCCGAATGGAAACTCACCTTAACATTAAATAAATACATTGTGTGTATACGTTCCCGCGCACAAGTCGTTGCCTTTGCGCTATAGTTTTAAAATTAAATAAAGATAACCGAATCAAGCAAGACGCACTATGCTAGATGTTTCGGAATAGAAATCGGAATTTTTTTTTTAAAAAAAATTATTAAAATCCAATACATTCTAATTCGAGTATTCAAAAATGGATTTAGAGTATTTTAAAACTCAACTTTTTATTTTCTCGTCACCAAAATATTTGATCTAGATGTTTTACTGAATTTCTAATCTAAGTCCGAAAAGTATGTTTTTCTATTATATCTATCTTTTTGTCTGTGAACACAATAACAGAACAAGCTCATTATAAAATAACTCAAATAATAGAACAAGCTAGAGAAAAGAAAAGCAAGCGACGTGCGTGTATACACAATTTATTTAATATTGTCCCTAGATATTTGAGAATAAATTTAGTAACTAAAATATAGATACGTTAAGCAGATATCAAGATGGTAGAACTATACCAAAAATTTTGGAAGAAATCCCTGTATGGAACATCAATCTCTCTGTCAAGAACCCAAAAACGCATCAAGCTAAATACAGTTTGATATATAGTTCCATTACTAGATTTATAAGTCTTTGTAAGATTCTACAATCAGTCAATTCGTCTTTCTATGCGTATTTGAACCCGATAACTTAGAAAACACAGTTTCGCTATTTCTCTTTGCTATTCTCTATATGACCTTTCCATCAAAGTCATAGATACTTATCAAATATCGAGCAAAATCCATCAATGCTAGAATGCTATTTATTCGTATGTATGAGAAACGATATAACAGCATGCTAGATAGGTGAAATTTGCTATATTATTTTCACTATTGCAGTGGTGTGTGGTGGTTTTCTAAGGAACTGTCTGGTTTAAAATACACTATTTTTAATCTTCACAAACACAGCTACACTACAAAATTCACTACAGACACACATAGAAAATTAGGTTAAAGAACAGTATGGTGGAGGGATTCCACGGTTTCCCGCCTAAAGCATTCGACGTTAGCGCAAAGGTTGCGCATGGAGAAAAAGTCGACCTCAGGGTGCAGGTCTGCCCTTCAATTGGTTATCCAGCTTTTAATTTGCTCTATATTTAGCAGAATAATCAATAAGCTGACAAGTGAATAAGACGTTGCATTTTTGCCTACTAATCTTTGTCTTTCGGCTAAAGTATTATTATAGCTTACGAGAAAAAAAATATTTTTATCGAGTATTTCGATTACTTGCAAGTGGAGTTATATATACTTTTATATAATACATGGATAGGGCGATAGAGTTCGTTTACCTAATTCAGAATTCAATGTATAACAGTTCTGAAATTAATCGTATTTTTTTCATCTATCTGTTACATCCTCCGGAAGGAATTAGGTAAATTTATTTTATTTACGAAATTTAATTTATTTTATTTCACTTTGAGAATTCCCCGACTAAAATTTAGCTAATGGTTAAACTAAATTTAATAAAACACTCTTTTCTTTTGACACTCTTGTGCAATATGCAGTCTGAGAAGATTTACTTTGCTGTAGCCATATTATGTGAATTCATTATAAATCCCTGGAATAAGTAAATTGTATAACTATGAATTAAATTTATTTAACGTTAAAAATCTGTTTTTTGAAATCTAATTTACAGGCAGCAATTATTATACAATAGAAGTATTACCGACTTCAATTGACCACAAAAAATAAATATATGTGGTTAGGGATTGCAATACTGGTATACCGAATAGCGGTATTTTGAGCCATTTGTACAATTTTGTAATACCGGTATTCACAAGTTTAAATACCGTTATTTCGGTATTTACTAGAAATTTTTAAAAAAAATTTCATTATATGTTCAAGTATCGCCAACATAGCAAAATATTATATTTTTGTTTTTATGTTTCCTTAACTGGCGAAATTAGACTGTGAATACAAAGTTGCATCGTACAATCAAGAGAAGTGATAAAATACTGCTTGCCAACGGATTGTAAAACCCCCTGCGCTTTTGCGCATGCGTTAGGATGGGTTTAATTCGACAAAATAGGGGTGAGAGGAAAGGTGAAAGGAGGAGATGTTTACGTTTAATAATGAAGACTCGCGATTTAATCAGACATAAACATTACAGATAATTAGTAATACAGAAGGAAAAAGGCACTAATGCACAGTAAAATATTTCAGAGGAATTTTTATTTAATATAAGGGACATAAACATAAAATTATGAAGAATAAATGAAAAATTTCTGTTATCTAAAAATCTGGTAATTACTTTTTTACAAAATAATAATGATCTTTTTAATATTAAAATGTTTCTTTTTTATATGTTATTAAATATTTTGAAGAATATTTTAATTCCCCGTTTTCTGCTTCTTAGTCACAATACTTAATGATATTATGTAAAATTTTCGTAGTACCATTCCTGAAAGGTTTTTTTTTATTGCAATGTAATTGTTGAAAAAGATATTGCTAATGAGGATGAAATATTTACCAATCAAGAATTGCTTCCTATAATTTATAAAGTTCGAAAAATTGTTAAGATATTTAAACGTTTCCCTACAAAAATTGCCATATTACAAAAATATATACTAACTGAAAATAAAACAGAATATATGTTAATATTCCATTCTAAAACACATTGGAATAGTTTACTTCTAATGATGGAACGATTTTTGAAATCCAATCCAATAAGCAATAATCGACTTAAACCTGCAAATTAATTTTTCAGATAGTGAGTTCGACTTAATATCCAGAACTGTATCAGCTCTACTTCCAATAAAACTGGCTGTTGAGGCATTATGTCGGAGAGATTCTAATTTATTAACAGCTAATGCAGCAATAAATTTCATGTTGTAGTCACTGAAAGAACAGCACACATCACTATCTGAAGAATTATATATTACATTTACATTAGAATTATATTTACAATTATATTTACATAATTATAATGATTTTAAAATTGAAAAAAAAAAAAGAGAAACTAACCAATTCAAAACTGATCAAGTTTATAGTAAATTTTCTTAAAATTTTCTACCCACAAACCTATCCACATTCAGAAGAATTCGGTACAGTTATCGAAGATTATGATGATATTAATGTCGATAGTGAAAAGGAATTGTCTTTTGAACAAAAATTAGAATTAGAGATAAATAAAAAAATTTCAACAAACCAAAATACAATACAGAAATCAACTATATCCAAAACCATCCGACGAGAAATCGATTTATTTGAAGATGAGGGATTTAGAGGTAAATACTTGGAAAAAGAATATCGCTCATTGCTAACAGAACCACCAACTAGCGTAGATGCCGAAAGAACGTTTTCGACACCTGGTAATTTTTGCACAAAATTACGTTCCAGGCTTAATGAAAGTACAATTGATGCATTATATTTTTTAAAAATCACATTTCAAAAATTTGTAATAGTACCACAGACTGAATAGTGATATTTACACTTCTTTGTGATTTAAATAAATAAGATGTTCCTTTACTTTTTTGTGATTCTTTATATACTGTTATAATTTATAAGTTACAAATTATTTTTTGTGATATTTACACTCTCTAATAAAACAAAGAAACACCTGTGTTTTGTTTCTTTTTCTAAAATTTCTACTACCGGTATTAAGATCTAAAAAAATACCGAAAACCGGTATTGAAATTTTGGGCCGATATTGCAATCCCTAGTGATGACTTTAATAAACTGGCGCGTAATTTTTTCTGTTTTGGTATGACTAGTAAATACCATTCTCCCATATTTTTACCCGTTCAATTTGCATTAAATACGGATTTCGAGCAGCTCATTGTTTTAAAACATCTTTAATTTATTCTGAATAAGCTCACAATTTCTAAAATAATAAACGAATTATGTAATATACATTTGTGAGTTTCTAAACATCACCGCGATACTCCCGCAGATTGAATGTTACTATTCCTGCTAGAGAAATTTATTATATTCTCTCGCGAAATGAGAACAGTCTCGCGTATTCTCTTCAGCTGTAATCCGGGAATATCATGGAAAGAGAACAACTGTCTCTTAAATCGTAATTAAACTGATCTATACAAAAAAAAAAAAAAAAAAAAAAAAAAAGGAAGCGAATAGAAAAGGAGCGAGTTTCCACGATTACATAATCGCGAATAATATTGTTCCGTTTTTGGAACTATGGCTATTATCTTTAATTCACACAATATTCAGAGAAATTCCTTGGTTCTCCAGGTACTGCAGGAACCTTGTTTATCAAGCACAGTTTTTTTAAAAAGGTGAACATGAATTAAAACGAATTTTTTCACTAATGTTTAAAAACTCTTATACTTAACAATTTTTTTTATTTATATAAACATATTTATTTATATGTTTGATGAAGATGAATAGTCATAATTCTGATTATTTCCGAAAATTTTTAATATGACAATATTTACAAGCAGGGATAGGATTTGTAAATTGAGTTGTGTGACATGTCATTCATAATAACATTTGTACAGTGTATTCTATAGAAAAGTTCATTATATCTAGAGCTGCTAAATTTGGTAAATAGTTTTTTCTTGGGTAGAAAGTGCTGACTAAGAAACAATTTGCCAAAATATTTCGAATTTTACACAAAATTTAAATTTTAACATTTTTGCTTGATAATTTCACAGCATATTACTGGGTAAAAATATTTTTATACCAATTTAAAATTAAAAAAATAACTTTTTAGTGACATTTTTTTTATTCCTGTACAGTTTTCATATAGTTTTAACAATTATTTTAAAAATATTTTTGAGCATATTTTAAAATATTTTTCAATATTTTAATTACTGAGTATATAGAGATATTAAATTCATTTTTTATGTATTTCCTATTATTGCTATAGTTAAGAGTAATTTTTAAAAATAGTGCAGAAAAATTAGTCTTAATAATAACTATCATGCATTGATGTTAAATAATGACATTAAATGCACATTCCCTTACTACCTCGAAAGGTTTCTATCTTAAAGATGCACTATTGAATTAAAAGAAAAATATATCACTATATTTTAAATGTATTGGAATCAAGAAATTTTATGTTAATTTTTTAATTCCTCACATAAGGGGATTTATAGACTATTCCATTACAAAAGAGACAAACAAATGAATCAGTATAATAATAAAGATATACATGGATATTTTATTTAATGATTTTGCCTCAGTTTGAGAATAAATTTGGACTAAAATATTTATTTTAGTATTTTAGCTAGGGGTATAATTACATAATTTTTATAAACACGAATGCATATTTTAAGGAGAGAAAATACTTCAAAATTAAAATTTACATCGGGAAGAAATTTTGAGAATCTAATAAATGCAAAATTTTATTAAAATGTTAAAAATAGGAGCAAAAATTAAAGGAGAGCTTACTAGCTTGCAACAAATATATAAAGTAGAAGACTTTGTAATTAGATCTAAGGTCATTAATGATACAACATAAGAAATTACTACAATTTTATATTAAATAAAAAATGATAATGCATTAAAAAATTTTGTGTTTGATGACAGAAAGATATTACTAACAGAAACACAAAAACAGATAACTAATTCTTTTAATTAAATTCATTTTACACTTTTACATAAACAGCTGATATGTACAAAAAGATTATACTATTACTCACTAGAATCTCTAAATTCAAGATGGCCCCTCACATATTTTTTTAAAAAAATGATATAATTTCAAACTGATTATATTTCACAAATTTGCTAACTGTATGTCACAGGAAGCAAAAATAGTGATTTAAATTTCTTCAATTAAAATATGAAATTGTTCTGATTACAAGGGTTCATATTTAAACCAAACATTATTTAGTGTTTTAATCTATTGGATGATGCTATATTATTTTAAAAGCATTTCAGTCTTTTCATCATATAAAATAAAAAATTATAAAAATTATTCTTCAATTTTTTTTATATATATTTTACTTTTTTTTACAAATAAATGACATTAAATAGAAAAAAAAATAATGACTTTTGAATGAGCAAGGCAAAATAGATTACAAAATGCAGAAATTTTATTATAAAATAAATTTTCTGAAGTAAACACAAACAGCAAAGGCTAGAAACGTTACTCAAGTTACTAAGTTTACAATGAAACACAGATTGAAATGCATCAGAGAAATTACTTTCAGTGCTAATCTGGATATCATATTGCAATAGAAACAGATCTCAAACTATTTAGAAAAAGAAATATTCAGAGAAAATCAGCCAAAGATTATTACAATGTCACAACATCCATTATTTAATTTGGTCTGATAGATATGAAGAAAGTTTCTAAAGGAAACTAATGTAAATGAAATAAGTGAACATAGCTTTGAGGATAAATAGTGAAATGCATCTTTTGTACACAATCAATAAAAAGCTAGGAATCAGGGTAAACACCAATATTATATAAATAAGTGCTGAGTATAAAGTAGTACACAGATATGAATCTTATAAATTGCATTTGTTAGTACACATTAATATTGATAAATCACACTTTTAAGATTCATCAGGAGGCAAATGTACTTCAGGATAAGGTTCTCTTGGTGATGGATGAGGGGGTAAGAGATATATTTCATCATAGTTGCCATCAACAACAGCTCTTTCTGCAACACCACTATTTGCTGGTGGAGATCCTTCAAGGCCATCTGCTGCTAAATTAGTAATAGATTTGCTTCTGACACATTGGAAATCAACATGGCGACTCTTAGCCTCTTCTTTTTCCCAAGACATTCGAAGGAACGGTCTTTGGACATAATTGTAAATCACATCTGCTCTACCTCCAGGACGACATTTCACTTTCTCCTTGTGAGTGGGATAACCTTCAATGCCTAATCGAATCTTTTTCAATCCCCGTTCTTTGAGCACTTTCTTCGCAACATCACGGTTTTCAATATACTTGAAGAAACGATACATTTCTGTACTGTATATGATTTGTGAATGTTCTTCTCCAGTCTGAGGAGGATAATCTTCATCCCAGTCAACAATATCATCATCTAACAATACAACAATTTGACATTCACGGTCTCCTCTCTGTGCTGATGCAACCATGACAGGCAGTATTAGCTCTTCTAAGAAGTTCTCAAATTGTCTCTGTGCTCCTTCATTAGATAATTCATGCAGAAAACCCCTGAGATTATGACATCTGATGGTTTTTGCATCAAAAGGAATAAGAAGATAATCACAGGCATCACGCAGTTCAGTAACAGAAACGTTGGGAGGACACCGTATAACCCCGGTTTTATAATATTCCAACACAGCTCGAAAGACTAATGCAGATATTCCTTCTCCAATTTCATACTCCCCTCTTTCATTAGGACGAGTAATATTGTTCTCCAGTGATGATCCAAACATTCGGCCTAGCATGGTGTCAGGATAATCCGCAAATAAACTAGGGTCAACAACAATACGGGTATTTTCAACCACTAAAGTTACCCGCTCTTCGCTAGCAGGAGTTGCTAACCCTTGATTAGTAGAATTTGATGCTGAAGATGACATTGGTTTTGGAATTTACAATTCCTAAATAGCAACCAAGAATGTTTCAAGCTCTGAAAAAATATGAAAAACAAAAAATATATTATAGACACTATTATCAAAACATTAATATTAGAAATAAGAAAATAAAGAAGGTCAGATATAAAGAGAACATTGATATATTTTTTTATCACTATGCTTCTTATAATATTAGTATCATATTAACAAATGACATTTATTTGAAATTCAATAATTTTCATTATTGCAGATATTTTTTCAAAATTAATTTATCAAAATCAGGAAAAATATAGAAATTCACAGTATTGAGTTAATTCCTATATTTTTCTTGATAAAGTAATAATAAAAGAACAAACAGGATTTAGAGAAAAATATCCCCCCCCCCCTACTTTATTACATTTGTTGATTTAATTGCAATATTTCATTTGTGCAGTGATTTTCAAGAATTCCAGGTGTTGACATTAGAATAAAATATATATGTGCACAAAAGAAATGCAGTCTTTCATTTTTTTTAATTGAGGGGCTAGTCAAGATGAAAATATATGCAGAAATTAAGTATATATATATATATATATAAACAGATAAAAATAGATTGATTTAAATATCATTCAGGTTTAAATTTTATCATTAAATTCTTTTATATAATATTCTAACATGCTCTCATGAAAAAGAAAAATTTAAGAAGGTATACACATTCAACTAATATTTATGCTAGCTAATTAATTATTAACATCGTAAGTTTTTATTCATTCAGCTATAAAACATACAAAAATACCAAACAAGATTTGACAGACCTCCAAACACCCGCTAAACAAAACTATGACACTAGCCCAAGATGCTTTGAAATCATTGCAAAATTTCCTTCTCCCTTTGCTGTGATTGATTTAATATTCATGGTGCCTGATTTGTTTAGCAGAAATGATTGCCCTAATATGTTTGGTGAACAAAGAAGTTTTTTCAGAAATCCCAAAGGATAACTGAGCATATACTTGCTTAATAACCATCTCTTAAAAGATATCTTTCTTTTATATGTCAACTCTGTAAGAACAAGAGTTGCAAATGCAGTTTTTGAGGAGGTAGTTTTTTTTTTTTTTTTGTCTTTAATATCTAATATTCCGAGTTATCTAAACTTGAAGGATCCTAAGAAGAGTATTTCAATATTCTGAAATATATAAATTTGAACAATCTTAGGTTAAAATATTTCATAACATCTTTCTTTCATAAAAAATTAACGTTGACTTCACAGAATTGTTTTTTTCGAGTAATAAACATGTTTTATTTGTAACATCATTAAAATTTCATAATAATCTAATAATTTTTCAATGAAAAATTCACATCAAGCTTTTACTTTCCATACATAAACCTTTTCTAGATAAAGTTTAATATTTCATGTACAGATATTAGTCATCCAAACTTTATATCTATCGCATAATTTTGGTAGATATTTGGCTGAGAAGATGATACTTTTGGAATTTCACTTCAATTTATTTTTCTATGGGAAGTATAATATGTACAAACAGACAAAGGCAAAATGCTTTCATTCACACCAGAAAACTTTCTGAAAGTGAAAATGACTAAAGGAAAGATTGCTTTAGAATTACTTTAAGAAATAGAAAATAATTTTTTTCCTTAGCATTTTCACCAAGAGATTGTGATAGAGATTTCTTTGACACATGCCAATTTGAGAAAGAGCATTGTAGGTATGATTGAAAGGAATGTGTAGGTGTTAGACATTTTTATCCCTCTGCTCATGGCATAGGAAATAAGCATCAGCAATTTTTTTAGAGTGTATATATATAACTAAATGAAAAAAGTGGTATTTGGATCAGGAAATAAGAGAAAAAGAATAAAGTAACAAGGGCTAATTTAACATAGAAATTAATTAGAATTGGAATTAAATTAAGAGATATCCTTATATACATAAATATATTAAATAAGATTTCTAAAAAATGAATTCTTCTAAATAGCCCATTAACTCACAGAAACTAAAATTAAATAATGACATTTATAATTAAATCCAAGTGAGGAGTTACCTCCGAATAATTTCTTTTAATTTACTTAACAGAAGATTAATGCTATTTAATTTGTGTAGATTTGGCAAATGCATAAGCATCTTATGACGTTAATCTATACTAATGTGAAAAATCAATTGCTATCAATTAATTATAGCTATAACTACAAAATGAAATTGAATAATGATCTGATATCTATGCAATTTCTATTAAAAATGCCTTTGATAAACATGCATATGATTAATCCTTTTGCACTTCAATAGTGAATCCAACTACTTTTATATAAAATCACATTCTTACAGTCAGTGACAATTACATGTCTCTAAGAATGTGACTGACAGCTCACAATTACATATATCAGTTAATTAGTTCTGATACACAAGCATTCATAATGCATATGGAAATTAATATGCATGTCTATTTGAAATGAGTCTTTTTATAACCCTAAAAAAAGTACAGAATAAAATATTATGTTATTAATTAATAATTTAGACACACAAGTTGCATAAATGTAGTCATGCTGTCATTGATTATAATTCAGTATAATGTACTATAATTTTTAAAAAATTCATTAATCTGACATTTTAGCTCAGAAATAATATCAAAATAACATTAATGCAATAAGTATAATAAATATAAAATATGAGTTATTGCACTCCTCTGCCCTACTAAACATGCAAGAAACTATAAAGTCTGTTATTGAAGCCAAATGTTCTATTATTAAACAGCAGAATAAAGATATTTAATATTTTAATATAAAATATCATCAGTTTTATATAATGGGAAATGAAAAAGAGTGACGCAGAATGAAAAAAAAATGCTTCGTTCAAAGTATTTTTTATTTATTTCCAAAAATAAAATCTACAATTCTTAATCGTTTTGTCTTTGTTTTTTTAACAAATGCCATTTTAATAAGAAACTGATACATATTCCGAGTTGTATAAAAACACTTTTTAATACCTTATTATTTCAGATAATTCTGCATTCTAAAAGATGATTATTCCCTGACATTTTATAACTAATTCATGAATGAAATATTAGATAAAGTACAAATAATCTTTTTAAATACATTTTATTTAATAAAAAACTCTGAAATGAAGAAACAAATCCTAATACATTTCTATAAATTATTATATCTTTAATATTCGTGATATTAGGGCAGTAACAACATATTTTCGATAATTTTAGTTCAAATTCAGCAGAAATCCACTTAATTTCGAATCTTTGACATGTCAGTTTATTTTATTAAAAATAAAATACATTACGAATGCATAAGATCGACAATCAACATTGAATCAAAATTTAAGGAATAAATAAATTCCATGAGGGAACAAATAAAAATTTTATTATTTCATAAATCATCATTGATAAAAAGAACACTTACTAACGTATTATACACATAATCAGATTTTCTAAATAAATAGAAAAAGTTGCTTCATAGTTTCAGAATCTGTAAATTTTTGTTTTCTTTTTTAAATATACTATTCAATAAAATAAGTCTGATAAAATTTCACAAGTGGTACTTGAACTTCAGATTTAGGTATGGATTTGTTTTGAACAGACACTCTCGATAGTTCTCGATTCAGAACATGGGGAAATAATAAACGTAAAATGCAGACGAAACTGAAAACGTCTGGCAATGATTTTTATTCACAGTCGCTCTTCAGCAAAATTTGTTCCAAATAAAAATATCATTAGATCAATTTCCCGAGAGATTTCAGATACTTATTATGGGATATTTTCATTTTAAATGACTGCAGAATCTTAAAATAATTCAAAAAGCTTCATTTTTCAAAAGAATTCGAAATAAAATTCTTTATTTGAGGAGGAAGGATTGCAGCTTAAAATATCAAGATTTGATAATTACAGTATTATTAAACAGGAAAATTTCGTAATTAATTGTTATGAACAAAAAGTTTATATTAGTATTTTTATTTAAACATTAATACTCTTCTTTTGCTTCGAAAAATTTCAAGTTAGGGAAACAACTTTTTCTATTGTGGTGGAAATAATTCCCTAGAAGGGAATATTTGAGCGTAGAAGAAAAATTTATCCAATGTAGTATTAATTGGCAGCAGTCTGAATACATCCTTCCATGATGTTCAATGTTAATAAGAAAACCACAATTTATTTATGGTTTGGTTTATGTATACATATTTAACTCCACTTTCATGTTGCGTTTTTAAATCTGTTGTCTCTGATGTGATTAGGTAAATATGAATGTGTCCTTTGTCATGAAATATGGGCACCACTTAATTGGGTAGTTGTCTATTAAACGCTGTTCACCAAAACAGTTTTGGTATTGGTTATGGATGAGCTAGTGTCATTTCTGCTTGTATCCGCCAACGTTGGATCTATATTTGAAGATGTAAGTATGACGGAAACAAATTATCCACATTTTATCCATGATAATCAAGTTATTGCCTATTTCCATGTACGAGTTGCTAATTAGATTAAACTACATTGCTTTTTCTGTTTAATTATGTCTTATGATCCGTCTTTTATAACAGAATCATATTTTTTTAACATCGATTTTGATTTTTCTAAAGAAAATCGCCTTCTTCCTAACATACACATAAATATTGAGGATTTTATGAGAAATGAATTTATGAATTTTTTTAATAATGATTGCTGATTGTTAAAATTTTATTTATAGTTTACTGTAAAAATGGATTATTCCAGTTTTATAAAAATATTTTTTTATGTGTGCTTTTGATTATATTCTTTTAAGTCATATTTTTCATTATAAACAAATTATTATTTTTTTTCTGTTTTTGAATCTATTAATGAGATTTGAGTATATCTAAATTTAAAAAAAAAAAAAGAAAAAGTGAATTTTTTCTTTTTTAATAATTGATTTACTTATTCTTGTTTACCTTTTCAAAATATGTATCTGTAGTAATTGAAATACTTTTAAAATCTCACATTTCATAATTTTGCATCGTTTAGGACTCAATGTTGTTATAGTTAGAGATTTTTTGAGGAACAGTTACTATGTTTGTTTCACTTGCTCAGTAACTGAAATATCTCTTATTATAATCAAATGTTATTTAGATTATCAGATAATGTTCTGATTGATCCTATTTAAAATATTATGTAATAAATCTTTTTTTGTTATCTGAATAATTTATTGTATTCAAATTCTTATTCTTCTAATGGACAAGTGATGAGAACTTTTTTCAAATCTGTGTGGTGCTGTTTAAATTTTGTTCTCAATAAAAAAGTATTTTATTCTTTTATGTACCAAATACAACTTTTTTAATGATAATCATTTATGATTAAACATTAGTATGCTTGAATTAGTAGTGTATTTTTGTTTTTACTATTAATGAAATATTTATTTTCTGAATTTTAATTTATAATATAATTTTTTTTAAAATTGTGTTATCTATTCAGAAAATTGTATATTCATTGTATAAACATTTATATTCTGTACAAATATTGTATATTCTCTAAGAAGTAAAGCTCTTGACATATAAGTTTTATTAAAGTATATTTGAAATGCCTAAGTATATTTGAGACACATTAAAATGTACTGTTGATATTGAGTAAAAGGTTGCTTCTTTAATTTAGAAAATATTCTTTATTGATATTGTTGTAATGACTACAGATATGATTTGTTTTAAAGTATGTTGGTTTTAAGGGATATTTATTAGATATTTTTTTCAAGCTGAAATTTGAACTAGTTTCAAGTAAAATTTTTCAAAATATATATGAATTTTTACAATTGAACCTTCTTATGCATTATGGTTATATCTTTCAGTAAAATTTTCTTTTGCTGTTACTTTGTTTATATTGACATTATATTATGCTGAAAGAGTGTATAGGTTCAAATAATATTTATACATTAAAAGTTGTCACATTGCATGTGAAAATTTTATTACCTAGAATTTATTTCCCTTTATTATGAAAAATGATAAGTGCAATTTTTTAGTAATTTTAAAACATTTTTGAAAAATATACTTTAATTAATGTAGTTGAAATGGAAAATAAAATCCTCTATTATAATAGTTCATTATTACCTCTATTATAATCTGGAAACCAAAACATAAATGTATAAGTATAAGGCTTTTGCCAAGAAGCTTTAATAATTTGACATTTTAATCAAATTTATAGTAAAATTCCATCTTTATAAACATGAACAAATCAAAATATGTAAAAATATGTAACTATTTATTATGAACATATAATAAATATTATCATTAAGTTTATTATTTTATTTTTATTAACTTATTTATTTTATCATTAATTTTATTATATTAAGTTTTTTTAAAGGATTTAAAATTTGATGCCTTTGAAATATTATTTACTTATTTATGTAAAAAAGTTTTTAAGGTTTTGATGAAACAACCTGATTTTTATCGTCATAATTATTTAGATAAAAACAATGAGATTTATTCAAAAATGGTAAAAAAATGTGAAATTTAGTTTTAAGTTGTGAAGTTACATTTTTTCAAACATGCATGATCTGTAGTAAATTAATATAGTCATGATTTTTATTTTAGAATGTGACTCATTTGAAGTGATATGAAAACACATAGAATTTTTGATTTAAGAATCCAGTAGTAAAATTATAAAACTTGTTGACAATTTTCTGTAAAAAAATGTGTTGAACATGCAATATTGACTAATTTGTAGATTGTTTATGTCTTAACTGTCAATAAGTGTTCTTTAATGACTTTTATAGTACACTTATTTAATATGATACATTTTGTCTTTAATATCTTTGCATATTAAAATTAGTTGTGTATATACTTTAGACTGCTTTCATTTCATCAGTTGGGTCCAAAATTTGACACAAATATGGATTTTGATCTTAATATCATTTGTTGAAATTTATCTCTATAGGTTATTTCATTTTTATCATATTCACATACTTTTAAATAGACAAAGTGACAGGTAGTCATTCCATAGGTAAAAATAAACATAATTTTTGTAAGATCTACAATTCTGTTGATAAAGGAGATGCCAAATTTCACCCATCTCATTCATTGCAGTTTTGCCTTATTATGTTTTAATTCAATCATTTGGTAGACAGTCTTTCTCAAATTTCATCTGATACAGATCTACAAATTTAATAAAAAGATCATATGCCAGTTTCTTTCTTTCTTTTTTTTTTTTTTTGCTTTATTATTGGAAAAAGTGATTATCTGAGATCTGAAGTCTATAAATAATTTTCTCAATTTAATTGTTTAATACGATATGGGATAATATTGCATTTTTTTATAACTATTTTCATTATAGCATTTTTGTTTCAGTTGTAGGATATGTTTGTCTTGATGTTGTTACATTATGTAGAGCCAGTTTTCACAAAAAGCACGAAAATATTTAAATATTAATGTTTTATTTTAAAATCTATTGGAGAATTCATTTCCACCATACAAGTTTAAAATTGCTAAGTTTATTTACATCTTATTCATTCAGTAAAAGAAAAATTAATTGAATTTTATGAATATGAAGTATCCCTTATGAATCAGAAATAAAATTTCTCATTCATATGAAAGTTCAATTACAACAATATTCTCCTTGTGGATTGTTTTTGTTATTTATTGAATTCTTCTTTTATAAATTATTGACACTGAAATGTAATCTATTTTGAGATATTGATGTATTGTTTGTATTAGTTTGAGTTAAAATGAGATATTGCTCTTTATAAGAATTATTATGTCATGAACTGAATTTTATTGCAAATTCTTTTTTTAATTAAAAATTTTGTGTACTAACCCGAAATTACTATTCTATTTTAGCCAGAAAATCTTTTGAAAACATGGCTTAAAGAGTTCCTGTTGGTAATATGAAAATAAATTTTATTTGTACTTATTATTTCAAGTTCAGTTTATTTCAAGTAGATTAAAATTCTTGTTTGGTATTTTATATTTTATCAAAATTGCATGTTAACTTTATTTAGGTAGATTTTAGTATTTAATTTTTTTTCTGCTACTTCTTGATGTTGAATTTATAATATGCAAGCTGCTAAATGTATGTCATTTATATAATTTAATTAAAAATGAATATACTTTGCATCCAAAACTGCTTATTATGAAGAATAATTGTCAGTAATTGTCATTGTCAGAGTAATATCACAATTTATATAAATATCAAAATGAATAAAAACAATATTGTACTTTTTTATTACTTTTTATTTTAAAACTACTTCAAAGTTTTTTTTTATACATATTCAATATTTAGGATTTGATTGATTTTTACTGTTTGATGAGTTTTTAAAGTATTTGAGAACAGTTTAAGATCCCCTACTCGCTACATTCGCCAACCCTCAAGTATCATTTTGCAGTCCTTTGGGGGATCCCTATGTGATTCTGCCTTGTTTCACTTGTTTCCTATATGCTTTTATTAAAAATAAAAAATTTACAGTAACATTAGCAATAGTAACATTACAGTAACTACAGTAAGTACATTAGTTATGGAAATAAAGATTAAATTACTGGAAGTTGCATGTATTGCTAATATAAATTTTTCATCAGTATCAAAAAACTAAATCATAAACTTCTAAATTTAAAATTTTCTAGAAACGTAATTATATATATGTATTGTGTATATGTCTGTGTGTGTGAGAGAGAGAGAGAGACAGAAAGAAAGAGAGTGAGTGTGTGTGAGTAAGAAATTCAAAAACTAAAATATAAATCCAAAACAGAATTCTTATTGCAATTTCTATAAATTCAATAAATTTCATTTTAAAAACATTTACTCTCTTCAAGGCATTGTGCTTTTCCAGATCTTTTAAAATATCTATTCTTGTTAATAGGATGCAAGGAACTGTCATAAATATAAAAAGTCATCCTAATTTCCACACCATTTCCATACCAATTGACCATATGTATCATAGTAATTCTGATGCATATGGAACAAGATGTATTCCATGTATTTTCTATTTGAATTATTTCCTGGAATTTTATTTGCTATACTTGAATTTACATATGTTTCCCTAAAATGTGCCAGGTATGAAGAATAAAGTTCTGTCATAGATAATTATTTTGTAAATAAGTGAGATATGATCCTTTAGTTTTTACAGATCTGTTGGAACAGTTTTTCTCTGTAATAGAGAATGCTAAAAGGCAAGTCAGTAAGCATAAAATTCAAGTGTAAGTATTTGAGAAAGCAGTATCAACTTAATTGTAATTTGGATCTTCCTTTTGTAAAATGTTTCTTATATATTGTTGTGAATTTGTAATGTTATTTCACAGCACATATAGTTCCATTGTAAGAAAGACAGTTTTACATACAACTCTAGGTGATATTGAATTGATGTCGGATCATTAACTCCCTTGCCTCCATGACAAACTTTGCAACAAAATGAAAGATTCTAGAATCAACAAGAATTTTGGTGATGGGAATGAATTATGACAATTCTTCTAGAAGTTATAAAGTATCAGAAGACTGAGTTGGAGTTGAGTCATTGAAGCTGAGCTCAAGCTAATAGTCAGTTGTGAATTTAGTATTATATCATGTGTTGAGTCGTATAGTCAAGTATTGTGGTAACATTAGGTTGTGTGCATAATAGCCAGTTGTATAATTGAGTCAGCAGTGAAGTTCAGTTAAGCGAGTAGGCAGTGGAGATTATCAGAAATTTAAGAGATGTGAATAATTGTATGAAGTTTCTCTTCTTGTGGGGATCTTTCTGGTTACTTTTATTTGTATAGTTACTTACTACTGATTTGCTACTTGTATGCTGCTGTTTATTGTGCTGTTCTTATTTATGTGTCATCTATGTGTTTGTGTTGAATCAACATCATTATTCAACATCTTGTTTAGATTGTTGGGCTATTTTTACTATTTGCTTATTACACAAAATTTGTAATTTTTGCAATTTTTTAGATTTTTGAAAATTTTTTTTACGAATATATATTTTAACCTAATTCTTCTTTTGGAAATAGTGAGGGATAGATCATGAGATCACAGCACTGATTTAAAAGAGAAATAATATCACAATTACTGCCAACTCGAAAAATGTAGTTTTCATGGCCAGTGGTTTTTTATATTATCTTCAATAAGTATTGTGATATTTTTTGTCTTCAAAATAGGTTCATTGTGTCTCCATGAAAGCCATTCTGATTTTTATAACTGGATTGTATTCATTTTACATTTGCATCAAAGATTTATATTCTAGTAACATTTTATGAAGGGATTAATTACTTTCAACAAAAAAATAATTCTTTTCATAATACAGAGTAAACATTAATTTCTTTCCCTGTACTTTTCTATTTCTTTATTATTTCAAACACATACAGTTGATGATATCCTGCTTTGTTATGATCACTGTATGAAGGCGGAAAATATATGGCCTGTCTGATCATTAATCCAATAATAGTAAGACCTTGTTTAGGGAGAATTCTAATTTGTGCTCCCATGGGTGCAAAAGTTACAGAAGAATTATATTCCCTTATATGTTTCTTATAATCATCATCATAATAATTATTATTCAAGTGAAACACTGATTAGCAATTTCTTGAATATTTCCCAATGTACTAAACAGATTTTTCTAAAAGATTTATTATTATTAATACAAATTGACCAAAAGAATATATTCCTGTCATAGTTCCGGAACTTTCCAGCTCTAATTCAGAGGCATTCTTCTGTATGCAAAATTCTTAACAACTTTATCTCTTTTATTCCGTCTGGTTTTTTCTATGAATGACTCTTCAGTTATTATATTTATCCTAATTTATTTTTGATTTACAATCCAAATTACATGACATGACCTTAATTTATTTTGTTCAAACTATTTAACTTGGGAATAAAAAAGTTTGTTTCTGACTTTCTGTCTGTTCAAAAATGTGAGTAACGCAAACTTCCGAGATGTTGCCAAATAGCAATTAACAAATTCATCATTTTTTGTTCTATATAAACTGGTCATATATATATATAATATGAAATGTTAAACTTTTGAGTATGTTGATTTTTATTTTTCATCAGATTTTCTGAGCACATTTATAGCCATATGTAGATGGACATATAGATTTTTTTATATATGTCCCATTCTTAATTCTTTTGGAATTTGAAATGCATCTCGTAATATATCATTGCTGTTACTGAATTCTTTCCAAATGTGTTTAGTTGACAACAATGCTATTGACTTCATTGTTTAACTGCTATTTGCACAACAAAATCAACAACTGCATATATGTATTGACATCATTTTGCATGATAAAATATTTTATAGATCATGCAACTGGAAACACTAAGAATTGCAAATATTTTATAGGATTTCCTGTGTCTAATATATTCTATTACCTTAAATTTACTTATTGAAATTAAATCTTTTTCTTTCATTTTCTCACTTAAATAGTCTCTTAATAGTTTTAGTTTTCATTTAACAACAATGCTAAATTCATACCAATTCTGTCTAAGAAAAATTATCTACTTCTTTTTTTATATTTTTCAAAAAGTAGCATTTAATATAATTTATTATTATATTTAGCATTTTTAAAAAATCAGTGATTTACATAATTTCATCTCAGTTTAATTCATATTTAAATAGATAACAAAATATTTAAACTTTTTAGTAATTTTTATTCATAGTTCTGTCAATTTAAAATAGGTGGTGAAACGATCTGATCCCAAGTTTCTAGCTTTGCATTGCCAAGAAGTGGGAGGAAAGAACTCGAAAGATGCTATGAAACTGGTTGAAGAGTTTGTAAGGTAGGTATTTTTTGAAGTTGAATATTAACTAAATTTCTTTTCTTTTATTAGCATTTTAGCAAGTTAACTTTAAAATTCCTTATAAAATTTGTGGCATAAGTTATTATCGCTTAACACTTTGTTAATGGCATGTTTTTTTCATGCTAGATACACTACTATATATTGTTAACATTAATTAGTTACATAGATTAAAAACATAATTTAAAGTAGAAACAGATAACTTTAAATTGAATTCTTTGATATCATTTATATATTTTATGGTATACAATAGAATTAAGGTATTAAAATACACATGAGAATTATGTATGCAAAAATCAATATTCAAAGTTTCTTGATGGATTACAATTAGTTTTATTGGCAAATATAGATTATATAAATGAATAGAAAGAATATAAATGATTTTTTTTAAAAATTTCTTCTTACTTAATCTTTATTTTCACCATTTGATTACCTCCACATTCTTAAGAGCAAATAAATGCACAATGTTGCAAACACAAACTTGAACCCAATTTTTTGCATGAGCATCTAGTTAAGCATGTTTTCTTTTGCTTTTAATAAAGTTTGCACCTTTTACAAGGAGAATTATCATTGCCATTATTGTTATTAACTTCCTGATATTTTTTTCTTTTCTTTTACACAATTTTTAAGTTATTTGAGAAATACTCTGCATCATTTCCATTATCGAAAAATAGATTCGAGTCCTGAAGTATTAAGTGATGGGGGGCAAGGGTACCATAGGCTGCCTTTTGATGTTCCTGGCAATTGAATATGATAAGTACATCTTGTCCACTATATCTCCAACCTTAGTTGCGGTTGTAATAGGTTTTTATCTCCAGTTTTTATTTCCTGCATTTCTATGAATTTTCTCATTGGAATGCATCAATGTTATTAATAAAGCATTTTTAATGCTTTTATTTTGGGGGACATAGAAGCAAATATACCCTCTTTCTGAAAACTTAAAAGGATGGATGAAATCCCTTGATTCTTTATCTTTTTTAATTCATGAGGTGTTTGCCACTTAAAGTTCCAACAAATGACTAACGGTACTCTTGAGATAATGATTTCAAAAAGATAATCACTAAACCAATTGTCTACTGTAACGTTCTGGCCAGAATGACATATTTGGGTAACCATCCAAATTATGACATCTCTATTCTTGTTACTTACAGCATAAAATGTAAGTTTATACAAATAATTTGCATGCAAATGGGAAAAAGTGGTCATGCTGTATCTACAAGATACATTACAACACAGAAAAACTGAGTGTAAAAGTTTTAAAATGAAGTTAAAAAATATTGTCATTGATGTAGAAAATAGAAAATACAAGAAAAAATGTAAAAGTAAAAAATATTTATTAAAGTTATTGTAGATAACCTTAAACAATTGACTTTTTGAACATCGCACTTGAAGTGCAGGTATTGCACTAATATTCTTTCCAAAACAAGTCTGAAAGATTAAAAAAAAAAAAAAAAACCCTTGGGCTGTATTTTCTCATCTCTCAGATACTGAAAACAGAAGTAATCATGTATTTGTCAGATTAAGTGCGATTAATGGAATGTTAATGTAAATTCGTCACATTACTGATGAGCAGTTGTAATCTTCTTAATTTTCTATTGTTCCTAATTCATCTTTTTTTTGTAATTGTGATTGGTATTGGTAAAAAAATATTTGAAAATGAAATAGAAAAACTGTAGTATAAGAGAAAGAAAATTGAATATATTTCTCTTTTTATTATTTATATGATGCAATAGGAAGGAATTAATTTTTAATAAAGAAAGAAATTTAAGTGTTCAAAAAGTTCCCTTAAGAGGCCAATGAATGATATTTTTTCCATGATTATAAATTTTATAATCTGGAGCAAATATTTGCTAAATATTATTTTCATACTTTTTTATAATATTGGAAAAATAGTTACATGTATAAGTGGCATTGCAAGAATAAGGGATGTCAGAGAATAATTTTCACTTTCCCAGTTTTCATCAGTGGCTTAGCAAGTGTAAATGTCGTCTGATGCATGCCCCCCGTTCAACCCAGTTTATCTTTAAAACATGATATTAGCATACTTAGGGTTTATTCCCACGCTGTCTCATTTCCATTGGGACATCTGAAAAATGTGTCAGAAATTAGTTTGATTCCTATATGTATACTGTTTTAACAGTGGCAGTCACAACTCTTATTTAAAAGATATTTTTCAGCATCTGATGCCTTTAATTTTTAAATATTTACCTGTATGTTTGTATTATGAAAGGAGTTGAACATAATTTCTTAGTATTTCAGTTATATAATTTAATTACAGTTTAATATATCTTTATTTGATTTTTTAATCGAGCATTTTAAATTAATCTGGTTTATATTAATTTAATTTTAAATATTGTATTTTTATAACAATATTTAAGAAGTTAACTTTTGAAAAGTTATCTTGGAAAATATAGTAAGTAATTAATCCTTTTAAGATTTGCAATCTTTGTTTTCACTATAATTTCAGATTTGATGGTTATTAATAAAATTTAGTTCTAAAAATTTTATTTCATTAATTTTTTTAAACGGTTCTAAATTATAATAAATATATAAAGGATTTTTTTTAAAAAGAAAGAGTAATATTCATGATTATATCTTGAGTACCTTAATATATGTGTTTTTCATTTGTCTCAAGACAAATTTCTGTCTCCAATTCTGAATATAAATGTGTTTTCCCTTCTAGAATTGTTGTGATAAAAATTAAAAGATTAAAAAAAAAAAGAGTTTTTACAAAAACAACAATCATAGTTTCTTCATATAATTACTCCATCTTAAAATTTATAACTATAAATGAAACTGCTCTATTCTATATTATATTGAGGATTTTGGATCTTCTTAATTATTTCTAAAAATAGCAACTTAAAATCATGAATGCAATTAATTTAATCATTCGTTTTATTCTCTGATTAAAGATTATTATTTATATGCTAATAATAAATCTGTTTCTGCTATTTAAATATTAACATTTTAATTTCATGATTTGATGTACATTACTGAAAGTATTTTAAATCTGCTTATGGCTGTTGTGGTTTTATATCCAATGATCTTTAATTTCTAGAGCTCTTATGACAAGTGAAGAACTACATCATTTTGGTCAAATACGTTTATTTCTTGATGAAGATTACACAAATCCTGCAAAGTACACGGTAGTATATTCCTACTGTTTATGAATTATGGATTTTTATAGTATTAAAATTTGTGTATGTTCCTTAAAAATTTCAATATTCTATTTTAATTACATTTACAAATATATTGTTATCAGTTAGATAATATAATGAGCATTTTTAAAGTAAATAATTATACAGCCTAGATTATTTTATTAAGTAGAAAATGAATATGGTGTGAAAATTATTCACATGAATAAACTGAAGATTGGTAGGATGCAGTAATTTAAATTTAACATTTTTTTAATTATATAAGCTTTAGGTTTTAAAAAAAATGGGATATATATTTTTTAAAATTTCCATTTGTAATTTATTTTATTTTATAAATAGGCTCTTGGAAATCTATATTTTGTACATAATAGTCTTAAAGATGTACAGATATGGGATTTTAATGGTAAGTAAAATATCTTATAATTATGATAGTATATTGATGCTTTGCCTTTAAATGGTTTTAAATTTTATTTTAAGTATTGAGACTTATAGTATTATATTGCCATAGAATGATTTATTATTAATGCTTTGTTTCTTTTTAAAAATTTAATTAATTTTTATTTCCATTGATTTATTTTTTCTTTTAATAAATAGATTACTGAACATTTTTTAATAATTATCTATTCAGAGAATTGACAAAAAATCAGGTTTGTTTTTGTTAATTCTGTATTGAATAAATTTTTTTTACTGTGATATATTATAGCATATTGGTTATTTTATATCTGGATAACGTGTGTAGATTTAAAAAATAAATTCTTAAGCTTTTAAAGATGAAAATTTGTTTTTTCTTTAAAAAAAAAAAAAAAATTGAAACAAGTTTTTAAGTAAAAAAGAAGGAAGAAAAAAAAAATCAGTTTGCAAAAAAGTGTTTTGCCATTTTTATTTTTATATATTATTGTTTTTGTTTTTGTTTTTTTAAAGTAAACGATTATGGCAGAATATTTAGAAAACTACTGTAGTTTAAGTTATCTTTTCAATTTAAACTGATATTTAAATATTACAGTTTAAACTTTGCAAATCTTTCAAGTTTGCTACATGTTAACACTTCAGAGAAAAATCTCTAAAATTCATATTCCTCTTTATTTTTTTCTTAAGTAACCATAAGATCAATATAAAATTTCGTTTATTAATCCTTTATTTACATTGTTTTTTTTTGTAAAAAAACTACTACTACTACTAATAATAATAATTATTATTACTTTAAAAAATGGAATTAGTTCTTTATTTCCTTTAATTTTTAGCTTCCATGAGAATAAAATTTTTGGCAATGGTAATCAATGTGGATAAGTTTAAAGTCTCAAGAAAATATTTATTCACATAATAGTTTAAACTACTTAAATTGCTGTGCAGTAAAAATCTCAAAAATTTAAATATTTTATTAGATATCAGTTATTTAGAGGATTTAACTGAATCATTTCTTTTCAGAAAATAAATTCAAGTCAGCAGCTGGCAAAGAGGTTCATAATGGGAATATTGAAAATGTAGGAACAAAGGAGAAAGTAAAATTTCCTTTGATATTATTTCCAGAGGTAAATTTTAATATATATATATATATAATATTATTATTATTATTTTCATCCAAAGTTTGTTTTAAATATCTGTTTTGTCAACCTTATTTCATTCAAATATTTGAACCCAGTCAAGTTTATTAAAACCTTCTGATACTAAATTCGATTCAATTGGCCAGTTTAAAAAAACATTTCCATAAAATTGCTAGTTCATTAAATTTTGAATTGTTTGGAAAAATATTTAAAATAGATTGTTAAATTAGAAATTGTGGTATCAAATATTATTATAAAATTTATAATGCTGAGATCATAGTAGTAACTTAAAAAAATTAATATGCCTATAGCTAATTTAGTAGAGAAAACTTATGTCATATTCAATATGTTAAATCTAATTTGAGGTTTGTTAAGTTGTAGTTCAAAGAATGTTTCATATATGTGTGTAGTTTTTTTTTTTTTTTTTTTAAGTTTGTGAATTTTTAAGTGTAATAATTTTAAACACCTTTCTTTTGCATAGTGTTTATCATGCTTTATTTATTGTAAATGTCTAGATTTGTTTTGTTTATAATTATATGTAATTTATTGATGTTTTGTAGCCTGAATTGTATAAATCATTTTATTTTATATTATTTTATTTGTATTTAAGTGTTAATAAAATATGATACTGTAGTTGAGCTGCATTTCAATTATACAGTGGATGAATAGATAATTATATTATCCTTATTGTAATTTATTTCATCATATTGCAAAGTCAAATGTTTAAATATGCTCTGTTGAAGTTTTGTTGGTGGAATATTAAGAATTCTGCTGTAACTGATAATTTTCTGCAATTGTCAAATCTTGATTTTTATTGCCTTGAATTAAACAAATATGAGAAGAACTTGTTTTCATTATTAATTTTCTCTTTTAATTGAAGCTCTGAATTTCTTTGTGTTTGGTAAATTAATGCCATATTTTTACTTAAATAAGTTTCCCCTGACAAAGTTCTTTTGATCCTGTTTTTAGGAACATTCTTAAGTTAAAATATTATTTCATTCATTTAGTCTACATAAAGGGTTTTTTTTTTATTATTATTATCATACTAAAATTAAGAATATTATGAATATTGATATTTTTTAAGTATGAAAGTAATAGATTCAAGAAGAATAAGAATATATTTTTTGAAGAAAATTATATTTTAATTGAATATATTCGAAAATAATGTCAATCATAAATACAGTAAGCAATAAAATCCTTTATTAATATATGAGCATTACTACAGGAATTTTGACTCCCTCTAAACTGTTGAATAATATGGCCTATTAAATAATTCTGATCTCATAATTCAAGGATAGTTTGCCACCACAGTTTTTTCTTCTGATTATTTAAATTTAAATCTTTGTATGCATTTATTACACTAGGTCAGAAAATTTTATAATATAATAGTTTCCTAATGTGTAAAAATTTTTAAATTGAAAGAAAATTGCTAAATTGAAGATAAAATGAAAATAGTTTCATTTCTCTGAAACTTAATTTTTCCACTGAATTCTGTGAACTGGTAATTACGATGTTTTCGGGGATGAGGATAAATAATAATTTCTTGTTTTATATATGTGTCAAATAATATTTATGAATTAATGTTTTAAGTCACTGAAATATATTATTTACTTGTGCCTAAAAAATGAAATCTGCATCTGCAATTCCTTTACTCTTTTCATGTTACTGATATTTTATTAAATAAAATTTCAAACTATGTAAAATTGAGTAATTTCAATGTGGTTTTTAAAATTTTGGTACCATTTATATATTAATGGATTTTTAAATATGACAATATCTTATAAAAATATATGTAATACTTTTTTTGTTGATTTATTCTTCAGAGTAAGTTTTCTAGAAAAGGTTTCATGAGAACTCGATGGAGAATCGGTTGTGCTGCATTTGATCTAGTCAACATTCATCTTTTTCATGATGCATGCAATTTCACAGCCATGGAGAAGGTGAGATAAATAATCATTAAAATATATGCATATTAGCTTTATCTGATACTGGATCTTACTTTAACCATGAATATTGTTCTTGTTTTTATGTATTTGATTTACTATAAATTATTAAAAAGATAAATAATTTTTAATAAGTATGTATTTTGTCTTGATAAATGTAATCTGTAAATATATTTTTAAAATATTTGTTTCCCTGTATTTAGTTAATGTGATTAAAAATTCTGTGGTAACTTAAAAAGCATTTCAAATTAATTAGTTTAGCCACATAATATCAAAGATTAATTACATCAGAAATATTGATATTCCATTTTTCTGTTTTTTTAATTGTCTACCTAAGGTGACTAATGATGGTGATGATAATGAAGATTTTATCTTTAAAAAAATAATTTTGTAACAGGAATTTACAAGTCTTGAAATATGTAACTATATTTCTGTTATAAAAGTTATACTGTTTTAAGATCGGGGGTTTTCTATTTGAAGTATATTCTTGCCCATTGAAGTATAATTTGCAAATAGTACTGTAAAAGTGTGATTTTCTTAGTATGTCAGTTTTAAAGTGCAGGTCATTGGTGAGGGGAAAAAATTGGCTGAAAAAAATTGACTTCAAATTATGCCAGTTACTTAGAAATTGAAATCGATTTTGCCATATTAAAACAGACTGGATATGGAGTTTGCTAAAAACATGATGGCATTCTCACTTTCAGATGTATATTCAAAGTTGATTGAAAACAGAAATAATGTTTTTCCCTAAAAATTTATTAGGAGAAGCATTCAGTTGGAAAGGGAACTATTCTTTGTGATATTATTTTACACACATATTTATAGACATCTTGTAGAAATTTATTTTTTTCTTACCATACATATTTTTTAGATGTGCTAATTAACTACCTGGAATATCATAGTAATGTAAATCTTTGAAAAATACGTTATTATCAAATTTCCTCTTAATAAGTTAATGATCAAATTATCTAATGTTTAGATGGATGGCTTTTCCATTGATAAAATTTATTAATTGTTTAAAATTTAATTATTTTTTTCAGTACTTGTGGTAATGTACTTTTTTAAAAACGTTCATTGCTTTATAATAAATTTACATTAGTAATATTAAATTTCTAGTAATCAAAGTTGATTATTAAAATTTTGATTATATCTCTTTAAATTGCTATGCTTTTCATATTCTTAAATAATGCATTATTATTTATATATATATATATTTAATTTCATTTGTTTTATCTTTTCTTTAAAATATTCTGTACTTATACATTTAAAAGCTTAAAGGTAGACTGTCAGAATAATATTTTTAATTTTACATATTGAATTAATTTTCTCTATTATTTTTTGTGTTTAATAAATTCTTACTGAAAATATATATAATTTTTTTGGTTATGCTGAAATGCATTTCTAACATTAGGGATACAAATTAAAAATGTTCATTCTAAATTAAATAAAGAGTCATAATATTTATTATATCTATGGTCAGAATATTTCAAATATACAGCATAATTCTGCTCATATGCTAGTTGTTAAAATTGAATGGGAATCCTTCAGAAAAATGTATCTTTGAAATACGATGGCTCATGACTCCACTCAAAAAATTAATCAGAAGATAAAACATTAATGGAAATATAGATGGTGAATGTGATATTTTATTAAACAATAGCATAACAAGAAGAGAAATGGAATGATTATAAAAATTAAATTAGCAATATAATCAATTTACTGATCGACAAGAATTCTTGTTGATCAGTAGAAGATTTTGTCCCTGGATTGTTTCTACTTAAAATACTTTTTTCGCTGCATTAACTTTCCACTGGGATCAAATTTTTTTATATTGTAGAATATAATTATCTTATTGCTGCACACATTCACAATATGATTTAGAATCAAAACTTGTTGAAGTATGCATGCTTTATTATTTGGGGGGGGGATCAATTTCCGTAGATTTTTCATTGTTTTCAAGTATTTTTTTGTACATATGTATTCTTGTCAATCCTACTAATTTGGCATATATCTTCTGATTTCACATATTCAGATATCTTGATAATAACATGTTATTCCATCCTAAATATGTTGTAGTCGTAATGGAATTATTCTCAGATTTATTTCTTAGCATATTTTATGGCATTGCAGTTAGATGGGAAGATTGTGATTTTATCATTCCAAATAATGCTGTTCTACTGCTAAAAGTAAAACAGAATTTTACCTCAGTGGAATTTTTAATCCTGAAAGTGAGTCAGAGAAAGAGAATGGTTTCCTTTATGGAATTTTAACATCCATACCAAATTCTTGCAGCCTTTGTCATTTTGTTCTGCTGTTCAACTTCACATTGCATTCTTTTATTTCATGCTGCATATCTATGCTGATTATTTTTCGTCAGTCAAGCAAGGCTTAGTCTCTCAAACCTTTTATGATAGCTTACAGCTACATATCATTTTCTATCTGATTGCAGTTAAATTTCAGACAATATTTGTGATAATCAAGCCACCTAATATATTTTTTTAATTTGAAATATCTCCTTTAATTTTTTATTGTACTTTTTTCTAATATCTTCATTAATGTATTAATAATATGTTTGTATGGCACTTTCTGGCTAATTTCCTACAATTTCTGTTGTTTCTTAATAATCTTTCCAGCTCAAATCCACTGAATAAAAGAATAAAAACAACAAATAATAGCAGTTGCTTAAGATACCAAGTAATATGCTGCTTTAAGTTCCAGTATTGACATCATTGTGTGAATTTTGCCGAAGAAATCAGCACAAGCTTATTCATGCTACAGTAGACTCCCGATTATCTGCGTCTGCCGCACTAAGTTTTTTTTTTTTGCTTCCAAGCAAAGAGAAAATGCTTCCAAAGCAAGAAGCAAACACAAATGACTGATTTCTTCAAAAAGGTGTAATTTTACAATTATGCTTTTGTAATTACATAATACATTACTGTATTAAAACAGTACATATGTATTAATTTTTCTGTGTATCCTTGTCGCCTCTCATAAGTACAAAGCACTTTTCTGTTTTCATTAACAAAATGCATTTTAGGTTAGTTTTGAGTGATATACTAAAATATTAAGCGTTGGTTAAAGATTTCCTGTTGTTTATTTTACGTTTTATTGTACATAAAGCGATTTTTCAAAGTTGGAATGACTGTTTTCTCTTTTGCTATACCTGTTTTTAGCTTTTTTCGGATTATCCGCGATTTTTGTTATCCGCGGCGGCCGCGCCACCCAATTCCGCGGATAATCGGGAGTGTACTGTATTCATATTCATGCTTATTTGCATCTTTTTAAAAAAAATCACCTTTTGCAAGTGATGCTTTCTTATTTCTCTGTATTTAGCTATAATTTTTGTAACAATACAGATACTGAATGAGCTATTTTGTGTTATCAATTTAAATGTCCTTTACATTATAGTACTATCTCTAACTTGAACTCTCTTTATAGTTTCAATGACCCTATAATATGATTTTAACAAATACATATTATTTATCACCTAACATTTTGCTCTAAAAAGTAAACTGGTTTAAATTTTTGCCAAATCTTTTGATTAAGCAAAAACGTAAATGTTCATTTTCTTATCTAAAACCTAAATTAAGTACTTTGATTTCTTGCGTAATTATAAATTAATTAAATTGACAAATCAAATTGTGAGTAGGTTAAATGAATTTTTCTTAAATGAGTCTGAATTCCGAAAATATTTTGTGCCATTACTTCTAGCTTTTTAAAATTTTAATAGCATTATTTGAATAAAAGATAATGTTATGAGCCATCAAATCTGAAAATACACTGCTAAATCTCTAGCCTCTAAATTATTGAAATTATATAATTGTGGATATTTCAGTGGTATGAAATAGTTCATCCTCTTAATCATTTTTTAAATAAGAGGGCATGAAAACAATTATAAGTTCCAGATAAAATGTAGCAATAATAAGTATTTTAATACAGCATTATTTGAATAGGCTGTGATAAAAAAAAATATCTTGTAACAATTATTAAAAGAAATGTAAAAAAGGGGGATTCTTTTTAAATGCCAGTTCATCTAATCCCAAAACCATCTGACACACCATTTATTTTATGATTTGTTAATTTGAAATATTAACTTTCATATTAGCAGTTGATAAGGAACTTTCTAAGAAGTTTTCTTTTATTTCCTTTAGTATCCTTCAAGGTATAGTGAAATCAGACAAACTGCTTTGGTTTATACCTTGCAAAGGTAATTATATAATTTGCTGCATACAAAAATGCATTTTCTATAAATTTAAATTTTTCATAATTTTATATTTTGTGTATAACTAACTGATATACATGGCATTGCTGAAGATTAAAATACTTGTATGTCATTAATTAATAAAAATAATTACCTGTTTAATTCTCAAGATACATTCCTTATTCTTCAGCATCTTCTTATAAAATTTAAAGTATTTGTATTATTATTCTGTGTCTATGTTGGCATTCTACAGGACAGATTGTTTGACCGGCAGGTACAAATTTGACACAAATATAATTTGGAATGTAACTGTGCATCTCAGAATGACTTTTTTGAGTTTTAGTTAATTAAAAATCAAGTCAAAATTTGCTTTTGCAATTTCTTTCTTCTTTTTTTTTTTGTAAATATTATTGCTCAAAAATAAATTTTACACCTTTTTAAAAATTTAAAAGATTCTCTGAATGATATCAGTTTAACAGCTATGCAAGTTTTTCCTGACTTTTGAAAACTTTTTAATGCACTTCAACTAGTGATCGATGAATCAATTATTTATGTTTTAATAATGCTATGAATTCACAGAACTGGTGCCCAATGGACAGATTCATATACAGATTAACAAAACTTATATAAATGACAAATTAAATCTGAATAATATAGTTTTCATATCTGACTGTTTTATAGAAGTTATATTTAAACAATTTATCTGAAATTAAATGTAATCAATATTCTCGGCAAACCAGCTGGCCATCAAAGGTGAGAACATATGTACCTTAGTGAGTAAAAACATCTACCTTTGTGCAATTTTTTTAAAATTTTTTTTACAATTTTAATTAAGCTAAATTTTTACTTTTTTCATAACAACGTATGAAAATATTGCACAAAACTGTTTTTTTTAAATCCTGTTTCAAAATTTAAACAATTACCTGTTTAATGGTGCACATTTAACAGTCAAGCAAATTTTTCCAGATTTTTTGTACTTTTTAAAACATTTCTTTTTGCGAATTTTCAACAATAGATTATATTGATGCCCTAAAATTCAAACTGTGTTCATTGTTTCCCCAAATATATGATTGTGGCCTTTCCTTCCATTGGTGATAAATAAGGAAGAAAGATTCTTTTCATTATCTGTGTAGCTTTCAAGGTGAATAAAAAGTGAATTTACAATATATGAAAAATTGTGAGTGAAATGAACTGGACAATTGCACTTTTAACAGTGATATGATGCCATAAGACTGGTCATCATTAGAAAATATATGTACGTGATGAAAGAATATATGTTAGACAATTAAAATAACACAATTTTAGTGTTTGATGGAATCGTGGACATTTTTAAGCAATTTAACTGAAATTATATATAAATAGTATTCTACACAAACTAGTTGGTCACCAAAGGCAACTAGAATTTACAAATAACTCTCTACTTTAAAAAATATTCTAAATAAAGCATTGGACAAAAAAAAAAAAAAAAACTAAAGCAACTGGTAGAAAAAAATTACATTTAATAATAGTACTTGTCAGAATGCCAGCATAGATACAAATAAAGACATTTTTTAATATAATAATGTCAGAATACAGTTGCATAGAAAAAAATTAAAATCTTTTTACTTCCATAAGCTATTGACTGGACCAGAGGAGTTTAAAAACTGCTGAAAGCTAATTTTTTCATAAATAATTTCATTCTGTAGGAATGATGGGGCCAAAGATAAAAATTAATTCTCTATTTAATTGCTATCTATGTTCTTATGCCTTATATTGCTGTTGAGCAAAATTTGAGGAAAGACTATTTAATATTTTACATTTCTATGGTATACAAAGTATTTATGAATTTTTAGTTGTATTTATGTACAATTGCTTTTTGTCATCTTAAAATGTAAATTATTGGATATAATGTATGAGTTATTTCTAAAATCTGTGAAACAATTTGATGTGAATTGTTTTAGATAGGTTTCTGTAACTATTTTAATGTTCTGATCAGATAATAGAAAATGAAATTGATTTATATTTTTTGATAGATTTAAAAATTAATAAAGCAGCTATATTCATTCTATGAAAATTGTCTGAATACATCAGTTTCATTAAGAAATAAATTAATCAATATTTAAAAAGCCCAAAAAGTTAATACAAATATTAATTGCATTCTTAAATACTGAAATGTTCATATAATATGTATAATAAAAAAAAAAAGTCCAAAAGCTGCTCCCTATTTTTGGATTACTTATGTTTTATTGATTTAAAATTTATTTTCTGATATCATTTAAAAATGAGTGTTTTCTTTTAATAGATGGCATAGCCTGTAGTGAGTTAGTTGTAAATAATTCTTTTATATCCCAACTCTGTGTTGGGATATAAAATAATTATTCTATGTGTAAACTAACTCCAAAATTACCTTTTATACAGTTGCATAAGTTCTTTAAGTACTTAATTATTTTTCTTTTGCAAAATGATCAGTTTTGTATTTAATAATATCTCTAAATTCTTTATTCATGGGTATTAAATTAAATGTGCATGTAAATACAATTTATCTGCTTTTGAATTGAGCATGATTAATGGGAAAAACCAGTTCTATCTTTCAGAGGTGTAATCTTGCAACATGAATGAAACAACATTTTAAAATAACTTTGCTTCATAAAAATGTATTAGTTCACTTCCCATTTTGAGACTTGTTAATTATTTATTTGTCTATCTTTTTTCCATTTAGGTTTAATCTGGGTAATGAGAAAGTACCATTATTTATATTTGGGGACTTTAACTTTCGTCTAGATACTAAAGGTATTATACAGGTAAATTGCACATTTATGATAATTTTTCAGTCTGATAATAAAGCAGTAGATTTTTTTTCCCTTCAATGTAAATTTACTTCATTTAGTTTATCTCTTCAAGCAAAACTCTGTATATACTAATTCTGGACTTTGAGCTGGAGTCCTTAGTTTTGGAAATTTGTCATATAATGAATTTGCCACACACACACACACAAAAAATCGCACCAGACTAAAATGAAACAAAATGCATAAATAGTATTTTCTCTGTGCCATTAAGGAAATTTTATCCAGCTTTATTAGAAATTATAAAACCCAATCTATCTCTTAACAGTAGAAGTTTTATTTTATTGGCCAACATCTAATTTTTCAATGTTAATCTATATTTGAATTGTTATATAATCAAAAACATTTTACTCTCTATATTAATGGGCTTATTTAATTCATTAAATTAATGTATAGAATATTTAGTGTTAAATATTAGGAAGTTTGATACCTCCCCCATTAAGCAGTCACAGTTGATTTTTTTCAAAAACGAAAAAATATTTTCAGCATTCACAACTTATGTTTTTTTAATTTTTCACCAATAATATTATTATTGATGAATGTAAACATATTAAATACTATTATTTGTTAATGTTAATTATTGTTTATGTAGTTATCTTATTATCTAAATTAATCTTCATTTTACACAAGAAATATTTTTAAGTAAACTTTTTTCAATTTAATGCAACTGATCCAATAATTTATTGCTTTCCAGCGTGTGTAATCCTTTTCACATAGTAACCCAATTTATTATTTTAAGGTTATTATTGTATTTTAAAATTATTCATTAATGTGATTGTTTGAAAATGCTTATCCAAATGTGTACTGTTTATTTTTTATAGAAACTTACAAAGAAAGCTGTACCTGTATATGTGAAAAGTGCCAAAAATGAAGTTGAAAAAATTGTATATAAAGACAAAAGTAATGAAGATAAGGTATTTGTTTATTTTTGTGTTTGTATTTACTATATTTATTTATTGCTTAAAGGTGAAATATATTTTCTATCTAAAATTCAATTCTACTCTTGTTCTCAGGTTGTTCTTACTTTAGGGAAGAAACAGTTTGAGTTAGATGAACACGAAGCAACTTTTTTAGGTAAAGAAAAATGGGTGAGTTTAATATTGAATTATATTTTCTGGTTTAAAAAATGTGTTAATCCTTGTTAATTGAAAATATTATTCTATTATTTAACACATTTTGGACTTTTTTACAAAATTTATTTTATGAAGCGTTAAATTTTTTATTATTTTTGAACTATTTACTTCTTTATATATAATGCTGTTGGTTGAAAATGACAGTGTACAGTCAGACCTTGAAATTTCTCCAAGACATTTATAGTCCCTTTTCCTACTAATAGCTGATAAGATCAATTAAGTTACCACTTAGCATTACATTGAAAACAAAACAATGAAATGAAACATATATTTTTTAATTGATATGAAAGTCTCTTAAAATTTCTCTATGTTTTGATGTATTTTTTAAAAAAATATTTCAAATGTTCGATATAATGAATAAATCTTTAGTAGATTATTTCATTAGTTATAACTTATATAAAGTTTCAAAGCAATTCTGATAAATAAATTATAGTACTAACAGTTTTGCATTATTTTAGTTGCAGGAATTTGATAAAGAACCTAAAATTTTTGAAAAGGATCTTTTTGAATTTGAAATTTCATTCCCTCCAAGGTAAGTTGACTCTTTGTTTTTATGTAAAAGATTGTAATATGAAAGAATTTTAAGATAATTTAGGAAATTTTTTAATATTTATGAATTTATAATTGCAATAATGTACTTCTTGCTTTAAAATTTTTCAAAAATAACAGAATATCTTTGAATTCGTTGAATAATTTATAATTAATATATTTTTTTAAAATCCTACTTTAAAAATTTTTTGTACCATTTCAGCAGTTTTGTTTATACAGGTAATCTGTTTTGTTATTTAAAGTGTGGAAATGTCTTTTAAAATGGAATTTAAAAAAAATTGTTTTAAGTTGATATTTAAAAAAAATGTTATGGGTAAAATGCTTAAATATCACAG
This sequence comes from Argiope bruennichi, assembly GCF_947563725.1. Taxonomy (NCBI): domain Eukaryota; kingdom Metazoa; phylum Arthropoda; class Arachnida; order Araneae; family Araneidae; genus Argiope; species Argiope bruennichi. The sequence goes on along the minus strand of NC_079161.1, from coordinate 41,561,092 downwards.
TTCTTTATTTGGATTAGGCCTCTAAATAGAACCTATGTATTTTAATGTGTTGGGAAATAACATGTTAAGCTTCATTTTAAATATTTAATAATTAATCCCAAGTTCTTAAAACGTTTTATTATGTCAAATATAATGGGAAAGTGTAATAATCTTCCTTTTGTTTACTTACTTTCTGTAGTGACTTATGTCATTACAGAAAGTATGTTCTATGTTCTGTATGTCATTTTTTAAATTAAAAATTTTTTTATTAATGAATATATTGATATATTTTTAAGTCAACTTTTGTGTCCTACATGAAAATATTGGCATATTATATTCGTCTCATTTTTAGCTCTAATTAGAGTTTTTTTAATATGGATAATTGGTATCAGTAATTTCTTCTCCACATGTGCAAAATTTTGCTTTTGGCTACTCTGAGTAGTTGAGAAAAATTATCTTATTAAATTTGCTTTTTCTAAATTTTGTTAATATAAAAAAGGATATGTGTGTGTTATAAATAAGTTTTTTTTTCTCCCCCTCAAGGCAAGAATTCTGGATCAATATGTTTTGTAGTAAGTGTATTGTTATGTCTCCACATGCTGCTTAGTGGCTCAGAAAGCTTTATGTTAATAGTCTTAATCTTGGCAATATGGGAAGTCCAATCTAGATAATGAATTAAGTTTCATGGCGACAAAATATTGACTCTGGTAGAACAGTTCCAGAAATTAGAAGGAAGTATTTTACTCTCTCGGCCTTACGACACTTCCGATACTCTTTATCTAAAGTGCTTATAAGAAGTTTCAATATTAAATGTTTTCTGCAAAGATTTTAAAAATCATCTGAATCGATGTTGTAACCATTAGATCTTTTTGAGTGTGAAATTACACATTTATCATAGAGATGGAGAAAAATTTTTGCTATTCTGTTCTGCCAAGAAAGGAATAAAATTCTGTAGTTCAACAGTGTGCAAGTACTTACTGAATTTTTCTTCTCATCCATTCATTCCACAATTTTTTTTCTCATCATCTCTCTATTAAAAATTATATCTCATTATGATATTTCAAATATAATTAGTTCAGATTTGTACTATGTTTGTGTTGCTAAAACGTTATCATAAAAGGAATTTTTAAAAGTCTTATTTTGTTATAAATACACTTGAGTTTGTATCTACTAAATATGTCTTTACATTTCGAATAATAATGATAATGTGTAAAAAATTTGGGTTTAATGAGTTTGTAAGCAGTCCTATTGAATATATAAGTTCTATATCTTTGTTTTATGTGATGTGCCATTTTGAATTTGTGCCTAAAATAGTTAAAGAAGAGTAATGTCATTAATGTTTTTGTATAATATAGATTTGTATATTTTAGAAAATTAAAGAATGAAAAAAACAAAGCAGTTAAAAATTCAAAAAGTTAATCAAAATTTGAATGATAAAAAGCTTTGCACTATTATTTTTGCAATGTATTTTTCAGATTATTGTTGGAATTCACTTATTCAAAATAAAATTTAAGATGCTTCTCCATATTCAAATAGTTAGAATTTGCCAAATTGTGTTGCCGATCATTGGAAAATTTCTAAGTTCATGCTTGAGTGGTTTTTTTTTTGTTTATATATATATATATATATATATATATATATATATATATATATATATATATATATATATATATATATATATATATACAAGTAATTTGCTTTTAAGTAATATGAAAAAAATATTTTTCTGATCAGCCTAAACCTGTTAAAATATTCATTACGTTTTTTGAGTTAAATTCACATTTCGAATGTTGAAAAGAAAAATCGTTATTTGTGTGTGTTGTGATACATAATTTTAATTAATATTATCAAATTTATTAGTTTTCATTCCTTTTTTTTTTTCATTTGTTTCTCTCTTACTCTGTTCAGCTATCCTTTTGAAGAAGATGCGAGTGGAACTAGTTATATGAGGACCAGATGCCCTTCTTGGTGTGATCGAATCTTTCTCACTCGGAGTGCATTGTCACTTATTAATATGGTAAATAATTTTTATTGATTTAGCTGCACAGTTGGAAACATTTGTCTATAATTGTGAATATGTGTTTTGGTTTATAACTGTAGATATTTTCAGCTATATCTTATAAAATTTGATTGATTACTGAGAAGGCTAAAATTTGAAACTTGATACAATAGTTTTTAAATCATGTTAGTACAGATTTTATTGTAAAAACTAGGTGATTTTTTCCTTTAATTTTTGAATGCATCAGCTAAATGAAAAATAGTGATTAGTGTCCTGTTTTTGCATCGAATATTTTCTGAAATTTAAAATTATTACTTAAGTATCATGTTAAATTTGATTTTAGGATACTTGAAATTTATTAATATGAAAAATGAGCAAGCATTCAGCCATTTTTGTGTGTTACTTTGTAGAAATTTTATTTCATAATACTTCAGATGATAATACTTTGGATAAGGTACTAATTACACAATTTACTCAGTTTTTTAATTATTCATTTGCTATGTTTAAAGGACAAAGCTTTTTTTTAAATTTTTTTTTGGAATATAGTTGAGCAATAAAAAATCTTCGTGTATTTAGTTTCTCTAAGTCACTTTTCTTGGCTTTTTTTTTTTTTTAAGAAATAATTTAAAAATTCAAAGATATGCTTTGCTGTGAACATGTCATGGCTTTTGTTTGCTTTCATACTATCTTCTTTTTTAGACATACTTATGTCAGTAAGTAAAATTATATAACATTGTTTTTACTGAAATAATTGATCTTGAATACATTATGCAGGTATTTAAATAGTGAAGCTGATGTGTATGCAGAAATAAACTGCTATAGTAATTAAAAAAAACAAAAACATCTTTTTACTTTGTTGTATAGTGAATGCTAAAAACATTTCAACTTTAAGGTTCATATAAAGACAGGAAAGGGGAACATTAAATATTTTGAAATTTATATTGACTGTTATCAATAATTTTAACTTGCCTGATGTATATAATTTCAATTTAAAACATACAATTCTTATTTTATAAATGTTTGATTTATAGTGCACAAACACTACTTAATTATAAACTGCCTTAATATGAATAATTAAAACAGTTTTGTTTACAGACTCCATTAGATAATGGCAAACCTCCTGTTGTGTATCAGCTAGTCGGTGAAGGCATGGGCATGGGTGATCACAAGGTATCTTGCATGTGATTATGTCTTTTTGCTGTTTTCCTAATGTTATAAACATATCCAAATTATTCATGGAAATAATTTATTTCTTTAACATTTCAATATGATGACTACAGTTTTCTGCCATTTATTGTGCTCCAATTTTTTTGAAGTATCAATTCCCTTGCATTCAGCATTGAAATGTCTTAATGAAAATGTGCATATATTTTTGTATAGTGACATGCTGAAGATGATATCTATGTATATGGTACATTTTCTCTTATTCTTAATACCTTTTAATGATAAAAGTGAAGGATTTTGTATTCTATTTTTTTAAATGTCTGCTTTTTTGTATAATTTTTCTTCCTGTATTTTTGAAGAGTTCGAAAATGATTTTAGTATTTCAGATAATTGATAAAAAGCCATTAAAAAGAATTGTTTATTTTTCATATTTAGTCAGAAAGATATTTCATTAATCAAAGAAAATTTTAATGTTACTCTTCTTTTATGTACCTGTACAAAAATGACAATAATTTATTTTCATTATTCATTCAATATTATTAGCATTCAATATTATTTACGCTGATAAAATGTTCTATAATAATTTTCCAGACTAAAATTTATACTCTTTGCAAAAATGTGCATTTCTTTAGAAGTTCGAAAGAGCATTTGATGCATTTTGTTATATTATAAAACAAGAGAGTCATACAGTTTTTGTAAGGATATTGTCATCAATACATTAGAATTAGTTTGTAAACTTTCTTATTTTTATACTATAAGATGTCTTCATCTAGACAGGTTGTAGTACTGTTAACAGTATCTTGAATTTGACTGTCACTGATTAATTAGTGAAAGAATATCTCATGCACTTTGACTGAGTGCTTAAGAAATAAAAAGGGAATAATATTTGTAAGACATTTTAGATGTAAATATATATTTGCATTAAAAGTTTTGTTTCCTTTTAGTGGAATTTTTCTCCATAGCGTTCATGAACACTCAAATCAAAACCTAAGCATTAAAATGAGATTCAAACAAATAATGATCCATTAGCAGAAAAAAAAAAATGTAATATTGAGTATACAAGATAAAAATAATTCTGAATGAAAATGTTAACAATAACTTAGTTTGGCCTATAAAGGGAGAAAATAATGAATCAGCATAAATATAAAATAATAAAAATTACAAACCTCAGCTCATTGACAAATCAATCAATTTAAACATTTAAAAAAATCTGTCACAGTTGTTAGATGCCTCAACAAAAGTTGGGAGTTTGCAACCAATACTGATGCAGGCCAAAATATTAGGGATATTTTTAACTCACTTTGTGTTATAGGACAATGACATTTTTGATTCAAATATCCGTCTGATTAAATTTCATCAGAAAAGGGAGATTTTTATATTGATGCTTCTACATAATGAATATATTGAAAATTGTATTTCATGTATAGGATTTCCCTCCCTTTATTTTATTACTTCTTTTATATTTTTATGATCTTATTGCTCATTGTGATATTTTATTAATATGAATTCTATTCAAAAATTTTATGCATTCATATCTGAATGTATTTTCATATTTTACAAGTATGACTTTTTTATTTGGAAATTCATGCATTCTTATCAGAATTAATTTTTAAGATAGATGCATTTTGTTCAGATTTCAGTTGAATATTATTATTGGAGTTAATAAAAATATTATTTTAGAATTTTTTTCAAGAACTTTTTGTTGATTGTTCTTTTAAAAATATTTTATTCATATGCAAATTCTTTTGCATTCTTTTTCTGTTGATTCTGTTATATGTTTTAAATGTTAAAGAGCATATAAAAAACAATTATCATAACGTTAATTTTGCTGCAACAGAAGAATACAATTTATTTTGCGTAAAAATTTTTGTACAGAAGTTAATCGAAAAATTTAATTTTTATTTATTTTGAATTGTATTGAAACTTTGCCATTTTTCTTTGCAGCCTGTGATGTTATCTTGCAGCCTGCGGTGTTTTCCAAGTAAGTTATTTTTAAATAATACACTTAAAAATATATTTGTAGTAGTTAGTTTTATTATAATTATTTTTATTCAGAATATTTAAACTTTTGTAATTTTTAATAATTTCTTTATTTTTTTCTTTTTCTTAAATAACGATTTATTCCAACATAATATTTTTCTTGTGATTTAACATTATGTCCTCTTTCCTTATTTAAATCAAATGGAATTTTAAAATTTTAAAGATTGTCTTTATTGAGAATTATTTATTAGATATTGTTTCTATAATGATTTTAAGCTATAACAAATTAGTTTCTGATTAGATCTTTGAATCTTATCTTTCAACATGCAATTCTTTAATATCCAAGCTCTCTCATTTAGGCTGTGTCTTGTAATTCAACATTGTTGCATCTGTCATTTTAAATTGTTTATCTTGTGTGAGCTTTGTAGTTTTAATTTCAGGTAAAAACAACTCAAACCAGCTTCATGGACCTTAGCACAGAGCTCTTAGAAATGAGTACAAAACTGAACGATCTGGCTCAACGAATAGTGAGCTGTGAAAATCTAAATCACCCAGTACATGACCATTGAAAAATCATCAAGTAATGCAATGTTTCATCTTAGGTTTAACTTATCATTGTTTATTAGCTGTTCTTTAATATTCCAAATTTCACAGTGTAGACATTATTATGAAAGGCAACTGGTCTTAGTAGTGATTTATTAGTCAATACTATCCAATCTTATCTCCATGACCCATATACTATTTATCGTCTTTTTTCTCTCAGTTTACATATTGCACTGATATACAGAGTAGTTGTTGTCTTGATGTTCATTGATTACCATAAATAGCAGTATTCTGTTTATACTCAGGAATAAATTTTCATTTTTTTTTTTTCATCCTTAATTTTCATTTAGTGTTATCAATCTTTGAAACAGTATTAATGTGTTCAGTGTCAATGCAATTTCCTGTATCTTCGTGTAAAAGAGCAATAGTTATGAGCCAATATCTTGAATTAATAGTATGCTAAAATGCTATTGCATTTTCTGTGTTCTTGCTGTGAGAGTTTTTAATTTGAACCAAGAAAGGAATTGCAGTATGTTTTCTTTTACCCAGTTATTTTTAAATACTGCAGTTAAATGTGCCATTATTAGTTGTTGTGTTATTAGATGTTGCAGCCCATTGTTAACTGTCAATACTTTACCATCGAATAGTACTATAGTAATGTTACTATAGTACCATCGAATGCTTAAAGTGTTTTTTTTATCTATATGTTTAATTGAAGAACACATCTTAATTTTTTAAAATTTATTTCCAGCCTTTCTTTTGATTTTATTAAAGTGGCAATAGTTTCTGATTCACCATGTGCATTTAAATCTGTATAATAGAATATATAATTCTTTCATTCTTAACACCATTTTAAAAAACTATGACCGTTTTAAAAACTATGCAAATCATTTAGCTAGATTTGTGCAATATCTATTAAATAAAGCAAGGGTTTATTGAAATGTCTTTTAAAGCAGGAAATTCATAAACTTTAAATCATTGCTCATTCAGTTATATATATATTTTTAATTTGTTTTGTTTTAAATATGACCCAAATATCCATGTTTCCAAATGTATTTTATACTGTCCATTGATTCTGGAGCTTATTTTAATTCAGAATACCTCTTGTCATAAATACTTTTTACCAATGCTGAATTAATGTAAATAAATTTTGTCATCATAATCAATTTTTAGTCTGTATGAATGTTTTATATTAAATTTTTCCTTTATATGCATAACCATTTAAAAAATATTTTTGTTACAATCTTTACAAAATTGTTATTATTATGATGTAAATTTTATCAGCATGAAGGTCTATTATATACTTAATCCTATAATCTGTTTCTTGCTAATCTTTGATACATATTTGTTCAAACTTTAATTATCTTTCCCCTCGTCTTCATAGATTAAATTATGAACGATGAAAATTTGATAATTTTTGAATATATTATTTATAAGAACTATATTCTTTTTTTTTTTTTTTCCCTACTCAATTATTCTTAAAGGCTTTGCTTATATGTTGGAATTTTTGCAGTTTTTCTGTTTTAAATACTGAAAATCAGGAATTGTAAATTTAAAAAAAAATCCAAGTTAAAATCTTGATAGGTAAATTTAATTTCTGAAAGAATAGAATAAAATCATAATCATTCTAAAATGTTGTTTTAAAGTTTTTATGGAATTTTATATCATTCAGATTTATCCATTTCTGAAAAAAATAAAATTATACAAAAAGGAAGAATGAAAAACCAGCTAATTACACGAGCTGATTCTGTAGACCATAAATTAATATCTAAAATCCATGACTTTAATTTGTAATTAAAAACAGTTAATTTTCTATTTTGTTCTAGTATTTTATGGGAGTTTGTAGTTTATTTCTGGCATAATTTTTTTAGGGGGAGAGGTTCTAATATATAGTTTTATTCCTTACAAGATTGATTTTTAAAAAAATGTTACAATAACTACAAATAAATTTGAAAATTAAGTTTGAGAATTCAAAATGACTAACACATGATTTTAGTATTAATTGCACTACACTATCCCCTTCCCCTTCAATTTTTTTTTATAGTGAAGAATCCTTAAATGCTGAATCAAACTAATTATTGATATTTTGCATTATTAAAATTTCATTTTATTTTGTTGAGTATAAAACATTTGTAACAAAATTCTGTAAGAAATTAAAAAATTCAGAAGTTTTAATTTTAAGAGAAAAAAATGTAAAGAATGGAGATTTATTTTTTTAATTTTAAAAGAACGTTAGAAGTTTTTTTCAAGAAAAGGGGACTTCCTATTTTTGTTCAAAGTATAATATTTATCTTCTAATTTACTTTATAGTATATTTCTTCTAATTTATTTTAAAGAAATATCGTATATTTAACAGTTTATGCTGATGTTTAATGTAATACATGAGCTGTTTTGTTTCCAAGTGGTAATTTCATATTAAATGGAATTGTTTCATGGTATTACAGTTCAAATATGTTTAAGTTTTTCCAAAATCATTTATTGCATATTCTGTTTGATAACATTGTAAACCAAATAAATTATGTTTAAAGTCAAATTTTCCTTTGAGGTTTTAAAGCAACATTTATTTTGAGAAGTCATTTATTTAATCTCTGCTGTGAACTATGGCTCTTTTTTATATTATTTAGGATTGTTCAAAACATATAATGATGTTAAAAAAAGATTTCCTGTTTTAAGATCTCTAAAATAATATCTAAAACAGGTGTAAATGTTTGAAACCAATTTGCCTTTTTGCACAGAATGTGCTTTGACAAATTATTTATGTAAAGAAATATAAGGATGTGTTAAAATATGAAGCTGCTAAAAATTATGCAACTTTATTGTTATTTGCTGAAATTATTATGCAAAAGTTATTGTTATTTGCTGAAAAAAATTGAACTTACATCTTCTAATGAATTCTAGAATCAAATTTTAGGGTGGTGTGTAGTTTTTTATTTGATAGAGTTTCTAAGTTTTGAAAGGCGAGATACCATTCCTCTTATTTCTTCGCAAACAGATATGCATAATCTATATTCATTTTAGCTTTGTAGAATTGTCTGTCATCTAATTTTTAGATTCAATTGTAGAAATATTTTATATTCCTACAAAAGCTAGTATTTACTCAGGGTAGAATTAATTTCTTACATTTTTTTTCTCTCAAATAATACCTCTATTTATAGGTCCCTAAAATGTTTCAATTTCATTGCTTATTGCTGTTTATGTCTTAATTATAATAAAAGTCTGTTCTAGAATAATGCAGCTTTATTTGATGAATGTGAATTGCTAAATGAAAAATAGGTAGAATTAATCATTTTGTAGTGAAGTATGTTGCTGTAATAAGCTCATTAAAGAAAAATTACTAGTCTTCCAAATGGCATTACATCTATAATGTCCCCTCTGCTTGTTTTAAATTAACTTAGAAAGATTATTTGCTAATATTAAAAATATTTTTGTTTTATTTTATATTTGTGGTTTAGTCTTTTCATTTACTCATATTTATTAAGATTTTTTTTTTTTTTTTTTTTTTTGCATTATCCCATTATCATTCAGCATTGTTGTTGGTATTTGTTGATGTTGATTGTTTCAAAAGTATCTTTTAATGCCTTTTTTTTTTTTTTTTTTTTTTTACTGTGCATTTTATGTGTAGTATAATGTTTAGTGCAATCATGAGGTTCAGGATGTTTTTGTTTACATAGAAAAATATTCATCTAAGTCATAATAAGGTTTTTGATGAGAAATGAAATAAGATTGTCATCAAGCTATTTCAAAATCACAGATCGAATATTTTTTGGCATAATTTATTTTGTACAATCTTATACATTGATAATTTAGTTAATTATCTTTTTTTAGAAGTAAATTTTTTCTTCGGTGTTTTATTTAAATTTAATTTCCGGTTTAAATTTTGGTCAGCAAGTTTAAAATTCACAAACAGTTTTATGAAATATAATCGAAATCATATTTCATAAAATTCATCTTCTGTTTCTTTCGTATTTTTTGAAATAGGATTTACTACTGCTTTTTAATTTAAATGTGCAATCTTTAGATCAGCTGTTAAGTTAATAATTTTAAATAGCACTTAAAAAAGTTATATAATTTGTAAATTCTTATTAATCAAATTTTTAAAATTAATTATTAAAGTAAACAGATACATGGGATTGAAACATATTTTAAAAAAGAATAAGACGTTGTTTATTATTTAGCGGATATCCCCCTCAACATGAATCATGTAGTATTCATAGAAATGAACTTGGCTTATGTGATGTTGCCAATTTAATTCAAAGTATTAAATCATGAATATTTTACTGTTTTGAATTCTTTCATGTGTTAAGATTTCGGTGTTAATATATTATATTTAAAAATGATATAAGCTGCTTAAGAATGTGAAATGTTCACTGTACTATTTTATAGTGGCTGTAATTTTATGTAGATGTTAATTCTGAAAATTTTAAAACACGCATACTGCAGCTTATGACATGTATAGAATCATCAAATCTGTTTATTGTTATTGATAAATGAGTGTTGAAATTTTAATGGAAAATCCTGCTGAAAAGTTGTGAATTGAATGTAAATAGAAAATAAAATTGTTTTAAATCCTTTAAACTTTCTGATTCTTATTTTTTGGATCACTTTACTTATAAATATCATGTGGCATTTTAACCCTTTTCCATTTATATAGTGAAACATGATTGTTGCACTTAGAATTTGTTTTGTATATATTGGAAAAAATCAGTTATATGGAATTAAAAACCAGTATTATTATTCGAGAACTAAACAAAAAAACTATGATGGTTAATGATGGTATTTCGACCCTTCCAAAATAAGAAATTTTAATGATTTAGTGACACCTAGTAGTGAGAATAATAGTGTATCTGTTTGTATGAGTTGTAAAAGATGCTATTAATATGTAGTCTTCATTGCTGACTTTTGCTGAAAATATATCAAAAGCATTCCTTTCTTTTAGACTGTCATTGTTCTATTTCATTCTGACTATAATTTGTGCCTATTATTTATAGATATTTTTAATTTTTGGTGGTATTATACAAACACTTTAGTAACTAGCTGAAATTTATTTTCTGTGAACTAACACGTAGAACTATAATTTTGATGTTATTCATTATTTTTAAAACATTCATTTAGATTTAGGAAAATTGTAAATAATATGAACATGATTTTTTATTTTTCATAGCAAAATCTTATTTTCAGCATAAACAAGGGAATAATATAGGTTACAACTAAATAATTTCATTTATTTCTTTTATTGGAAGAAATGATTTTAATTCCATTCTGACTTTTAATATTTATGTATTGAAACTAGAATGTAATATTAACCTTTCCTAATATACTCTTGGGTGTTTTGGAATTTCAAAAGGAGGATATTATAAGGCCAATGCACATAATAATGATTAATAATATTCACTAATTATTAATGGTTTTCTGCTGAATATTGATGACAATCTCAAGATGGTAGAAGTAAGGATCAACTAAAATTTGTATATGAATTTATTAACTATATGATATAATGAGCTATTACATAAGCATAATTTGTGCTTTAACAAATTATAAAATCAATAAAATAATAGTTTTTTTTTTTTTTTTGTCTACAATACTTTTTTTTTTCATTTAATATAATAATTTGCATTTACTGAATCAATGAATTTGTATTTGTTAATTAATAAATATTTAGGCTGCATTTTCAAACAGCAACTTTTCTCACTGAAATAAAGCTTATTGTTTAATGCAATTATAAAAATTTTAGTTATATTTAAAAGATTTTGGGTACATTATAAACATGATGCATTTTTTTTAAAGAAAAGGTGCCATTGCCAGCAAATTTTAAAATTATTTAAACTAATGAGCATTTTGAATTTGGCGTTTTAATAATTTTAATAACTGATCTGAAGGTATTGTTCTTTTTCAGTTCTTTTAAAAAAGTTTTAGGAAGCAGCAATTTAACATTTGCTTGAAATAATAGTTTAAACGTCTATTTTTCTAAATATGAAAGCAGTTAATTTTTTTAATTGCATATAATATTGAACATTATTTTGTATCCAATCCCTTGTGTTATTGTATTTTTGTGTAATGGAATGTGAATCTGAATTCATGTGTATCCATTTCTGTGCAGGTTATTTTGAATATCATCATCCAATCAGAATGTCAGCCCTGTGGATATAAATATGTATATTAGTTAGCATGACAAAAAGCCCATTGGCCACTTTGCTCAAGATCTTCAGACCCTTCCTTCATTTGTAATTTTTTCATCATTTTTTTTAGTTTGATATGTTTCATATATTTTTAGTTGAGCATTTATAGTTTCCTTTTTTTTAATCACTGTATATAAACATATACCTCAATGTAGAATTTTATTTTATATTTTGTTCATTGTAATGCAGCAGTTATTTAGAGAAGTTATGTTCTGTTATGTGCTTTATGTTTATTTTATTCAGTCATTTTTACACTTCAAAATAATTTTAAAAGTAATATTGTTATATTCTATGTTGCTTTTTAGTTTGAATTTAGATTTGTTATGTTTTTCATATTTTTATCTTTATACGTGTAATGTAGAAAGAATTAATTGCCCATGTTTCCTAGATGTTTAACCTAAATGTGTTAGTGCATGTATAATTTATATTGAATAGTTCAAATGTCTGAAGACTAATGGTCTATATGACCCTCAGGTTATTTTAAAAGGATGTTGGTAGTTGTAGGTATTATGTGGTGAGAACGAATTCTTTTTGATTTGAGGAAAAAGTATAAAATGCAAATTTCATAATGAACACCCTCGTGGTTTACTTCTTTTTGGTTTTATTTTAAGAATTTACAAGAATTTTGGTTTAAGAAGTACAAAATGTTTATTTTGTAAATTCTTAGTAACGTGTCATCTTAATAATACATTTATCTGTATTACATAGATTGCAGAAGATATTTTTAAACTTCTCATTGCAGAGTGTTAAATTAGGTCTCCATCTACCCATTTGTTAATTTACAGCTGAAATTAATAGCTAGTTGGACATCAAATAGTTATTATCAGTTTTGTTGAACATGAATAAAATTTTCATATGAAAAAAGTGTCAAATGTTCATATGCCCGTCATCATTAAATTTTTGAATGATAAATTTATGATATAAAATTTTTTGGGCTTTTTTATTCTTTGTTTTTCAAATGGTGACATTTTAAATAAATGTTAATTAACATTATTTTATCTGTTACAAAAAAATGGAAATGAAAGTTTATTTGATAAAAGATACACTGAGTTGTCAGTTTACTGACTTTAAATGTTCTTAAATTAAGTTGCAAATTGTTGTAAGGTATGTGCAACCAGTGTTGTTAAGTAGAACAAATGACTCTAAAAGTTAGATTATTATTTATTGCCCATTCTGAAAGTGAAATTAAAATTTTGACATTTTTTCTTTGGACTTCCCAAGAGTTGCATTTATAGTTTCTTCCATTTCTTCATTTTTTAAAAATTATTTATTTTACTCAAGTGGCATTTGATTTAATTCCATTAAATTCCATGTTATTTTTCCTCCTCCCTTCCCCCCCCCCTTTTTTTTCTCCTTTAGTTTGACTTAATTTTAAATCAAAAATAATAATGACCTAAGAAACTAATGATAAATGTCTTTTTAATGTTGCAGGTTTGTATCTTATATGAGAATGTTGCTTTGAAACTGCCTTTATTATTTAGCATTAACAAAAATAGACTGTGATGTCTCTTCTATTTATAAATTCATCAAGTTCTTTGTAATTTATAGCTCAGTGTAAGGTAATGTCATAATTGTATACTTATAAAGCTACATTGCAATTTAAATAAATACTTGGAAGTTCTTCCTGTTTCTGTTGGCCAATATTGCTGAGAAATCTTAAAAGGAATATATTTCCTCTCTTATTTTAGTATAGTTAGTATTACAACTAACTCTCATTCTTTGTATCATGCAAGTTTTAAAATTTTAATGACATAATATGCTGAAGCCCCTTATAGGCAACGAATTACTCACATCTTAGAATCTTTAAATTGTCTGAAATTTTATTAAAAAGGTTTATGATTTAAAGTTACCTGTTTTTTAAAAAAAATAAGGTGTATTGAAGAATAAATTTTATTTAACAATTTAAACAGAGTTTTCGAGTTTATTTTAATAATTTTCCTGAACAGAAGATTCTGCAAATTATAAAGTATGTTGTTTTCAATTAGATTATATGACCTTTATAGCAAATGATTAATTTTTCTATGTGCGTTATCAAAATAAATGCTATTGGTTTTTGTTTTGGAAATAATGTCAAATTAGTAAGTCTTTTAGATGAAGTTTTAAGTTCATGGAAAGGTTCAGTGCAAAAGTATATGGTGTATTACTGTCATATGAAGTTCTTTGACACCACTATTACCTAGGGTATGCTTAGTCTTTTTCAAAGTATGATTATTCCATTTCTCAAAATATCAATTTAATATATTCTACATTTATAAGCAAGTCATATTCTTGTTGAATGACTTTTATTTATGAAAGTTTTAGTGAATAGGTTTATTTTGTTATTCATATTGCTAATCAATTACAATAAGTTAATCTAAGTTTTTCCTTATGATTTTGAATTTCCTATACTAGGGGCTCACTTTTATTCTGGACTATTAATCAATTTCATTCTTAGCTTCTAGAGATATAAATATACTTTTTTTTTTTTTTCGAAAATTATGTAAAGAATTATATTTTATATTGTTTGAGTCTATAAATGTACTCTTGGAAGGAAAAAAAAAAAAAAAAATCTAAACTTTTATACAGTTTCCTGAACATCTTAGTCATGTATAGTAAAATATATTTTTGTACTTTTTAACATTTTTAACATAAAAAGTTCTACTTTTCTGTGACTAAAACTGACCAAGTTAAGAAACTTCAAATTTTATTATTTTAGATTAATCAATATCCTTAAGAAAATGCTTAAACACTTTGCATTAGGTGATATATCTTCTTTGAAGTTTTTATTAAATTAGTCTAAAATAACTATATTCAAAAGAAAATTTCATAATCTGGTCAGATTCAGATGCAGAAGTGTGGAATCTTTTATTTTATTAAAAATGTTGAGCTGCCAAGAATATTTTGCTAAATTTGGCTAATGAAACCAGTAAAGAGATTGTATAAAAAGTTATACATTGTATTTTTTTCAAAAGTCCATTTATTGACTCAAAAAACATAAAATGTAATTCTTTAAATAATTAAAAGTGTATTCCTATCCCCAGCAGTTTCAAAATTTGCTATTGAGCCGTGATTAGTTTACTTCTTGTATAATGAAAATATATTCTTTTAATGTCAAAATTAAGATAAGTTTTTTATTTTCTATTTGGATTATTTATACTACATTTAGCTTATATGAATACTGAAGTTTTTAGGATTATTTCAATTATTAGATGTATGAGTGACTATTGACATATTTTGTGAGTGACATATTTTGACTTTTTCTTTAATAATTATTAATAAGTGTCTTCATTTTTTAAAAGAACCAAACTGACTTTATTTTCAAATTTTGTTCTTTCTATATCTTTATTTTATACTGCATAATAAAATCATTTAAGGATATATATATTTTTTAATTTTAAGTATTGCAGTTTCTGAGAAATATATAATTCTTTTTAATTTAAATAGGGTTCTTTAGAGGTTAATAATAATAAAAAAAATCCAATTATTCTTTTGTTCTTTATATATTAAGAAAAACAATAAAAAAACATATATAGACATCTTATTGAATGGAATTTAGTTCTGTTAATCCTGTTTCGTTCAGTCGTAAGAAAGTTATCCAGAACTATTCAAAAAATTTATATTAAGAATGTAGTATTTTATTTATACATTTCACCCCTTTATTGCATTTGTTCAAATAAAAAAATTCAGGCATTTTAGAATTTCTCAAACAATAATTCAAAATTTAATGAAAATTTACTTTATAAGAAAGATATTTTACTTTTTGATGTCCCACAATTTTTGATTCAGTTCTCTATACAATCTTCTGAATTTGCGTCTGTCAAAAATTTCCTTTTTTATTCAGATTGCTAGCTATTTATAAAAAAATCATGGGCATTTTTATTCTTGAGAGCTATATTATAAGCTATGCTAGTTCACACATGACTAAGTTTGAATCTCCTTAAAGTACAAGTGTGTAACTTTTTAGTGATTTTGCAGGGAACTTTTTGTGCCTCATTTTAAATGTTAATTTAATTTTGCATGTGATGTGAATTTTTTGTAAATATTTGTTTCTTATTTTGTATGTACCTCTGGCAATTCATCATCTGTTCTTCCATTGTAAAATTTTAATAATCTACATATTTATAAAAACTCAAAGTTGAATTTTTATAAAAAAAAATATGCAAAAAAAAATTCTTTTGCTGTTGTATTATTTAATATAATTACCTCATGTGAATTTGAATATATGAAAATGGAGATGAAAGATGAATAGCTTTTGTTTAACTTTTTGAATTGTTTATTAATTCTTTCAGATTTGATGCATTTATAATTTTTTATCATAAAATTTTCATTTGTTATCAAAAATTACAGAATTTTTTTTAAATGAATTCAAAGATTGCCCATATTGTTTTAAATTGATTTTTGATTTATAGTTTTTATTGCTAGAGAAAACTGAAACACAGTATCAGCATTTTATTTTACATTTTAAAAGATAATCACCCCCCCCCCCCCATCTTTAGGTGTTTATAAATGAGCCTTTAAAAACTCTTGATGCATGTAATAATCACAGATTATTTGGTGTTGGTAGATGGTTCAGAGGTATTTTTGTCTTTCAAAACTATTTCCACTTTAGAAATAGATATTGTTATCGAAAGTTGAAACAGTATTGAATATTGAAGTTGAATAGTGGCAAGCAACAAACCTGAGAGGATTTTTTTTTAAAAACTAACTGAGCATTTTAAATATTACGTAGTTTGAATAGTTATATTTTGAACAAGCTAAAAATTGCCTTACAGATTGCAGACTAAAATTGCCTAATCTTCCAGAATATACCAAATTTCTCATAAAAATTGCTTATTACAAAAAATAAGAGATCTCAAAATAGTATTTGAAATGAAAATCTGTAATTCCATATTCTTTTTTTTCTCAAAAAAAAAAAAAATGTTTTTTGAAAATTATTGAAATTTATCCTTACATTTTCCATATTTGTTGAATCATACATTATATAAACTATTTTTTTTGAATAATGATTTTTACTTTTTTATCTATTGAGCAGTAGTTTGGTTTGACTTCTTGAATTTAAAATAGTTTTAACTGATATTAAGAAAATGTAATTTTATGTTGTAATAAAATATGATTTTTTATGTAAAATGTATATTTATTTTCTTTTATTCTTAATGTTGCAATTACAAATTATATTTAAAAAAACTTATTTTATAAGCTAAATAATAATTGTTTAAGATAAATATTTTTAATAATAGTTTTTTTAGTAAATAATAGCTCAACTATTTTAACTTCTGCAGAATTAAACATTTAAATTTGGAAAAAAGAAAGAAAAAAATTTCATTTGAAATAAAATTTTACCAAATTTTAAGAATTTTAAAATATGATTTGAATTTGGAAATTTTATTTATCACGAGTTCAGTTGGTTTATTCTATTATTTTTTATTTTATTATTATGTTTAAGGCAGCATTTTTGACTTGCATTGTTGTATAAGTTTATCTAAAAATTGTTTTATTTAATAGACTAGCTATATCAGCAACTTCACTTGTTTTTATCTACTCTATATGCAAGTAAGAAAAAAACCAGAACACAAATATTTTTATACTCATACCCTTCAGAAGTTTTAAGACATTCAACAGTAATTAATGATATATATTTAACCAGGAGGGAAACATTGAGTTTATTAGTTCATATTGGCTTCTTTAAGAAATTAATGGTGCAAGTAAATTCAACCTCAAAGCTTATTGATGTTAGATAATAGGCCTAAAAATGTAATACTTGATGTAACACATGTTGATTAACCTTCAATCTTAATATGAATTGTTAGTAAAAAGCAAATTCCGGCAATGAACGGTTCAGATAATATGCAAGTTATTTATTTTCATCCTGTAAAATTCAATGTGTGTATTGAAGAATGCCGAGATGTATATAAATGAACATAAGAAATATTTTTGATTTATATATATATATATTGCAGAAATATTTTTTTATTTAGTTAAAGTTTTGTTATTCACATTCATATCTGTTTTATTTTAGGAACCTTGTTATTCGAATTTACTATAACATATAATCAAACATTTGAAACCCAATACTTCAGTCTGATGATCTGCAGTAATGATTAGCAGGAACTAAAAAAAATGCCTGAACTTTAGATGTGAAATTAAAGCAAGGCCAAAAGTCTGTTATTAAGGTGAAAGGCTCAGAGAAAATATTTGTTAATGCCTTTTAAAAACCGAGAATCTTGTCAAAGGAAATAAAATTTTATTCATTGAACTAAAATAAAATAAATTCAGCTGGGCACATTAAAATCATAAATGTGCTAAAACATAATATATACATCATGCCAAGTAGTTAATGAACAGTTTAAAAGACAACATTTAATAATGAATTACAACAAATGTGTAATAAAATGTTTGCTTTTGCTCTCTCTCTATATATATATATCTTAAAAAGCTTTTAATATTATCAAAAATCGCTAATGATATGTGTAATTAAACAATGAGATGGATTTAATTTTTCAACAAAAAGAAAATTTGTTTGATAAAAATATGTTTAAATTAACTTTGAAAATTGATCAAATAATCACAGAATGACAATGAAATTAATTGTCATTCTCTGATCTCGACAATTAATTTTTTCAGTTTTAAGATGCTGTGAAAACATTCTTTTGTAGTAAGTTTTTACACAAAGCAACAAAATCTATCGATTCCCATTTCGTCCCTTTTAAAGGTGATTGTAGCTGTTAAATGTTGCAATTAATCCCATGGGTTAAGAAGCATATATATACAAAATTTTATTAGTTGTATTAAATTTTATTCGAATCTTTCATTGTTATGCAGCTGTATAAAGTTCAAAACAGATTTTCAGAAACGTGTTCAGTTTTGTATGTATAGATTAATAAATTTCCTTTATTTTGTTATATTAAAAAGTTATTGTGAAAGAAAAATTATTTTAATTAATGATCTGTATTGGGATTGCTTTCTAAAATAGAGATCTATTCTAAGCTTTATATATCTTCACCTACTTGAATCTTAAAAATTTAATTAAATGTTCCTTTTATAATCACTTTCTAATTTCTTTTGGAAAATTTGGCAATATGATAGTTATTTTATATTTACTAATTAGAATTAATGCTGCTATTTCCAAGATATTGTAATTTATGTAATGTTCATAATGCACTTTTTGTATATTATTTATAAAAAATATTTTATATGTTAATGTAGATAGGTTATAATTTTATTTATTTTTAATTATTAACATGTTTGGTTATTTCACTTAGATAATTATTAGATAGAATAAAAATCTGTTATGCTTAATAAAGAAAGTATGTTAAAAGATAACTTGATCTATAAATATGAAAATATGTCTTTAAAATGTAATTTTTAATTGATAGGAATGAAAATAAACTTTTATATGTATATATTCTTAAATAGTTGTCTAATACTATTTTATGACTTCTACTTTTCGTGTAATAATATGTGGAAATGATTTTGATTCTTTTTTTGTTGGTGGTTAATTAATATTGTATTAAGATATATATTATATTCTTATTTTGAAGCAAGCAATATATGTTGATAAAACACCTTTGAAATGAGGAGAGATATTCTAAATTAATAGATTAAAAATCTATTAATTAAATCCATTAAAGGAAGTTGAATATTATAATCTTTAATCAATAATAAGATTCCATTCAAATTTTATAACAATATTTGAAGAAAAATTCCTTTCTTTTGTCCTACAATATAAAAGATTTCTAAATAGTAATTTTTTCAGTATTTTCTGAATTTCAAGAATTAAATTTAGAAAATTTTTTAATCAGTTGCAAAGTAATGCTAATTGACTTCGACATTTTATTAATTAGAATTTAATTACTTATGTAATATAATTAAACTGCCACTATACATCAAATGCTTTTACTAAAAATAAATCTTGACTGTTTCATGATTTTTAAAATTAATAGGTGTGGTAATTTTTAAATATAAAGGTTTAAAAATATGGATTATTGTAAAATAGGTATTTTAAAAGAATTTGGTCAATTCTTTTTACTTCGAACATTTTATAAGTCCTATTTCTAAGCAGTCTGTGTCAAAAAAAAAAAAAAAAAAAAAAAAAAAAAAAATCTTTGATTTTTAAGGAATCATTTGTGAAATATCATTGGTCTGTTGGGGGAAAAATATATAACAAGACTTTAAAGTCATTTGGGAATTTTTAAATAGGCTAATATTTATTATTTTTATTATTATGTATTAATTCAATTTGTCAGGACAAAGTAGATCTCTCTTGTATTATAAACAGATTTTACAATCAATTGTGAAATTATAACATTTTAAATTTAAATTGATTATTGTATTAATGTCCAATAATGTCTGGCATTTTCTTGCATTTTGAACTGCTATAGTGCATTTTGTCATACTGATAGAGGAGTGAGTCATCTTTTATTTTCATACTTTGATAGAAGAAAATGAATATATTTTGCTACATCATGCAAAAAGTTAAATCATTTAAAACACTAAGCTGAGTTATTTAAAAAAAATATGCATATGTTTTTATTTAGAATTCTATATTAGATTTTGTGTTTAAATCTTAAAACTAATCAACTATCATCTGCTTGAATCTTTGATGTCATTGAGGCAGAACATGAAATTTCTATAACAATGTTGTTAATACTCTCTGTTTGACATTGCAGTTATTCATTGATATTGACAAACAAGGTGGGTTTTTCTTAGAGAAAAGGAGATTTTTTTTTTAATACTGGAAAAATCTTTTTTTTTTTAATTAAGATAAAGTTTTATTTATTTTAATGGATGGATTATTTTATCTTTTACTTTTCTGTATTATGCTGCTTCTTTAACACACATGGTAGTTTAATAACTGTGGAAATATTGTGCAACTAAAAGGTATTACTAATAAATGTAATTTTATTCAGTATTTTATTGCTTTTAACTTGGAAAATTGCTTAGAAACTGAAAATTTAAAAAAAGAATTCATGATATGTTATTGTATTAAAACAATTTTTGCTATGTATACTATATGAAACTTTTTTCCGACACTGCTGTGTATAGCTACTGTTTGATGACAATAAAATGGATATTTTTTACCTTTGACTGCTTAGAAAGAGGAATTTTAGTAAATGAGTTGCCACTCCATAAGTTTATTTATAAAATAGTTAAAAATTCCTTTAATCTGTTTCATATTTCACGTGTATTTCCTTTTGAAGTTACATTTAATGTTTTTCAAGTATTAGTGTTTTTTAAATGGTTTGTGATAAAATAGTGCAATTTGTGCGTAAGTCTTTGTTGTATGGATTGAATTTTTAATTGTATTCTTAAAATATTATTAATATGTTAGCAGTATTTCATTTTCTTTTATTTGAATAAACCAATGAAATAAAAGGTTTTACTTTTTAGTGTGTTCTTTAATAAATCCCAGGACTATTTTTCATTCATATTAACATCTTTAAGTTTTGGATTTAGAAATTGAAAGTTTTTTTTTGTGGATTGATTCTTTTTATCTTATATACTCATTTTTAAAAGCTTGTGCTAAGGTCATGGAAGCTACTGAAGAAATGAAAGTTTGGTGTTTTTTTGAGAGAGAGAGGGAAAGAAAAAAAAGAATATATTGTAATGATTTTTTAGTATGTTTTGCTTTCCTGATTGTGTTGGTACATTTGCTTTACTATTTGGATCGGTTTCTTTAAAATTTGATGGAGTTGAATCCTTTTACAATCAGATATTATATTTTTTAATAAGTTTCTTCCATATATGGTATATTAAAAATGAAAAAGTGATGCAGGTAATCACTTTACAATCCTAGGGAAAATGAACAAACTGTATTTTGTGTATTATCATATTTATTTGAAATGAAATTAATTTGCATTTGCACTTCAGAGAACAAATATTTTGATCCAATCATAAACTGAGCATATAGGGTAGTCATTATGTATGTTGTATTTAAATAGTAATGAAATATTCGTTAATGAATTAAATATTTATTATCTAAATATTCATTAAATAAATGAAAGGACACAACTTATAAATTAAATCCCTTGTATACCTTAAGTGATGCAGGTAATCACTTTACAATCCTAGGGAAAATGAACAAACTGTATTTTGTGTATTATTATGTTTATTTGAAATGAAATTAATTTGCATTTGCAATTCAGAGAACAAATATTTTGATCCAATCATAAACTGAACATATAGGGTAGTCATTATGTATGTTGTATTTAAATAGTAATGAAATATTCGTTAATGAATTAAATATTTATTATCTAAATATTCATTAAATAAATGAAAGGACACAACTTATAAATTAAATCCCTTGTATACCTTATATAAAAGTTAAATAAAATAGTCATGTTAATTTTATTTTCTTAAAATTTTTTTACTGATAATTTTTTGTGTTTCCTAAAAAAAATTAAATCTTTAACAGAACTTATTTTTTAAAGAAAATGGGAAAAAATATTGTAGTTAAATTAATTAGGTTAGATGTGTTAAAATTTCTAGGAAAATTTTTTTTGTGCAGAAATAAATGATTTTCATTGAAATCAAAAAGCTAAATCCTGAATAATAGAAATATATTTTTTTGAATAATGTGTTTAATAATGTGTTTGTTAATGTGTTTGAATAATAATTTTTTAATATATTCAATCAAAATTGTGGAGAATGTTGCAGAACTTGTATAGTCACAGCAAACAAATGAGAAGGAAAAATTATTTGAAATCCTTCGTTAGAGGTAAATTGGGCCATGTAGGGCCATATTAATAAATATGAGTGTCTATGGCATAGCCAAAATACATACGTAATTAAATATAATTGAAGGGAAAAAAATTGTCACCTGTGTTGTTAAAGCCATACAATTTTGTTAATCAACTTCTGCTATCCCTCATCTTATTCATGATTAATTTATGCATGTAAGAAGTATTTTTTATTTTCCCACTTTATATTAATATAATAAAATATATAAGGGCACTTTTTATAAGGAAATGTTAGGCGCTTTTATGACCTACTTACTGAGAATACTGGTTGTGCTTACTTTTATTTTAATCTACAAAACATACTTTAATGTCCATGATTTTACTTAGAAAAAAATTTTAAAAGTTAAGTTCCGATAGACATGAAAGCTGTATTATTTTAATAATCTTGAATATCTTTCATTCATTGTATATATTGACCATCCTAATGGCAACATAATGCTATTAAAAAAGTAACTCTCCGATTCTTCTTATTTTTTACCTCTTGCAGTTTCGTAACCTCGCTTTTATTCCTCACTGGCCGAAAACACAAAGCACTTTTGCTAATAATGA
The DNA here is from genome assembly GCF_947563725.1 of Argiope bruennichi. Taxonomy (NCBI): domain Eukaryota; kingdom Metazoa; phylum Arthropoda; class Arachnida; order Araneae; family Araneidae; genus Argiope; species Argiope bruennichi. The sequence continues at coordinate 41,537,987 of NC_079161.1, read as the reverse complement.
TCATTTATTGAACCCTATCAAACACCCAGAGCATTCCTTTGAAGTAGAACCCAGTAGCATCTCATGTAGCAAATAATATAATTAATACAATATGCGGCGTATTACCACATTTGAAATGAAATGCTAAAGTAATTAAACGCCCTTGATCAGACAATATTTTTCTTTTTTACTCCACCCTTTTCACACAATGAACTGAAGCTAGAATTGAGATCATTCGGTTGCTAGAAACAACATTTTGACTTTTGTGCCAGAAGAAAAGAAAAGAAAAAAACTAGAAACAAATGGCCTAACCGGTTAAACGCCCCTAGTTCCTTGTCCTTGCATTATTATTGCTTAGTTATTTGTTTTTAACATCTATGCCAGTCACTGAATATTTGCTCTGAATCTGCATGAGATTTTCTTCCCATTTTAGTATTTCTATTTACTTAGTTATCTAGATTAATTTTGAAATTCAAACTGCTATTTAAGTTTAGTACGTAAATATCATTTCTGACCTAGTCGATACAAGTTAAGAATGTTTGAAAATATATTTTCGATTTATAAGAGCTGAGGCAAATATATCGCATAGTATAAACGAATTATGCGAGTAGTATTTGATAACCTAGATTAAGCCTTTCTAGGGCCGTGGGAAGTATGCTTCCCACCAAATTTATAAATCTTTGTATGAAATTATGTAGGTTGGCATAAGTTCTGACACATTTTTTTAGTAAGTCAGAAACTTATATGTTTCAGTTCTTTATCTCAAACAAAATGTCTTGATTTGTTTCTTCATTATTAATTAATCAAATTACATTTATCTAATAAGCTAAATGATTCCCTTTTCTTATTTTAATTTGAAGCCTAAAAATATTTTAACATAATATGACTAGAAAAAAAGGGCACTTTAAAGGGTTAAGCGTGAAATCGAACTTAATATAAAGGAGCTCGAAAGATCATAATTATATTCACCACACATTCTTGTCGATTTGAGGGGAGTGTTGCAGAATGCTTGAACTGAAGCTTCTTAATCTGCGAACTGAACAGGTTCATTGGGTAATGGCATGGCAATGAAATTATTTAGTAAGTGGTAAGTTACCAGTCAGGGGGAAAAAAAAAAAAAAAGATCAGTATTTTTGAAATGCCTAATACGTTGTTTAGAATTGCTATAAAATAAACTAAATGACAAGAATCGGTAATGAATTTCAATAATAAAAGTATCACGGATAGAAATTACGAGCAAAAAAAAAAAAAAAAAAACTTTATGTGATGGAAGAGTTTTGGATAGAAAAATGAGTTATTAATTGGGCATTTTTACTATTTTTTGACGCTAGAATGAATTTATTTCATTGCAAATTCAAATCAGAACAACCAAGGGAGAAAAATAAAAATTGTGTGTGTTGGAGGAGGGGGGGGGGGTACTCATAATATTAGCATTCTACTTGAAAACAAATCTTTCAAACTTACGCTTGAATATTCGTTATATTTTTTTTATTTCAAATACTCGAAAAATTGTTTTTTATCAAGTTAAATTTAAGAAAATAACTCATTATCCGATACTACAATTACTGAAAATGTATATTTAAAAGAATAGAATATCGATTAAAATTTTTATTTTAATAAGATATTGTTTGAACTGAAATAATACTAAAAAAATAAAAAAGACTTAAAGATTAAATTAAGGCAATGAGTTAATATACTGCATTCTTTTTTTAAATAAAACTAAGAATTCGGTATTAAGCTTGGATAAATGAAAATATTTTTTAACTTTTATTAAATCGTTTCTGTTCTGGAATTAATTGAAATTATGTAACTATAGATGAGTTTTGGTCATTCTGTGACAGATGCTGCGCGTGCACAGTTAAGAATATATGTTGCTTTTATAGAAGAGACATATTTCCATTTTTAGTTTTAATAGATATAATTGTACAGTGAACAGTAAATACAGGTGACTTTTTCATTTAAAAAGCATTGTAATGATTTGTCGTAAGTATGTAATTGAAAAGGGCCGGGATAGCCTGGTTGGTAGGGCGTTGGATTTGCATCCCTTAGGTTGCGAGTTCAAACCTCGCCTGCCGAAGACTCACCGTGTGTGGTGGTGGCTGGCGCACGGATAAATCTGTCGTGGTCACAAAGTCCTCCATGTCGAAACTAATACCACTGATCGTTTTGGTCATTCGTTCTCTGATTCAGGTCTAAATTAAGATTTGTAGATGAATGAATGAAATGCGTGAATGAAGTCCGTCCCGTAAAAAGTGTTGTGACGTGCGAGTAGCTCAGTCATACTCTTCGCCCCAGTTGGCTTAAATCGCTGACAGAAAACTGTCAGCGCGCTTGTAAAGTGCCATAAGACACAATAAAACTTTTTACTAAATTTTGCAATGCATGTTTAAGAAATGTTTGGCATATTAATAACCTAAACCACAATGAAAAGATTTTAATAAAAATTTTGGTCTATTAGAAAAATATAAAATAAATATACGTTCCATTGATTTCATCAGAACCAGAATAATCTTGCTGCTAACTGAAATAATCGCATATAATGTAGATTTCGATTTGTTAATCATTATGTGTTAAAATATAATTTCAAATGCTTTTACAAGATTTAACCATATTTTTTTGTTTCAAATTGCCTTCACAACTGCTATAATTACTTAGTTTTTATAAATAGTTTAAATAATCTGCTTAAAAGAATTAAGATTTATTGGTAAGTTGTTAACCGATATTAGTTCAAAAGATTTTATATATAATTATTTAAACTTGCCTTCAACTCCCACTTTGATACAACAATTGGGGAACTAATATGAGGATTGTAGATGGGGGGGGGGGGGGGGTAGGACACTGTTTTGGTTTTTGCCTTGAGCATCATTATGCAGGGTGAGCACAAATAATGGATCCGATTTTAAGAAATCATATTTTCAAAACTACTGCACATATTACAATAAGTGATGCATGAATTTAAAGAGAAATATACCAAATTTTTTTTTCAGTTACAAATGTTCGATGTGTGACTCTTGTTACACGGTATACGTTCAATCTGTAATCCAGCTCGTTCCAAACGTTTTGTAGCATTCCTCTGCCAATGGTTCTGAATGCTGCACAAATGTGTTTTTTAAGTTCTGACTGTTTTTTTTTTTTTTTTGTGTGTGTGTGTGGGGGGGGTTACGTTAAAGACATTTTTTATACACCACCATTGCCGAAAATACTGTCAGAACTTAAAAAAGAGCGTATTTGTGCTGCGTTCAGAACTATTGACAGAGTGAAGCTACAAAATGTTTGTGACTCACTGGATTACAGATCAGACATATACCGTGTAACAAGAGAGTCACACATCAAACATTTGTAACTGAAAAAAAATTGGTATATTTCTCTTTAAATTCATGTATCTCTTATACTGTAATATGTGCAGTAATTCCGAAAATATGATATTTTAAAATTGGGTCCATTGTTGGTACTCACCCTGTATGTAAGTACGTCTCTTGTAGATTGGCATTTGCCAGTAACGCAAACACAACAGTAACAAAAAAAAAAAAAAAAAAAAACAAGCGCTGTTGCTGATATTTTTAATACAAGAATTAAGTTAAAGAAATTGGCTTGCAAATTCGTAAATCACTTATAACTTTTATATTCTCAAATTTATAAATCCCGTACAGTGAATGCTGAAAATTCATTGTCTTCGGAAACATGTTTAGAAACTAAGGCTGAAATTGAATCAATGTTGGTGACATTTTTTGCTTGTTCTGGATATCCATATGCAGGAGAACACTTAAAATTTTTTAATATCTGACTTTATAGTATTTATTGTCTGTGGAATTCATAGAACAACAAAAGTACAAAATAGTATTGCTTCTTTATTTATGTGGGAAATAAAAATAATAATAATAAATAATTGAACTATTTGTTCAGTATTGAGGTAATAAGCATCATTTGAACCTAATGATAATTAATGAGTGTGAAGTGCTAGGATAGAATCTGGGACCATGTGGTTAGCAGTCCAGTAACTAAACCATTATACCAAAACGATCGTTCGGGTAGAAGAGTTGTTAACTGGCTTATATGCTATTCACCACAAGTGAAAATAAAGAATCCAGTTGTCATCTCCGGTGACCAGCTGTTCTGCCACGATCTATATATTTAAAATAACTGTCAAAATCGGAAAATCATTCCCCCAGGTATAACCTCTGAAACTGATTTTGGCTATTTTTATTTCTTATGAAAATTAATGACACCTAGATACATCATCAATGATCTTCTGCTTTCATCCATTTCGAGAAAATTTTCATAAACTCTACTGCACTGTACGTTCTCTGTGGGGGAAAACCTTGATATAACTTCCCAGTCGCGGCCATTTATAAAATATATATCACGTGCCTTGATACAAGTGATGGCGCATTTCCTGGCAATACAAATTTATTATATCTCATGAATTAAATGATTGATGACTATTTACATATGTACAGTTAAATTTCGATTTGAATTTTAAATCTAAACTCATTTCTCGGATCTTTTACAAACACACACTCTTACCGATGTCAACCGCCTCACTCCCGCGTTCTTCTCTCTCCACTTCATTTCCTTTTATATATAAGGTCGGAACAACCATATGGAGCTACAGGTTATGACAATATTTACCAATTTCATAAAATTTATCTCATGAAAGCTTGTGATTCTTAGATATATCATCAGAAGTCGTCTATCCTCTCTAGTTCCATTTTCGAGAGATGTTGCAATATAAAATTTAGAAAGAGGGCCCCAACCTCAATAACTGCAGAGATTTCACTAACTAGTTGCGCCGCTTTGAAAGCCTAATTAAGCAATCAAAATGCTACCACTGCTAGGCAATTATAATTTTAATATATTTTTCTTTAATTTTCATAAGATATATTTAATCAAAATTGATTGATATGACTATATTAAAATAATTAAGTCGTTGAAGGCGGCTAGTATTAATGATTAATTTAGTCGTGTCAAACAAACTTTGGTGAGCTACATCATATCAAAACAAAGATCAAATAAAAGTTATTTACAATAATGCAAGTAAAAACTAAATAATATTGATAAAGCATTTTGATTGGTTAGCTATATTTCAAAGTGGTGAAATTGTTAAGTTGGCGCTGAAAAGTGGCGAAATCGGTCGAATTGCTGTGGCTGAGGACTCAGACGAAATTTTATTTTGCGGTATCTCTCAAAATAGATAGGAAGGGGGTAGATGACCATTAACGACGTATCAAGTAGTCATATGTATTCATATGAAACAAAAATTACCGAAATCAACACAATGGCTGTGGCTGGGAATTCTGTCGTAGTTTTTTTACACATGGAGTACTTTTCATTTTCTTTCGAAAATGGAGAGTGTAAGAGCTATCCCATATTTAGAGAACATAAGTTTTTATATTAAACAAAAAAGGCGAAATTGGATCAGTGTTTAGGGCTGAGTATCTGATTCATTGGCTTAACTTATTATTTTAAATATATAACATAATATTATATGAAATATACCAAACTAATATTGGGCACAAATGTTCACATTATTACTTAAATCTTATAAAATAAAATTATAATCAAGGCAACTGAAAACAATTAACTTATTGTTAAACTTGACAACTGAATCATATTTTAAATTAAATGAATTAAATTTAATTTTGATTAAATTAAATAAGTGAATTAATTTAATGACTAATTAAATGGACGTTATAAGAAATAAAATCAATTGTTAAAGAATTTTTCCAATCAATTTTTTATTGTTTATCAAGGTATTTCACTTCGCTTTTTACTTTAACATTTTTGGTGAAATAAGTAAATACTTATTTGAAATAAAGTTACTACTTAATAAAAATATGAGTATTAATACCAAATTCTCTTAATTAAAAATATTTATCCGAATATTTCTTCTAATAAATAACAGTTCGTATTTTTCAATTTCTGAAACTAAGACTACTATGAATTCTTTTTAAAAAGTAAGAATTACAGTGAACAATATGAATAATTATAGTAAACAATTCATATGCTTAAAATTCACGCAAATGTTTTTAACACCAATAGTTTAAAAAAAAATTTCCATAAATTCTTCTCACCTTAAAAGGTAGCATTTTTTTTTTTCCTTTCTCTTTGTATAAACTCAATAAAAATTTAATCAGGGAAAACAAACAGAAAAACGCCCTTGTATTTGATGTATATTATTTAGCACTTTGGTCTTATAAAATAATACTGTAATTTTCCTGACACTTTCACAACAAGTGATCAAAATAGTCGATGAAAATAAATCGATTAAGTAACAATCTGTACAATTTTTAACTCCGTCATGCTAGTTTCTTAGCCGACCAACCGAAAGCAGCGAGTAAAATGCGACACGTAACGTACTTACCATCATATCGGTCATACCGTGAAAACCTCGTACAAATTACAGTCTGAATGAACTGCAGTTGAATCAGATGCTTAATATTCTCTTGGCATCCTCCATTGATTTTTTAATCAACAAATTAAAAACAAACAGCAAAACTGCGATATCTGATTCACTTGCCGCTAATAATGTCATCAATTATTATACCAAATGTTGTACAAATTACTAATTGAGTGAACAACAATTTAATCAAATATTCAACATTCTGCCGACATGCATAATATTATCGGTGGTCCTAACATTGATTTCAAATTCGAGAGATGAAGAATCGGCAGTATATATAACAGATTCACTTGTTGTCATTCTGCCAATGTGGAACCCCCATCCCTCTAGTACCGTCTTAAATATGCTCATGATTATTTTCTTGAAGTTTTAAAAAATCCATGTTGACTGACCGGATACCTTTAGTATTCATTGGTCCACGCCATGGTTCTTTACACGACGAAATTCACGAACTGCAGTAGAAGCATTACCCTTGTTTTCGTAAAACAGCTTCACCAATAACGCACGTTCAACTAAAGTTACCGTCATCATTACAGCCGGAAACATTGACATAAAACATGACAACGTCTTCAAACTTTTCATACCCTAATCTTTTTTGCATAAAGATTAGACTTCTTCGTAAGTATGCAAATATCGACACTTTTTTTCCTAGAGCTGACAGCTTTTCCCGGTTTTACATTTTCTTGCTCATAATTCTTGTTCTAGGTGGTTAATATTATTTCTGTATTCCGTTTTGATCATTTACTGTGTTAAATTTAATGTTTTTCTGGAAAAGGAGCCCTCTGGTTGACATTTTGGAACTATTTTTTTTTTTTTTTTTTTTTTTTCGAAATCCCTTGAGCGCTTCTCGTGTCTAGTCTATATACCAAATTTCGTTGTAATCCGTTCACTCGTTTGCGTTGTAGAAGGCTGTTTATAGCGGAAGTTTAATTATAACCACCTTGCATTTTATTACTGAAAATGAAAGCAACTAATACTTCATCATCATTTTCTCACTAATTATCTCTGAATTTTTTTGAACTGATATTCGTGTTTATGTAACATTACCAAATCTATGGCTATTTGATTATTAGCCTTAGCCATATTTTTGATTTTAGCATAGTTAAAACTATTATTAAATGAATTTTTGGTTCAAAATTAAATCAATGCAATAATTTTCAAGCGTTCCCGGCTGCAACTCAGTTAACTTACCGAATAAGACAGCCATAAGATCAACAGTTAACATCACTTGGTGAACTTGTATAGGTATCTATGGCATATTATCTTTATAAAAGCATTTGTTAATAAAAGTGTATTAAAGAACAAAAATAATGCTGCTGCAGCATTTCGAAAATATTATATAAATAAGAAGATAAAGGATTTGCCGAAAGACTCCACAAGAGTTACAAATATGAGGAATAGATTTTGCATCTTGAAATACATGGAAGCAGTGTTCTCGCAATATCCAATCTATTGAAATAATGTGCTATATACTATCACACGGTAAATCAGCTATTGAATTTTTTAAAGTGATGAAATTCGTTTTTATTTTAATGATACTGTGAATACATTGTTGTCACTTATGACATTATTAAAATCCATCAGATTGTTAGTGTCTTGCGATCACTAAAGGATATTGTTTAGTTTTATTCGCTGTCACATATTCTGACTCCATTGTTCTCAACAATACAAATAGTATAGTCATATATTCTATGTTTGCGCAGAGATATAACTTCTAACTACAGCGTAGGTGTCAGCAGTTACCTCCCTGCTCTAGATATGAGTTCTGAAAGTTATAAGACAGTATCTAATAGACATATGGATTCTTATTCACCGTACATTCTTTGCAGGTGTCCACTGCGTTTCTCGGATCTTACTTCTTTTAATTTGTGTTGTGGGATCATCTAAAAAAATAAGGTTTACATAAAATAATGCACAGTATTGCAAATTCGATAAATCAGCATTGAACTGCTATGCTCTGAGGTAAAATATGTGATATTGAATTTGCATTTTTTTAGAACAATTCAGAGATAATTGAACCATAGGTATCAGCATTGACAACATAAAATTTCTAGTAAAAATTGAGGCATCACTTATTCTTTTCACTAACTGACTAAACCAACGGCGTATATGGCACGATATTGTAGTAACGAAAATTTTTCTTTTGAATAAATCAAAATGTAGGGATGACGAATATTTTACGAGCGGTTATTACGTAACCAATATCAAAAAGTCACAAATACCAGTGATCAATACTTTTCAAAGAGGGGTGTGATTCAAATCCTTGATACGATCGTATTGGTGATATTTCGATTACAGGTCTTGGATCACGATAGAAAGTGACAATCGATACGATCTATCCAGTGGAAGCTCTCGAACAAGAGTTCAATCATGCAGGGAAAGTCCCTTACCCACTGAAGTGAACGGACCGGTTATTCTTGGAATTATCGTATCATTGAATTGCATATCACTGAAACTTATCGGAGCGGTGACTTCACTGCAAAGTGCGAAGTCACCGCTCCACTTCATGGGAGTGACCTTGACTTTCCGATATTTGCATTTGACGATGCACTATTCCATAAAGATAATTTTTAATTGCTTGTGACATGACTGTGATTGCATTTATTCTGTTTGCTGCTGGCGCTATCTATTGGTAGAATAGAGAACTAAAGTAAACATTTCAAAGAAATGACATATATTTAATTCAAATTTTTCAGAAAAAGGTTTACTCCAATAAAGAAATTAAATAAATAGTTTTGAAAAAAATTAAATTAAAGAAGTAAGCTGAAATAAATAAATGAATTCAATCCCACGTTACTTAAATTAGTAAATTAAGTATTAAATACAATTAATAAATTTTACATCTAATTAATAATTTTTAATTAATAATATGATTGAAATAACAGATATTTGGAACAATATTTAAAAATAACAATATCAAAATTATTTGTTATTCAAAAAATCGTGGATTATGCACCTCTACGAAAATGCATCGCCAAATGCATGAATCAAAAGTACCAAATAACATGAAGATCAAATTTGGTTACATTTGATTGAACAGATGTTTTTACAATCGAATTGTAGGCACTTCACGTTGTTTAATAGGTGTGTACGTAGAAACTCGGCTCTGAAGTTTGCTGCATTTAAAATATACTTTAACATAACCATTTCGCCCGCCATTTTGCATAAATGTAGCTTCATCATTACTGGCGTTTTTTTAAAACAAAAGTTTTAGTTATTCACAAGCTGCCCTATCATGCGTACCAATTTTATAAGACATGGAGGTTAATAAGCAACATTTATGCCGCTGAATTCTATTTAATTTTCAAATGAAACCAGGGGGAGTGATCTCTCCAAAACCTTCTTGCATGCTCTGTAATAAAGGTGTCATTCCAGAGATCGCCTTGCATGGCATTGGCGTACAATAGTTACGAAATATTAACCTTTGGCGTGAATATAGTATTTTTACAGAAATATGGCGAAATTTTTTTTGGCGAGTTTATTTGGTGATTAACTCTTGGCATGTGGTTAATAGCATCCGAAAACTGAGTTTGTGTTTAAGATGCATTTTTCCCAACCGATAGAAAGAAAGATTTGACGCATAACTACAATTGTAGTCACAAAATCCTACACCAGATTTGATATATTTAAGTCACTGCATCTTTGAGTTAGCACGTTTACGTGTTGTGATGTCATGAAAATACTGCCGAGTGAATAGGCTAAATTTGTCTTTTAAATTTGTTCATTTATAACATCACAGTCGGATAAAACACACAACATAAAAAATATTCACATCATATAAACAAAAAGAAATTCATACATTACAATATTTGTAAATCTATTCCCACGACCATCATCTTAATCCACAAGATAGAACACCATCACAAGGCATCAATGCCTTTCACTTTCAACACAACATCACATCACATAGCACAACACCACTCTGACTCTCGCCGAAAGAAATCTACGTCTGCCAAACGTACTACCGGTGTGATGTCATCATATTTTTGATCTACACCAATACGGTGCTGACATCTATCTTCTGGCAATTTTCGAGTCAAATTCTTTACAGTGTTAACTGAAAGTACAGACCGGCATAAGGCCAATCCCTTGTTGGATTTGACTCAAAATTTGAAAGGAATCTAAACTATAGATGTTAATTTTCTGTGTCGAATTTAATCTACTTAGCTCTCTTCGTTTTTTAATTATCGAGTCAAATTATATGCGGATTGAGGGATAGACAGACTTCCTCAGAACGGATTTTGCTCAAAATTTGATAGATATCTACGAGTTTGGTACAAAGACAGTTTTCCACATTTCGATTTGATCTACTTTTGTCACAGACAATTTTTAATAATTCTTATTGCTCATAAAATCCATTCCTTTATTATTTTCTCGTATATATAGTATAGGGGAAAGTACAATAACTATAAAAAAAAATTCATACTCGTGATTTTGACAAATTTCCACGTTTTAGACTTCCTTGAATTCGAAAAATACATTTTTGGAAAATGTCCATCTGTCTGTCTGGATAACTCAAAAATAATTTGAGCTAGACGGTTGAAATTTGGTATACAGTCTTTACACCAAATTTGCAAATTTGTGTCAAATTTTGAGTAAAATCTGTTCAAAAGAAATCCGACTGTCCGGCTGTTCGAATATAGGTTAACACGATAATTACAAAACGAAGAGAGCAAGTGCAGTTTTGTATCAAATTTTTGTTTCCATCGATTCATCGGTCTTCTCAAATTCATCTAAAACACAAATTTGATTGATGATGATAATGTCGTGTCCGCGTTACCACGGAAAGGGGGTGCAGTAACTTCTGGGGGTAAAGATCCCTCAGCACCCGAGGGCAGAAGTCTGATTTCTAGCTCATATGAAGATGACACTCACACACTCGCTTGCACAACCCCTTTATACAAGAGGGCTCTTTCACACACCTCACAGATAGAACACAGGGTAAGTCAGCCATCTAACTCCCCGACCCGCCACGAAGGCACACGGATTTAAACCATAAAAACCGAATGACCGGACCGCCGCAGCAGAAACATTGGCGGGAACTGTGGTTGAGTTCTAAAGGCCGTCAGCGGCCACGGTACAACCCTCCCCGAAGGAAGTACGTCCCGTCATCGATGGGAGGAGTCAGATCCCCCGCCTATTAGTGTACCCTCCAGGGTGGCGAGATCCAACTACCATACCGGAAGCATCTCATCCTTATTCCAAGGTGCCCCCCCTGGGGGGATAGAACACAGGGTAAGAACAACACATGCCTAAACCAAGACTTGCACCCGGGACGTCTAGATCACGAGGAAGATGCGCACCCCTAGGTCAGAACGCCGTCACAAATTTGACTTTTGGATACTATTTACGCATGCTAAGAATGAATCGCCAAGGATGACACGATAGCTTCAATAGAAATGTTAAATTCACAACCAAATTAATATATCATAACTGGTGTACGCCAATGCCATGTAAGGTGTTATCTGGCATGACAAGTTTATTAGAGAATATGCGAGAAAGTTTAGGGGAGACTATTCAAGCCGGTTTAGACAATGTTCTCATTTTATTTTACTTCTGTTATCAACCATTACCTTCTTCACCAGAACTTTCTTATCTCGTAAGTATTCCAAGCATCCGTTAGGTACTTCAATGTTCTAGCCTCTCGAAAACCAAAATCAATTGATAAAATTTTATCTGAATTTTTAAAATTTTGTTTGTATGCAAAGAAAAAAATGATAATTGTCAAAAATATTTGAACTCGAGATTTTGACGAATGTCCATGTTTCATATCTGAGTCCGAAAAGCACCTTTTTAGAAAATATTTATCTGCCTGCCTGTGGCAAAGATAACTGGAAAAAATTTTGAGCTGGTTGGTTGAAATTTGGTAAAACGCTTGTAGATTTCTTTCAAATTTTGAAGGAGGAAATTCGAAATCCGTCCGTCCGGCTGTTCGAATATAAGCTAACACGATAATTACAAACGAAGAGAGCTATATAGATTTAGCATCTGTAATGTAAAAACTTGTCATTTTTTGAGCCGCATCTAACAAAGGATTCATCATCTATCTGTCTATACTTTCAGAAACATGTAAAAACGATAGCTCAAAAACACAGTGACCTAAACAAATCAAATTTAGTATGTGAATTTGTGACTACAAATACAGTTCAGCATGGAATTTTGTTTTCAATTGGTTGTGAAAAACGCATCTAAAACGTATACACGATTTTCGAATGCTATTAATCGCATGCCAGAAATTAGTCGCCAAATTTCTCGCCAAGGATGACGTGATAGATTCAGTAAAAATGCTAAATCCACGCTGAAACTTAATGTTTGTAACAGTGCCATGCAACGCGTTCTCTGGGATAACACCTTTATTTAGAGAATATGCGAGAAAGTTTTAAGAAGACTACTCCCGCTGGTTGAATTTGCTTTTGTGATTAGGAAATGAATGCTTGAATTTCATCGGTTTTCATTCTTGAAAGCATTTTTCCTGCTCATTTATTCAAATATTTTTATATTTACAGGGAACCACAAAGAGAATCATGGTCGTTCAGCAAATAACCACGACATGGTTCTTCCACGTATTAGCGTCACCTTTCCCGCTTCGAGGACTGCGCCTGCGCCGAGTCGTTTCATCCATGTCAAAAGACCCGGATCTCCAACAAGGATTTTTCGGGAAACTACAGTGTAAAGGTTCTTGTTCCCTGCACGGTTTATAGTCACTTTTTTGTCCCGTCTTTCATTCATCTGTTGTGCTTATTTATTTATTGAATGCCTGAAAACAGACTCGCCGCTTGAAAATTCGGTCTCCAACTTAAACCAGGAATAGAAATGCCACATCCTATAGCATATTTAGGTATTTAAAGCCCTATGCAGTGCACATTATAAAACCGCCTTTTTTTAAATGATCATTTTTTTTAAAAAAAAAAAACATTTTTGCACATTTTAAAACAATAATCATGTATTTTGGATTAATCTTTTTTTTTTTTTTTTTACTTTATTAAATTTGTGAAAATATATTTCTGTTTATCTATTATAACTTCAGACTGCACGGCAACCACCTTTGTATTACCGTTCGTTTCAGTATCCTAAGACAACCATTTTTCGATGTTTCTATCTTACTAAGGGGTGAGACGTGGAAAGACGCGCGCATTTCCGGAATTTGCTTCGTTGTTAAATGTAAACATCTCCCCCTTTTATCTTTCCTCTCACCCCTATTTTGTCGAATTAACCCATCCTAACGCATGCGCAAAAGAGCGGAGGGTTTTAGATTCTGTTGGCAAGCGATACACAATATCTCAGAATCAGAGGTTTGGTATTTATAAATATTATAATAACTACCCGAAAGTAATGAAATATAGGAACCTGACCAAATACTCTTGATTAAGCATTAAATTTTAATATTCGTCGAAAATTTGCACTTTTTGCATACGTATTGATGTGGCAACTCGGAAAATTAAGTTTTGAAACGACTTGTTTTCGGTCCCCTCTCGGTCTAGCTGTCTAATTTGTCTAGATGTAAATCATTTACCAAATTACATCCCTTACGTTACGTTTCTGAATTACTATGTTCACAGACAAGATTGACATAATTCCAAAACTCTATTTCTCGATCTCAAAGGAGTTTGAAATGTGAGCGTTATTAAAATTCTTATGGCCATTTTTCCCCCTTTTTTACTATTATGATATTTTTACCCTGTATATAGTAAGGGAAGAAAATAAAGAGTGTATTAGATTTCTCAAATGTACAGGGTCGTCTTATTAAGTAAATCTACTGGGTTGTAGTTTATTGCCACCAGATTACTCAGGGTGATCTAAAACGTGGAGATTCGTCAAACTCAGGAGTTCGAATTTTTTGACGATTATTATTATGCTTTTCTCTATACTCAGAGCCTGATTAAGACAGTGGCATACGGGACAGTTGCTCCGGGACCCCACATCAGAGGAGGGCCCCGCAAATCGAATAGAAAGTTTATTTTATGTTTCCTTCTGTAATGAACTTTTTTTAACATTGCTTTTCAAAAACAAAAAAGACATAGGGGAGGGGGTCCCCAAAGAAGTTTTGATCCGGGCCCCAATTAGGCTAAGTCGGGCCCTGTCTATATTACGTATACGAGAAAGTAAAAAGGATATGCTAAAAAGTTGCGAGAAAACTACTCACTCTGGTTAATTTAATCAAAATATTCAAGATTGAACTTTATTTGAGTAATTTGTGAAAAATTATGTGTTTTTATTTATTAAAATTTATGACTACGTAACTTTTATGTTTGTAGCTCAATTAGTATTAACATTGTTATTATAATAATAATATAATTCTAATAATAATGTTGGAATAATTAAATAACTCTAATGAAACAGATAGACATCTTTCCGAGGGCACTTGAGAACGTGTTAATATTTTCCTAATATGCAATTTTTTTAAAAACTGTTTAACTGAGATAATAAACATATTTTAACTTAATCTAATGTTTGCAACTACCGCAGTTATGTAGTCACATACAGTTGCTTAACGAAAAACAGCCATTGATCGAAAGTGTCGAAATCTGACCTGATAAATCCCATTTGAAGAAGGGCCAGTTTTCAAACTTGTAAGATGACTTTAATTTTTCTTGCTCTCCAATTATTTTACAAAACATGTGTTTGCATTAAACCATGAGCTGTGACAGATTTGAAAATTTTCCGACCCAGTGCACATCGAACGACTTTTTTTCTTTTTTAATAACATTGTCAAATTAGTTTCACATTTCAGCACATTGTTAATACATAAATGATTTATTTTAATGTTAATAGTTTTTTTTACTTAATTAATTTTGTGAATTAATAAAAACTTACTCGTGTTATAACTCCAGATTGCCTGGCATCACATTTGTACACATTGTTATTCATGCAGATGCACAGTTTTATAGATTTTTAATCACTAAGTGAACGTAATGAAACATATAGGAACCGAGCCATTTATATTTAATAAAATATTAATATTATAATTTTTTATTATTCAAAGAATTTATATTAAACTTATTTATTTGACAACTATTAAGGGGCCGCATTGGCTTGGTGGAAAGGTATCGACTTTGGAATCGGAGGGCTTCAGATTCAAGACCCGATTGCACCGAAGAATCGTCGTGTAATCGGGTCTGGTGCACGCTGATTTAGTTGGGGCCAAACGCCCTGTCAATGGTGTGGTGTGGAAGTTTGGAGAGGGAGTGCCAGTTCAGGTGTGCTTCTCGTCATCTGAGAGCGGTTTCGATTACGAGGTCCGTCCCAAAATAGCCCTAGTGTTGCCCTAAAACGGGACGTTAATATAACTAAACCAAACTAGATAACTATTAAAATAAAGTTTTTAATCGACTTATTTGGGGTCCTCTCTCAGTCTAATGGCCCTAGTATCTATCTAATCTGCTTAGCTCAAAATCCACTATTAATCGAAGATAACAGCACAGCTTTGATAAAATGCCAAATTACTCCAAAAAGTTTTTTTTTAACAGACTTGTAAATGAAGTTATTTGCAATGTCCTATTTGGATCTCAGTAACCTGTAAATGCAATTTCAAAATTAAGTAAAGAAATGTGTCATTTGAAATATTTTACGACGTGTAATCTCACATCAAAATCATACTGTATGATATTTATTATTATTATTTTAAAGCTTCGATTACTTCGAATAAATGTTAGCTGAACAAATCCAGATATCGCTTTTATATCCTATTTATTAATATTATTTTAAGGCTTCGATTACTTCGAATAAATGTTAGCTGAACAAATCCAGATATCATCTTTATATCCTATCGTCATAAAAATATTTTCTGAAAACCAGTGAGAAAAATGTGTTGTATTAAATAAACTCTCTTATTCAATTAGGGTCCAGGACAATTTTGTTAGTTTTCTCTAAACCTTAAAGTTATTTCCTGCATATATAATGAAATAATTTATGATAAATATACCAGTAGGATGAATGCTTTCTTTAAAATCTTTGAAAAACAACTTCCTTGATAAATGATTTCAGACAGTTGCCGGCAGCTGCTCAAGCGGGAAGGCGCGGGAGGGGGGACGGGGGATAAAAGAAATTTGAGACCCTTTTAGTTCGTAATCATGTAGATGTACGGGCGTCTGGAATAATATTTAACCAACTTGTCCTTTGAGAGTTTAATAACCCACGCAAGTCGCTTTAACCTTGAGGACTGGGAGGTGATTTTCTTGTTCAAGCGTCAACGTTCTTGTTTCAACGTTAAGTTGAATGTAATTTCATTATTTTTAAAAGTAGTTAGCAGCTAGATAGCAGGTTCAAAGCTTATTTCCTTCCCAGAAAAGTTTTTTTTTCTTTTTTTTTTTTTTTTAATGAAAAACTGATTTTGGTATTGAAGCATATTAACTAAATTGAATTGATTTTGAAAATATTTTTAAATATTTTGACACCCACAAACAACTGCCCCCCCCCCCAAAAAAAAAGAATGTAATTCAAAATTAGAGACTGGAGGCTTTTAAATATACAAAAGCAAAATACAAACCTATAAAGCTAAACTTCCTTAACGACAATAATGTGTTCCGGAATTTTACTCGTATTACAATTATTTTTCCGTATGATCAGTGTAAAATAGAATAATGCGTTTCAATTCAGGAAAAAAGAAAGAGAGAGAGAGAGAGAAGGAAAAAAAAAAAAAAAACCAATGGCAGTGGTCTTCCCAAAACTTTCTCGCTTTTAAATTTCTCGCTCTAAGAAATTTGTCACGCCTTACATGACACTGGCATACAATAGCTACGAAATATTAACTTTTGGCGGGAATTTAGCATTTTGGCGTGATTTTTGACGATTAATCTCTGGCACGAGTTAATAGTATCCTAAAATCGAATTTTTGTTTTAGACATGTTTTTCTCATCCGACTGAAACAAAAATTTGACATAAAACTGCACTTTTAGTAAAAAAATCCCATACCACATTGAATGTATTTAAGTCATTGCGTTTTTAAGCTACCGCGTTTTTACATGTTTCTGAAAGTACAGACCGACAGACGGTCAATCCCTGGTTGGATTTGGCTCAAAATTTGATAGATGTAAACACTATATATATTAAATCTGTGTACCAAGTTTTATCTACATAGCTTTCTACATTTTGTAATTATCGTGTTAATTTATTTTCGAACAGCCGGACTTTCAACAGATTTTTACACAAAATTTGATAAAAATCTGCAAATTTGGTGTAAAAACATAATACCGAATTTAAATCATCTAGCGCAAAGCGTTTTTGAGTTATCCTTGTCACAGACAGAACGAATTCGGGAGGTCTAAAATGTGAAGATACGCTAAAAGCTCGAGTTCGAATTTTTTAAAGATTACTACGAATATATGTAGCAGTCTTCAAAAAATTCTACATCTCTATACTACGTATACAAGACTTTAATGAATAAACGATGACCTACGTAAAACCTTAAATGAATTATTGAGATGTTATTAACATATGTAAATAATTATTTGAAAAAGTGGCCTAGTACTATGCACTGCCTAGGGTCTTAAAATACCTAGTTCCACCACTTGTTAACATATTCGGTTCGATATTTCTTTTTCTGCAATAACCAAATCACAACAGTTAAAAGAAAAAGTCGATGCCATTACTCTATTGCTTTTAATTTTTAGTTACACAACAATGAATTTCTGCAAATGGAAATTTTAAAAAGGAAAAAAGGAAAATGTACAAATATGGAGCTCGAGTTTTCATGCGGTTTTCTGATTGCGACTATTTGGTCGACATTTTAAATAACTGTTCTTTTGAATATCATCTGTTTCAACCGTATTGGCTTTAAAATCTGTAGAAAATGCACTGAAACAAAAACGAAACTGTCAAACGATTTTCATTAAAATTTTCATAAACTTAATATTCCTTCATAATTTTTCTTTATAATTACTTTAAATTTCCATTCACTTCCACATTTTTTTTAATCAACAGTTAATTTTGACAAAGTTTATACGTTGAATGTTAAAAATTAGTGCCAAATTGTGCTTAATCTGAAATTATTCTTAAGACCTCTAGTATAATTTTTTTTTTTTTTTTTTTGTAGAGAAAATGAATTCCATGAAATATGAGTGCATAGATATTTTGAAATTTTACTTGCCCAGTTCGAATGTTTTTGGTGTAATTTCGTCAGCAATTCAAAATTTTCTTTGCTGTTTTGTGTTTCCTTTTTACATAATAACAAAATATCATTTCGAATTTATTTTTGTTAGAAATTTGTTAGAAAACAGGAAATTTGGCATAAAGACCATATACCAATTTTCATCTGTCTATCTCAAAGTATTTTTGAGTTATCTTTGTCAGACAGACGGGCATTTTCCCAAAAATGTGTTTTCAGAACTCCGGGAGGCCTAAAACGTGGAGATCCGTCGAAATCTCGAGTTCGAATTTTATGATGATTATTATTTCTACACTATATATAAGAGAATATTAAAAAAATGAATGGATACTTTAAAGTTTTGTCTCATTTGTAAATACTGTTTCTCATTTCACTATACTAAAAGCTGCTTGAGCACGTTTTGTTTTCAGAAATTTATTTTCAGCATTTCTTAAAGAATACTTTGCAAATTTAGTTAATCTGTCTAAATAAATTTTCCGTTGTAATTTTCTACTGCAGTTTTTGACATTTTAATTCTAGGAACCCGTTTCCTAATACTAGTTTCTTATCCCACTTTACTTCAATAATTTTTATTTAATTTTGCTTCTTTCAACTAAAGACTGGAATTTCTTATAATTAATGCTAAGTAATATCGTATATTTACACTTAGCCAGGTTTACTCTCGGTCAGTTATAAAACGGCCAGTAGGCAGCGCATGCGTAGAAAGGGACCGATTTATGTTTGCCACAATTTTATATAATAGATTCAGGCGTTCCATGCTTGGATATAAATCTATAATCGTTTTAGCATCTCTGAATTTCTCTTTTCACTGTGTATCGCATTAAAATGATGAAAATTTCCACAAAGGAGCATGGTAAAATAAAAAAAGTCAACATACCTAAATTTGGAAAACTATAGAAAAGAAATGGCAAATAAAATGAAAAAAAAAACCCTTGCATCAGAATATATATATATATATATATGTAATGATATTTTAATTTAATTAATTTCCAGAATTTTATTTTAATTTAGCCCATAGTAACTTCATTCTAAAATATTCTCTTATTTTGTGATCCAATTCTACTTTCGGTTTAATTAATCCCTCTGTAAAAATAATGCGCCATCAGTACTACGTATTAAATGAAAGTGATACTTTTACCCTTCAGAAGGTGTCAAAGGTCACATTTGTATTGAATTGGCGCCTGGCCAGAAATCCAATGTTATATAAGGCTAGTGATCATCTGTTTGGCCCTTTTTTTCCCTTTTCTTATTTCTGTGTGTGCCGCGCTGCGTTTTCTTGCATATAATCATGCCTGCCACTCGGAATAGAATAAAACGTTATTAAAAATACCAATTATCTTCACTGTTTCGAACCTGCATTCTACTCCAATCAAAATATGTTACACACACACACATATATATATATAAAAGAAGAAAAAAAATACAATACAGTAGCATGTTGTTGTCAATTCGGGACAATTACTTGCCATCGACCGAACAGCATTTTTCAGCCTTTCTGCGCATGCGCTGCATATTGGCCGTCTTATAACTGGCCGAGTGTAAACCCGGCATTACTGATTTTAAAAAGTGATATTTAATTTCTTTATTAAAGGAAAAGACTTTTCTTCTTTTACATCCAATAATTAGTCTCTTTTAAAATTACATCCTTTTCCCTCGAATGGTACTATAATTAAATTATTTATATTTATTTGTTAGATAAATATTTATAAATTTGTTACATTATTTAATATAGATTTAATTTTTAAGCGTATTTACGAAATTTACATACATGCAGGGTGAGCATGGTGTTTCCTTTTTTACAAAATTTTGGTACGAAATAACCGTTAAAGATAACAATTTCAAGTTTTTAACTTTTCCATACCTCTGTACTTAATATTAAAGTCTAATAAATAACAAATACTAGCAACAAATCAAAGTACATTTTTAATGAAATTGAGGTGATAAGGATATGACGCAATATGTTTTGTGGTTCCATGAAAAAAAAATTGCTTTTCAGTGAGAATTTAGACTTTATTATGGACACCATTCTTCATTACTAAGGAATATGCAGTCATAATATGAAAAGTTTAGGGAGACTGATTACTTTCGTAACCACCAAAGACTTCATAACCATAAAAAAAATCTACCTTTCTCACTTGAGCATCCAGTGTCACCTGAATCACTACATTACACAAACTGAAGGTAATGTCTCAAAGGTTGTTACCAGCCACGGGCCAATCTTTCCAGTAGAAGTAGACCCATTAGAAGCGAGAAACCGCTTACTCATCTGGTGATTTCTCACCCACTCACTCATTGTTCCTCCTCACTTTAGGGATTTCAAGAAGTGTGTGAAGGGGTTGAACAGATGTTAGTGTCATTTATTCGTCAGATCTTGTAAGCAGATGAATATTTCCAGGCGAGCTGACTTTTAAATGAGACTCGTGACAAAATAAGTAATAACAATGATTTCTTAAATCGTGTTTTTTGGGTCTTTGAATAAACTTTCATATTTTCGAAAGGCATCAATATCGTATCTGGGTATTGTTTAGAATTTCAAAAAATGACCATATATCTAGGTAAAATAATCCGTTCGCAATAAATTTTTTTTAAATAATGGAAAGACTTAGTGTTCACCTTGTATGCAAATTAATCTAGTGCTATTGTTTCTAAGAAGGATCCTTCTCAAGTATTCTACGCCTCGCCAATGGAAGGGTAATACTTTTTGCTATTCCATTTTTTTAATCCATTCATTTACGGTGGACATTTACATGTATTCTATCCCTCCTTTATCCAATTCTTTCCGTCTCAGTGGATGTCTAGAGCACACAACTCAAGCAGCCAAAAATTTCTTTCCCCATCTTTCTTCACTGATCGAAGTAATGTACTGATAGAACTGAATAAATATCAAACCTTCCACTCCTCGCTTTACCAATTCTGATCGACTTTCGCACTGATGATCGATTTTGGAGCGCCTCCGCTCCATTGGCATGGCGTAGAGTGGTCTTTAATTCCGGCTTAAAGTATATGCCGGCTGATAATGACCGCGATCTATTCTATTTCATTATAATAAAATAATGCACAGGAAAGTGTTGGACTCTAAATAATTAGTTGGCTGGTAGCCATTAGTCCGTGACTGATGTATCGTAGTGTGATAAAAATTATAGAGAAATCTAGATGAGGCGCTATACTCGTGAATATAATTGACTGATTTGATATCTAGAAAAACATTTTTTGGTAATTACAAAATTTTACTTACAATGTATGGAAAAGTGGCGAAAATGATAGAAACAGTATTACCAGTTATTGACACTTCATTGTACTTTGTTGATAATTGATTTTACATCTGTAGTAATGCAGTATACTCTCGAGTATCCAGCTCGCGACTATCCAGCTTCCGTACTATCCGGTCAAGTTTTCTTTTTATCGTAATTAAATGAGGAAGGCAACGCGTTACATTGGCAACATTGCCAAGTCATGGAAGTGGGTGTCTGCTAAAGTCCTCCTACTTGTTGTGTGCAAAATACAAGCTGTGACAGGAAAAGAGCAGCGTTCTGCTTGTTGTTCATTGTTCCGTCAGTGTGTAACATACCTCAATCGTTGCTGATTTTCCTGATTAGAGCTACACAGTACGTACGGGATTCGGAAATTGTTCTTCGGGTACGCTTAATGTTTTTTTTTAACTGTACCACGGTGGAGATAACAAAATTTATGCAAAGATGTGAACATTTATATCTTTTAATTTACTTTTTCTCTAATAAATTCTTGAAATGTGAAGTGCAGTATATAAGCATATATAAACTACCAGTACAGAGCCTTCTATTTTAAACCGGTAACTGCTTATATGATTCTTCGGGCAGCGACCACATTCATCATTCTAAGAGACTTGACATAAATAGAGGGCTTAGAACTCCATAAGAAGGAAAAAAAAATAAGTATTATAGCATTGAATTATTGCATAAAAACTTTGTCTTCTGGGTGGGCAAAGAAATAACTTCATAGTTCGGCCTATTCGGATTTTTTGTTATCCGGCCTACCTTTCCGCCACACTAAGCCAAATACTCGGGAGTTTACTGTAATTGTTATTGCTGCTTGTGTATAATGCGTTAGAATTATTAATAATGTTAAAAATGAAATTCTGCTTCGTTTCTGAAATGCACAACATAATGAAGTCCATTTAATATAGCAATTAGTTTTAGAATATTGAATATAAAATAAGCGGTTAATGAGTGCAATATTCACAATATAGAGAAACTTCTTTAGTAAGTTGGTCATTAGTATGCCTTTTTCCTTCATACGTCTAGGCGAGATGTAGCCATTTTTTGCTCAGGAATCATTAAAATCTACTTATTGCGTACTGTTTCTTTGGAGCTGTTTTCATTCTAATTGTTTATGTGTATTGTTTATAATGTTGTAAGTATTCTATAGTTTGCCACCAAACAACATGAAAGATTTTTTTTTTAAAGAATTCATTATTCATTTTAAAATAATCGGAACCAGAAAAATTTCAGATAGAAATTTCAGAAAAAGAACATTTGAAATGGTTATTATAAAATATTGTATTTATCATAACATATGCTCAATTCTTTTTTAAAATGTTTTTTTTTAAATATTGCATTTTAAAATATTTAAAATTTTAATATTATTGCCACAAATCTGAAGCGCAATAATATACTAAAAGGATTATTCAATAATATATTGTTCTATAAGGGTCCATTGAACGATGCATTAAAGAGGTTTTACTGCATACAGAATATCCATCGTAATCGTGACAGAATAGTTAATTTCTAGAAGAGTGATTCCATTTTTTTTTTTTTTTTTTTGTCTCGGCACATTTTTAACAATTTCAAAATTTGGCGGCACTCAAAGAAAAAAATAAATTTAAAAATTTGTTAACTTACCTATAATACACTGTGTAAAATAGTTTATGATAATAATTTTGAATGTAAAATAAAATAATCTAATATGTACTAATATAAAGACAACAGTATGTTTATTAAGGAATTGATTGCAAGGTAATAAAAAAAATAGTTTTAATGAGAAATTTGAGATTTTTTAAATTTTTTTTTTGATAATAAAAAAAATTAATTAGCCTTGCTATGCATTCATTCCTTTCAATCTCAGTCACAAAAGTAAAGTAATATTTACTCACAAGTTTCTAGTTTCAAATGCATTTTAGATTAAAGTAACTAATCGCTTGTATCGTTTTCACAATCCTATAGATTTGTCAGATGTATATTAACAAAGTCGTTTTTAATTGTGTGTGTGTATTCATACCATTTTATAAATAGTGCACTTATTTATGGCATAATAGTGTTTTATGTAGTAGATAAAACAAATCTTTTGTAAAAAAAAGTATTATCACTGTTGATTTTTGTTTCAGATTTTAATCATTTTAATTTTTTATTTAATGTGAATAAGTTTGTTTATGTTGAATAAAATAAATTATTTATTAAAACCAATTTACATGTTACTTTTTTTCTCTTCATTTCAATACCGAGACAAAAGAAACTGAATTTATATATTGGGGGAATCTATGTACAGCCGAATTCGAAATTCAGAGCGGTGTTTTTTCATCGTGACGAAAAATTGCCATAGACATGAGTCACAAACTTTATTTAGTGGGAGAAAATTTCAAACCTAGTTGTGAAGGATGTGACATCGAATGGGGTAAAAAGGCAGGGCCCGCCATCTGGGAGGTGCAAAGGATGCAATGCATCGGGGCCCCGCGATTGAGGGGCCCCAACATGATGAAGAACTAAAATAATGTTCTGAATAATAACAGCAATTTGGAAAGAAGAGAAGAAGAAATTTAGTTAGAACAATCGATGAGTTTGAAAATATACAAAGTTCAGATATTATTACAGTCTTACAAAAAAATGTTGTGAAGTTTTATAACAGGATGTGGATGAAACGCTAATAGAGAAAATTGGTTTGCTACAGGATTTGATTTTGAAAGAAAGGAATGTAAATGTAAGGCACAAGAATGTATGAATGTAAGGCACAAGACATATTGCATTACAAATAATTATAATGAGTTATTTTTAAATCTATTAACAGTGTTAAAACTTCTCTTTACGTTGCCAGTCAGCATAGCAAATGCATGCCAGAGCACTGTTACAGCAAATTAAAAAAAATATTAAATTCTGGGTCAGGCATGTGTGCAAAACTCTGAAATGCACTAAGCATCGAAAAAAAAATTGCCAAAATTGTAATTTTTCTGAAATAATTAATAGCAAAAACAAAATCACGTAATAAATAAAAATGCAATAGTATTGTATATACTGTTTGTAATTTTTTTTCTTTGTAAACAATTAGGGTCCCAGATGGTTTTTTGCACCCAGGCTCCTTCACAGAGAAGACCGGCTCTGCAAAAAGGGCCAATAATAAAAAGGAGAAAAAACTTTGATGTAAAACAAGTTTACAATGCAGATATTGCATCGCAGTTCAACGTCAGAAAGGAAATAGGACGATAAATTTAATAGGAATCTTTCGAAGTAGTGACTGCGAAATGTCAACCTACACAAGACTAAGACCTACCTACACAAGCCAACCTACACAAAACTAAGAATTTATGGTAATCGGCGCATTGGTACTTTTGCGATTTTCACTGACTTAACGTGTTTTGAGATCCTATGTTCTATGGTAATTTTTCCTACACTTGATTCCTGCTATCATCCTTCAGAATTTGTCTGTCGGATTCCACCTTGTATAGATAAAAGAACAGAAACATGATTGTGAAGAATTTCGACTGATAATTGTGACTTCATTATTTAGTCAATGTTTGCAATCAAGATTTTTTTTTCCATCAATAGCCATTTTTTTGTATTATAATATGAAACATTGCAATCATTTCAACCTGATTGCATCAGGTGAAATATAAGACTACAAAATCATTCAAAATTGTCTGGAATTTCCGTATTCGGTATTTATTATTGCTTTCAAAGTACTCTTAAGGCCGCGGTGGCCTGGTAGTAAGGTTCCGGGTTCGAGATCCGATTCCGCCGAAGAACCGTAGTATAAGTGGGTTTGGTGCACGTAAAATCTGTCTGGGCCAAACGACCTTCCACTGGTGTGGTATGGAAGTTTGGAGAGGGGGTGCCAACTCAGGTGTCGTCCTCGCCATCTGACCGCGGCTCAGAATTACGAGATCCATCCCAAAATAGCCGTAGTTTGCTTTAAAACGGGACGTTAACGTCACTAAACTATAAACTTCAAAATATACCTAATAAAAGTGTTTAGAAAGAAAGTGAGTTTTCAGAAATTTTAATAAAACTGTTAAGGGAGCCGGCTCAGGTGTCGTCCTCGTCATCTGATCTCGGCTCAGAATTACGGGGTCGGTCCGAAAATAGCCCTGGTGTTGCTTTAAAACGAGGGATTAGTATAATTAAAATAAACTAAGTTATACCATGTGCATGATTTCGCAGTTCTAAGTGATGCGGTTTCTTACTGCAGAAACTCAGAACACTCGCATACAATCTCCTTTATTAGGAATAAAGATGAGTCATAAAATAAGCTTTTTTGAACTGTGGATTAGGACCCAAAATGAGATGTTATTGAGCAGCACTGGGATGATGAAATACTTCCATAGGGATTCCTTTCCATAACTTCCCCCCCCCTTAATAATCGTGACTCCAAAATTTAATAGAGACCTTCAGTTCTAATAAAAAATTACGGGAAATTTAGACCTTCAGTTCTAATAAAAAATTACGGGAAATTTCTTTCAGCATTTCATGTTGCGTTTTGCAGTTATTTCATTCGCATGTACAAGAAAAGAAAAACGAACGAAGCACTTACCTTCCATGGATTACATCCAAAATCTGAGGAACAGCAACAATTTTCTGGTTACCGACAACATACAGAATTTCATCAATCTAGCTTGCAACGTTTTTCAGTTATTAAGTTCAGATATAATTCCAAAAATTAGTTTTTTTGGTCTCACAATTAAGATTGTTCATTAAAACTCCGAATTTGATTTAAAAGTAAAAGTTGATTCTTTCAAAGATTAGAATATTTTTTTATTTTTTATTTTTCTACTACTTATATGAAAAAGAAAATAATAAATTTTATGAAAAAGAAAATAATAAATTTTGGTATCATTATTGAATAAAGTTATTTAGTTATTGACATTTTTACTGAGTAAATTTTTTTAAAACTATTTATGATTTAAGATTTTGTTTGATTTTTATGCAATTTAGATTGACTATTTACAAATCGGATAAATTTAATTTCGAATGAAAATCGATGTTGAATTAAATAACTCTGTCTTGAAATAATATATTTCTAAATACGATTAATTCTATTCATAAAACATTTTTAATACAGAATCAACATTGCTTTAAATCTTTTTATATGAATGACATGAACTTTCCGAGTTATTAAGCTATATTTTATTTTAAATTTTTTTTTTTTTATCAAAACTCATAATCTGACAAAAAAAAAAAAAAAAGAATAAAATTATTGATTTTTTTTTTTTTTTTGGAATTGCATTATTTTACTAATTATGTATTGATTTCTTTTGTTGTTATTTTCGTACATCGAAGAATTTTAAAGAGAGAAAAAAGCGAATGAAAAATAATTTTAAATATATTATATTTCCTAAAAAAATACTGATAAGATATTTTTATGTAATTCATTAAAAAAAAAAACACGAGTTAGTAATTTTGTATTGATTTTGTAATCATCGATCTAATAAGATAATAAAATTAAAAATTTATCTTTATTATTATTATATTGATAAGCATTCATCTCAGATAACATATTTCTAAATATAATTAAATTAAGTTCGAAGTATAACCAAAACTTCTTGGATGTGAATCGCCTCAAGAAATAAGTTCATAAGAGGTAACTTGAAAAGACTCGAATAACATTCGAGAACTATTCCGAATGTTCGGTTCAGATACCGATAGAAATAAGTGAACCGAAGAATAAAAGAAAAACATCATTTCTTTACGGATGCAGATGAAAAAAAAAACAACTTGTTTCTCTACTTCTACGGTGATTTCGATGTCAAGACTAACGGGTATTTTTGCCCTTACTTTGCGAAACGAGGTCACACTCCACACGTGTCGTTAGAGGAAAGTATGTAATAAAAAATGAAAACGATTTTACAGAGTAGAAGTGGTATTAAAGAGTTTTTCATTTTTCTGGTAATATTAAAAAAGTACTTTTATCAGCATTAAAATTTAAGATAATTTCAAAAATTTGCAGTGACCTGAAAATAAATCAACTTTTTAGAGAAGCATTTTAAAATTTTAATATTCGCTTATTTTTTATATTTATTTTTATTTCTAGACAGAATCTCAGTTCGTTATGCGACTGTAAAATATGCGATTTTGTATCTTTCTCTTAAAAAAAAGGTTATAAATACATACGTTTGACTTTTAAATAATTGTTTGACTTTTAAGAAAGTATCAATTTTATTGTTTGAAGTAACACGATAACAGCAGGTTTTAATAATTGAAAACATAAACCACGAAGATGGAAGGTTTTTTACATTTTCAGTTTTTTATTACGCTCTAAATTTAAAATATTTAGAACGAAAGGGAATTGTTATAAAATATTTACGAAATGGAATGTCAAATACCATAAGTTAACACGGAAAAATAATAAATTAAACCATCAAAACGTAATATATTATCGTGTGTAATAATTTATGTATATAAAATTGAATGTTCATTCGTTTATTCATTTGAACCTTATGCAATTCCACATCCATTGACAAAAACACAATAAAAAAATAGCACACATTTTTCTTAGCACTTGGAAAGATTAATTAAAGTATAAACAATTTATACGACCTACTAATGGGGTAAATGAATTTAAAGTTTTTTCGCCATGATATAGAAACACATCTTTATAGAAAAGTTATTTTTACATCATTTTAAAATATGAGAAAGTAGCTTATCAGTAACATACATTTCCTTTCTGTATGACTACTCCATTTAATTTAAATTAAATTTTTTTAATTGAAATTTTGTGCAATAACACTATTCAAATTAGGGTTAAAGAGAATACGGGCACACAAATATAGTAGCTAATAATCAAATAAAATTGTGGCTTGCAACATGAATTATATGGAGGGATAAAAAAGTGACAAATATACATTTAACACACTTTTGCTTAACACATAAAATTTTGACTCACCTGACACTTAACTCGGTGTTTGAAACTTTAATTTTCTTTTATTCTACATGTTGTAAATGAATCTAACAAATTTATATGATCACACAAAAATCGTTCATTTAAAACCAGGTAAAGGAACCAACAACTTCACGAATATAAAAAACTTATAGGCATTTTTATATTAGACTAACAGCCTTTGGTAACCAGCTCGTTTGTCCAGAATTTTGGTTTTACTGATAGTTAATTAAGATATTAATATGGAATGCTTTTATAATTTTTATTTTGCTACGTTGTTTGAAAAAAATTGCTATTTGCTATTAAAAAATATCTAATTAATACGATCAGTGTATAACAAGTAATTAATATTTAACACGAGTAAACTAAAATGTTTAGATACTTTAAAATATAAGCGGAAGTGAAAAATTCTTCTTCGCTTTCAATGTTTAAACAAATTAAATTTTTACTTTATTTTTATAATTGGTAAAAGCAGACGATTAAATAAATTGATGGAACGATAAAATTAATTTCAATTCCATTATAATAATGAAAAATATTGTTACAAATTATGTATCAAACTAATAAAATTTCTTAAAATTAGAGAAAAATTATATTAAAATGAAATTGATAGCATAAATTATAATTCTCATTAAAGTGTTAATATTTTAATGAGATTAATTTTATGCTTAAATTAATGAGATTAATTTTATGAGATTAAATATAATTTTAATTTCATTAGAATTTTTCAAATAATTCAATTACTTTAATAAGATTTTGAGAGAGAATATTAATTTTTTTCATCGATTTTCTCCTCCTTTTGCATAAATGAACGATTTTTTATAGTTTCCTATTCGAACAAAATTCTTTTGCTCAAACTTCTAGAAATCGTTTTGTTTTGTTTTAGGGTTCAGTATTTAGAGTTCAATTTTCATCTGCATCATAAAACGAATAAAAGGTGAGATAAACATTTTATTTTTTAAATGAATTGTAAATTGTTAAAGAATTGTTTTTAAATGAAAGGTAATGCTTTTTTCCATCTCTCTTTTCTTTTTTTCTTATGTAATTTCGTAAAAAAGAAAATTTCTCTTTCTTTCTTTTTTCTTATTTTATTTAAAATTATTACCAAGATTAAGTAATAATTTTACCTAATCTTGGCATATACTTCATTCATAATGTAACTGGTTATACCTTCCTTTTTAAATTTTATTACATTCAGAGTTTACGGATCGTCGAATTCTAGAATTCCGTTTACTCTAACGCATTTCTTTTTGTTTGGTTCTGTATTTGTTCTTATTAATTTCTCTCTCTTTAATTTTCTCACAACTTTTTACTTTCAACAAGCTGGCGAAGTTACAAGATTTTTCGCGTAAGAAACTAAATTGTAGTCATTTTTTAAAAGTTAAAAAAAAATTCTGGCAGATTATGAATTTACAATTTGTTGTATTCATTTCTATTATAAAAAACGCAGATTTCTTAGCATCTGCTTCATTCAAAATTATAGGAACATCAATGAAAATTTGATGCTTCTTATTTTAAAACTTAAATTTGTTTATATCGCATACACTATATTAATTTTATTCTTTTTTGATGCACTATAAAAATTTTCCATACAATCAAAATTTTATCATAGAATAAATGGGCGATGTGTTTATAACTAGCACATTGGTCAAATCCTTGCAAAAATAAAAATAAAAACACTACTGAAACGAAACTTATTTTTCAAAATCAAATAACAGTTTTTAACATTTAGTTTGACCTTCTTTGACCAAAATTTCAATTACTGAAACAAATAATAAACCAGTTTCTGTATTGTTCTTCGATTAGTACTGAACTATTCCTATTTAATCCTTTTTGTAAAAACTTATATACATTTTTTCGCTCTTCATTTTACAATTTCTGATACAAAAATAAAACAGGTTTGTGCAAGTTGAGGTTCGAACTTGCAACTTTAGGGTTCGTAGCCGCGTAACAAAGCCACTAGACAAAAGTGTACACTCTTATCCGGACGTTGTTATCTGGCTTATAATGTTACCACCACAGATTTATTATTGAAACAAATAATAAACAAGATTTTGTATTGTTCTTCGATTAGTATGAACTGTTCATGTTTAATCTTTTTTGTAAAAACTAATATATATTTTTTCGCTCTTCATTCTACAATTTCCGATACAAAATTGAATTGAAATCTTTAAGCGTTGTCTTTATGTGACCTCTCTAGTACCTTAACACGCTAACAGCCGTGGGAATAAATGGCGACCACACAAATTACATTGTGAGAAGTTAAGCACGACGGTCAACGTGTTGATCTTCTTTTCCGAGAGATAATCTACAGTACCAGTACATCTTGTTAAAAAAATATACTGGTGGCTGGGTCATCAGCAAATTTGTAGTAGATGCGTCCAGAATTTGTGGTGGAACATTTTTGTCACGTGCACACGTCCAGTAATTTTACTATCGGTCATGACAATTTCACCAATCAGCTTATATCATTTCAATATAATATATATGCAGTAACTTATAGATTTAGTCATTTGCTCCATTTTTACAGAGGATGTAACTGCTATTTTGAAAGCTTTATCATTCATTTCAGATTTTTCTGCAGATAGCAAAATAATATATATCGATTCACTGAGCATTCTGGAATCCCTATCATCTTTTCGTGCTCACAACCATCTTTTGGTTTTTCAATATGTTAGACGTATGACAAACTTAGCTGAGAGGGCTTTCAAATTATTTTATGTTGGGTCCCTGCATATATGAGAATTTCAGGAAATGAAAAGGCTGACATGGCAGCTAAATTGACTACTACTTTCTTGAAAATACAGATTCCTTTCCGGTTTACAAGAAATATATAAATCACATTTTGCATTTCCAAAGGCAACGTAATGGGGGGGGGCACAGTTTCGTTATAAGCTTACCAGCGATGTCTGTCCCACATTACTCAACATGAAACTATACACTTTTTTAACTACATTGGGTGATGGCCACACACGATTCACCTACTGACATTTGTTGATGGGGGAATCAACAAATTTTGCTCGATTTATAAAAATTCTACATCTGTTTTACACATTCTTGCAGAAAGTTCACGATTTTCGCAGCTTCTTATATTTTTCCAGAAATCTCACTCTAACTTGGGCTATTTGATTTCCCAAACTCCTCATATTAATCTTTTTAATTAAATATAGGTTTTCATAATCATATATAAACATTAGTTACGGTTTTTAGTGCTGTGCCATACCTTATATCATTGTTGCACTTTTTTCATTTTTATACTTTTAGACATCCCAGGTTTCGATTTTATTATAAACTAGCCGCCTTTGGCGACCAGCCGGTTCGCCAATCTTAATGTTCGTTAAAATTTTAATAATTAAATATTTTATGCAATTTCTACTTTAATAGCTTCTTCATCAAAATATTTTAAAACTTCAAATTTTGATAGTCATATAATTCTCTCATAATATTAGAAACGCCTTCAGTCATAACGTAATATGTATCTCTCTCATTTTCTGTTAGCACCCGTAGAATTTATGCTTTAAATTAAAGTGGAAAGAATTTATCTTCAATTAATATAATAATATTTTTTACTGAAACAAAGCATTTTTTTATAATCTGATTACTGAAAATAGAGTCACTCAGCGTTTAAACTTTATGGGCACTAAAGAATATCTTTTTAAATTTATGTAATATCTCAAGAGTTGGTCAACAAAATTTTCTTAGATTCATTATGAGCAGATCGATTCATTAACAATGTTTAAATTTAAATGCATCAAACACTAAGAAAATAAAATGAATCGTTTAAAATAAACGGTTGAAAACTGGTTTTAAAAAAACTACTTAAAAAACGATAAACTTAAAACTATAAGCATATACAAAAAATATATAACTAACAGAAATACAATTTACTTACAAAAGCATGCAACTATCCCAAAAATAATTTAAATCATCCATTGATAACGTTGTCATAGCAACAATCAGAACAGAATGCGCATGCGTGAATTTTCTTCGCCGGTTACGTAACGCAAATACGTGATTTTTTCTACGCCAGTTGGGGTAACGCTATGCGGATTAGAAATTTTTAATTTCCTTTATTCTGTTTTATTTTAATTCAAAAGTACTTCAGAATGAATCTGAAAGATTGATTCATTAACAATGTTTAATTTTAAATGCATCAAACATTAAGAAAATAAACAGAACCGATTGAAATAATCCGCCGAAAAATTTTAACCCTAGCCTCATTACTGTTGGGAGAAAAAAAAACTGAAGCCTTTCTCGTTTGGCGCTGGGGATAATGGAAGATTTTTTTGGCGGAAAAGTTGGCGGTGGGGAAAATGGAAGATTTTTTTGGCGGGAAAGTTAGTTTTTAATTAATAATTAAAATTCTAATTAAAAATTCGAAAAAAGAAACCCCAGGTGCACATTCCCAACCTCCAAGGTATACATGTACCAAATTTGGTAGCTGTATGTCAAATTGTCTGGCCTGTAGAGCGCCAACACACACACACACACATTGAGCTTTATTATAAGTATAGATATAGATTGATATAAATGTTTTAATACCATGAGTGTAGCGCAGCTTAGCAAAAAATGACTTTTATGTCTTAAAACACAAACAGTGATGTCACAGTCTAGCTAAGTTAAGCTTTCTCGTATTTCCAATTCCATTTTTTTTATAACTGCAAAGAGGAAACTTTTATTTTCTCTAATCATACAAAATTTTCATACTCATAAATAACATAAGTATTATTATATAGACATCCTCAATTTATTCTGTTCTATTTTACTACTATTTTGATGTTCCCAGATCTATGGGCAAATTTAATATCATCTACGATAAAGAAGAATGGAGGCTGTTTATAGAGTCATCGAAAAGTAGCCTTAAAGCTGTCCTTCTTCATCACGGAAACCAGTATGCATCTGTACCAGTTAGTTAGATATTCTATGTATTTGACAGGACCTTATGAAAACTTAGATCTCGTCCTTAACAAATAAAATATGCCGACCATGGTAGGAACCGTTTGAGATGATTTGAAAGTTATCACCATGCTTCTTGATTAATAAGATGGATATTCAAAGTTCCCATGTTTCATTTGTGAGTGGGATAGCCATGATAAGACTCAATATTGGAACAAAAAATGGCCGAAAAGACAAAATCGTAAAATAGATACAAAAAATATTATTAGGAATAGCATAGTTGAGCCCAAAAAAAAAGTATTGTTATCCCCCTCTGTATATGAAATGACGTGTAACGTGGAAGTTTCTCAGGGCTATTCCAAAAGATGGCGTTTATTTCAATACCTGTGCAAAAAACTTTCAGGTTTATCCGAAGCCAAGTTGAAAGAGGGAATATTTGTTGGTCCAGATATCCACAAGCTCATGAAGGATAGAGAATTTGAGACTAGTTTGACAACAAAAGAAAAAGAAGCTTGAGTTACCTTCAAATATGTCGTCAGTAAATTTCTGGGTAATTGCAATTATGTAACTATAAAGCAATTGTTACGGAAATGCTGGGCAAGTTTAAAGCGTTAGGTTGCTCCATGAGTGTCAAAATACATTTTCCTTCACACACATGTGGACTCCCCCCCATTCCGACAGTTTAGGAGCAGTCATCGAAGAACAGGGTAAAAGTTTCCACCAAGTCATGAAAAATATGGAGTGCAATGTCAAGGAAGATAGGACAAGAACATACTCTCTGACTAATTTTGGATATTAAAACGAGTTGGGTCTGAGACTAAACATAAAAGAAGAACATCAAAAAGAAGTTTCAAAGAAAAAATAGTACTACTTAGATATAAACTTTTTGTTTTGTTTTGATTTTTGCTCAGTTTAAAATTTGTTACAAACTTTCATGTACACATACATAATATTTGCTCCTCTTGGCCAATCGTTTATTTTATGTAAGTTACTTTATAAAAAGGAATTAAAATAATATGTTGGGGAATTTCTTCTTGAAACTGCACACTAATTTTATGTAAAAAGTTTGAACTCAAGGGAACTTTTTGTTTTTTTCTGGAACAGAGGCGACTCGTGCGATCTAACAACAATGGTTTTCCTTCATTTAAACTTATAAAAAATTAACCTATTGCTCAAAAATCCATTTGCTACTACAAGAATCGATTTTATATAGGTTTAAATGAATAAAAACTACTGTTACCAGATAGTACACGCAAAATTGTTCGAGAGAATTCCTTTTCAAATAGGATTTTAACAAAAATACTGATATCGATTTGATTTAAAAAATCACGACGAATCAAGACGTCAATATGGAGGTCATTTTCGATATCAGCGCACTAAATAACATAAAAGTCAACGGAAGCTTCTATTGTATTTTTCAAAAACACACAGGCTTGTGTAATTGATCCGATGAAGCATTGATACCACTCAATATCATTTTATATAAATCATCCTGCGATATAATTCCACTTTCCTGACCATCATGATGCTACTCCAAATAGTTTATTATTTATTTTACATTACTATTTTAAATATATACAGTGGCTCAAAAAATTGAGAGTACACCTTACTTTTACTTCATAAATCCGCCTTTCAATATAAATAACACATTACCGGGAAGAGCAAACATGATTTTATTTTTACACATAACAAAGGGTTTAATTTAGAATAAAAATAAAGAAAAATCAACGAAAAATTTCTAAATTGAAAAGTTTCAGAAGCATTTTAAATAAACATACGAAGAATTTTGCCTCAAAAAATTGAGAATTCACCAATGAAATTTTTGCAATATCACGCATAGAAATAAAATGTCACTATTAAATTGCATGTCTTTTGGCTCTTATAATGGCCTCTAAACGTCATGGTACCGATTTGACCAATTTTTGGTGGTATGTGAAGATATTTTATCCCATTATTCTTTCACCACTTGTTTTAAATGGGTTTTATTTCTAATTTTGTGTTTTTGAACCACTTTTTCGGGTATGGCCCACGAATATTCAATGGCATTGATGCCGGGGTATTGTGGTGGTGTGTGTAACTGCTATTTACAATGAAAAAGACACTATATTTTGAAGTTGCGTGTATTCTGTTTGGAGTCGTTATCTTACTGTAAAATGAAATTTCCATCTAAACCCAAATTTTTAGCACTTTCCTTTAGATTGCAGCGAAGTATATCAAAGTAAACTGTATCATTTATAATGCCATCTATAAAAATTAAATTTCCTACCCCGGAGGAAGCCATGTAACCTCAAATCATCACGGTGTCACCATCATGTTTAATTGTAGGACGTAAATTTTTTGGATACAAAGCAGTATTAGCCTTTCTCCATACAGTAAGATGGTTGCCACTGCAAAAAATGTTGTTATTACTAAATATAGATTTCTTCCAAAGGATATTGGTCTTCAATTGATGAGTTTTTGCAAACTTCAAATGCGTTTTCTGAATTTGCAAGCTGATGAACGGTTTCTCTCTAACAATGCTACTTTTATATCCAGCTTGTCTAATGGCATTTAGCACAGTTTCACCACTTACACTTCTGCCTATGATTTGAAAAGTTTCTGAAACAAGTTGGATGAACCATATGGTAGCAGCAATCTAAACGAAAGTGTTAAAAATTTGGGTTTAGATGGAAATTCCATTTTCCAGCAGGACAACGACTCTAAACAGAATGCACGTAACGTCAAAATATGATGCCTTTTTCATTGTAAACAACAGTTACACACACCACCACAGTACCCTGACATCAATGTCATTGAATATTCGTGGGCCATACTCGAAAAAGTGGTTCAAAATTACAAAATTAGAAACAAAACCCATTTAAAACCAGTGGTGCGAGAAGAATGGGGTAAAATATCTTCAGATACCACGAAAATTGGTCGAATCGGTACCATGACGTTTAGAGACCATTATAAGAGCCAAAAGGCATGCAATTTAATAGTGACACTTTGTTCCTATGCGTGATATTGCAAAAATTTCATTGGTGTATTCTCAATTTTTTGAGGCAAAATTCTTCGTATGTTTATTTAAAATGCTTCTGAAAATTTTCAATTTAGAAATTTTTCGTTGATTTTTCTTTATTTTTATTCTAAATTAAACTATTTGTTATGTGTAAAAATAAAAACAAGTTTGCACTTCCCGGTAATGTGATTTTTTTATTGAAAGTTGCATTTATCAAGTAAACGTAAGGTGTACTCTCAATTTTTTGAGCCACTCTCTCTCTATATTTTTTTGTTAAATGTTCAAGTAAAATACATATGGCACAAGCATCATATACACATCTGACGTCACGTCCTGAACGGTTGCAATGATAACGAACGCGTACTTAAGAACGGCATAAATTCTTTAACATCGTAAATGTTATTTCGCATCTTTCGTAAATAAAAGTAGAAAGTATTTTTTCAGCCATGATGATAGCACACTCGCATCAATAAAATCTGCAAAGAATAATAAATGGCTTGTCTCAGAATCTCGCGCATACGAACGAATCCAACACGGATGTGACGTAAAATCTCAACATGGCTTTCTCACTCACTCTCTTACCAACCTGTGGAAAAAATGGTTTCGTCCACCACACAGCCGTGTTGGGATTGAGCGTGACGGTTTGAGATGCTAGTGTCAATGACTACCAAACCGGAAACTTACCATTTGAGTCGCCATCTGCGGAATGTAGAATATGACTGATGAAATGTGTTGGACGGAATTTAAGTATTTGTTTCTAAAAAATTATTGAAAATTTCTGAACTTTGCTGCTAACCTGCACTTTTTCTTTTTTTCGCGATTATTGTCTTGGTAAAATCAGCTATTCGATATCTCCTCTTCTGCTAAAATTTCTGATCATCTGCTGACCCCAATAAACATGGCTTCTAAATGGAAATTTGCTGACGCGCGCTTGGTGCCTTGGAAAGTAGCAACTCTTGGAAGTAGATGTTACATTCTGAGAAGAAAAGTGAGTTTCTGTGGAGCTGATGTGTTGAAGGAATGCTGTACATGCTAATTTAAATCCACCCTTTTATGTGAAATGTGCTATTTCGAAAATTTCATTTGTGTGTTTCTTTATTTACTGACTCGGTATTTGCAGTGACTGGTTTATTTTTTATGGTATTCATTATCATCATTCTTGAAATACTGATATTCGTATTTATCTCGTTTCTTGCTCCAAATACTGCTCTGCTTTCTTTCGCAGACGAACTGAATAGTCCTACAAAAGCCAAAAATTTTTAAGAAATAATATTCAAATATAGAGAAACTTGTTGAATGCATATATTTTAAAACTGTTTATTCTATGATTTCTTATGAAATTGAAAATTGCACAGTGCTATATTGGAACTGATTGTTTATTTAATACAGAGCATTTCTTCCTTCATATTATAATTTAATTTTTGTGCATTATAGAAACTTTTTTGGTACATCTAGTATGCTTGCATCAATTTCACAGCATGGATTGTTGTTTTTTGCATTATAAGATTAAAAATTTCAACAAGCGACAATGTGTTCAAATCTGAAAATGTCAACTCTTTATATGATGCTGTCTATAATATATTTGTGGAAAGACTATTACATGCATACTATAAACTCATATTTCTTAGAATTTAAAAGAGAATGAAATCTTAAAAATCTGAAATTTAAGTTTCCAGTTTTTTAAATACAAATGATAGCCTGCAAATGAAAACAATTGAAGAAATGGTTATTGATATGAACATAAATGAAAAATTGCCGTCTTTTAATAAATGAGTGTTTTCAAATAGAAATGCACTGTGATTTGTCTATAGCAGTTGTATGCTAAAATAAAACATCTGGATTGCAAGTTTCAAAATTTGTAATTTGTCGCATCAGTCATCAGTGTAGTGGGATTAGGCATTACTGTACGAATTGCATTAGACTCTCTTGAGTAGATTGTATATTCAATGCAGGATGTTAAAATCTCATTGCATGAATGACTGATTACGATATATTATAGATGTTATATATTGTATATTATGAAGATCTTCTCTTTATAAAATGAAAAATAATTTCATTGAAAATGGAATTTTAAAATCATTGACATTTACTGCCAGGGCATCATTTTGATGTATCTACTTACAGCAAGAATCACAATTATCAACTGTAGAGGAGAAATCAATTATAGATTTCAATATAAATGAAAAATTGCCATCCTTGGAGAAATGAGTGTTTTCAAATAAAATGTGCACTTATTGCATTATGGTATATTATGGCATTGCATTTGTATCCTGAATTAAAGTAACTGCATTCAAATGTTTCAAAAATCTGCATTTTATATATCAGTCATCAATTTAATGGGAGTGGACATTGTTGTATGAATTGCAGTAGATTCCCATGAATAGGCTGGTTAATCAATTCTGGATGTTACGATCACGTTCCATGAAATGTCTAAATGTTAGCATATGTAGATGTTTACTCAGTCTTTTTGTGTTTGGACATAAACCATTGCTCCTCTTTATAAAATTAAAACTCATTTGATTGAAAAAAAGAATTTTTTAAAGATGAATTTTGAAACCATTGACCTTTACTGCCAGAGTGTCATTTGCTACATATAACAAAAGTCTGAACTAGAAGGAAAAAAAAAAATTATATATATGAATATGAATTGAAAATTTCTAACTTCTGGAAACGAATTAATCAAAACAATCTAACTTAACTGACAGGACATCATTTACTTGGTCCAGCTTATATTTAGCTATAATTTATAGCAGAAATCAAAATTATAATAAATATTAATATAAATATTATTTGCATTAAAGAGACAATTTTATCAACCATTGTTTATTTGAATAAGAATTGCAAGTCAATGGTGATACTAACTGACTTATTGTATCAAATTACTGCATTAAAGTAATGGATAGTTTGGATAGAATGGAAGAATCTTTACATGACTTCGGACTTGATTATCTTTTACTAAAAAAGAGTTGGAAATAGAATTCTAAAGCTGCCAGCTATTTTTTTACTCGCCACTTATTTAATGAATATTGAGGCAGTATTAAAAAATTTAAATACATTTTAAAGTTATTATATGCCATTAACAGATCTGGCACATTCATTATGGCCAACCAATACATATATCGATACAGTCCATGGATTTGGATTGTATCGATATATGTATTCTGTAGCATACCATTCCCTGTCATTTTTTTTTTTTTTTAATTAACCTTTTAGCTTATGTTCTGTTTCAATTACACAACTACTATTTACCTTCAAAAGAAAAGTTTTTACATATGACCATTCTCATATTTATATTTTTAGGATCTGCAAATATGTTTAGTTGCAAAACATTGTCAACTATTGCATTATTTTTTTTTTAATTTGATTTTACTTAGCTTATGATTGCCTTAATGAAATTTTGAAGAAAATTATATTTACTTTTTTCCTTCCTTGTCCATTTCTTTCTTTTTTACTTTTGTCAAATTATTATGTAATACTGATCTAAATAATTATGGCCAACCATTTAGATAACTAATATTTAGTTTATAACATTTGGAAATTATTGTTAATCAAGTCAGGAATAATTTTTTAAAATCTTTTTTTACTTTACAAAGAACTTTTAATTAGTGATTATTGATATGTTTTTAATGATTCAGTTGTGTTTAAATATCATTCTTGCCATTCTAAGTCTTCAAATCTGTTTTGGACCCATATTACCATTAAGTATCATAAAATAAGGTACTTAATCTAGTTCTATCTTTTGAGATTCATTCTGTAACTCGCAATATTTCTTATTGATGAGGCTTCTATTGTTTGTTTTTTAAATTTCTTTTGATAGTGAGTTTTTCAACTTACTGAATTATTTTGTTTGAGTATGGACATTACCAGAGGATTTTTTTTTTATGTCCAGTTTTAATATTCATTATTATAGGAAAAATTGAATATTAAGGCATTTTAAGAAAGGTAAAAGTTATTAATGATTCTTATTCATGTTTTCTTATTATCCTAGATGTGTATACCTTTGACCTGGATTAAAATTACAAAAACAGAACAAAATAACTCTGAAAAAAAATACATATTTTGTTTTGTGATTTTAATAACAACATAAATTTTATTCACTTTTGATTCTTGCTTGAGTAGAAAAACATTAAAACATTTCTGCCTATCAGAAAGTTTTATTGCAAACTTAAAATCGACAAACCAGAATAAAACAACATAAAGATTGTTAAATTGAAATGTTTTACTTAAATCTGTTAGAAACTTTATTGAAACCTTTCAAACTAGGTTACATTCCGAATAATTTTTGGCTTATAAATAGTAATTAATGTGAAAAGAGCATGAGATTTGAAAGTTTTTACATTTCTGAATTTCTTCTAAGTCATTCCATCAGAAGTTTTGACTTAGTTCTAGAATTTAGTCTAAGCCGACAATTAGATTGACTGTTTTTTTTAAAGGGGGAGGGGGGAAATGTATGTAGGCTTTTACATTTATGTTGCTTCAGAAATTCTCTGATTGTATTTGTAGTTATAATTTGTCAGCTTATTTGTTGAATATTTGAGGTTTTTGCTATTTTGGATAATTTCTACTAATTTTTTCAGGAATTCTTTAATCTTCCTTAGAAGTTAGATAGATCAATTGTTTATATTTTAGAATTATTATTACTTTTAGTGTGGATAAGTTTTGTGTTCAGATTTTAAGGTCACCCTCTTTCTTCTGTAATTGAATTGCTTAATTTTGGATGCTTTTTACTTCTTGATTTGTTGATTGTAGGATATTTTCTGCTTCCTCTCGATGAACCTGGAAATTCCTCTTCTCTCAATGTTCTGATTTATATTAGGTTTTCTTTAAGAACATATTTTTATGGTCCCCCTTTTTTTCCCATTAAATTTAGCTCAGTTAATTATCTCAATATTCTTATAGTCGACTGGAAATGATTAAATGTTAATAAAATTGTGATACATATCATCTTCAGTTTTTCTAATAAAACTCACTTTTAAATATTAGATAATTTAATATATATCGGGATTATTTTAATAACAGTTTATTCAGCATTGAATGGAAAAACTAGATAAAAGTCTTTTCCTTCTTTTTTTTAAAGTTTTTTATTTTTAAAAATTATTTCATTATGTTATTTGAAATTTATCCCAAATTCCTCAACACACTTTACTTTAATTATTTGACTTTAAATTTACGATTTAAGAGGAACCCTTTAAGCGGTCAATTATTTTACCAGAAATGCTTCCAAAAAAGGCATATTTTTTTATTGCATATAATTAAGTACCATACTTAATAGAATAAGAATATTAAGATTTTTAAATTTTTTTTTCACTTTTAATGCTTTTACAACATTTTTTATTTTACAATTATGGACACAAAACCCCCTAAATGTTTGCTTTTTTCAAGTACATTCTGCATGCAGTAAAGAATGGTTTACAAGTTCTGCAAAAATTTCTCTCATACTTACTGTGAATTTTGAAGTTTACAATTTTCCAAACAGTTCAGAAGTCTTTTTGTGTATGGTACAATTTGAAGCATGGTGTAATGCAAAGTCCTACA
The DNA here is from genome assembly GCF_947563725.1 of Argiope bruennichi. Taxonomy (NCBI): domain Eukaryota; kingdom Metazoa; phylum Arthropoda; class Arachnida; order Araneae; family Araneidae; genus Argiope; species Argiope bruennichi. The sequence continues at coordinate 41,495,960 of NC_079161.1, read as the reverse complement.
TCACAATCAGGGCAGAAATAACGTGTTTCTTTTCGGATTCTCTTTCCATTCTCATTTCTTTTCGAGCAGCACACTGCGCATTGTCTTGCAGGTCTCGGTTTTTTATCTGTAGGAGCAATTATTTCCAAAAAGTGTCTCTCTGTCAATCTAAGAGGATTAGGCTCCGAACCTGGTCGTCACGGTGGAAATTTAGTCCCGAATGATATTTTTCAATTACACGGTCAATGAGGTCAAGTCTAAATTCTAGTTGCGTGTTTTTTCCTCCGTTTTTACGGTAGACAACATATGAGTTCCATACAGCAATGTCGAAAATATGGAAAAAAATCTTTCTGTAACATTTTTTACCCCTTTTCTTTATAATTTCAAAACTTTTCAAATTTTGGTCCATGCAGTCTACTCCTCCCATAGTATTATTATAGTAAATGACAATTTTCGGTTTTTCTTTCATTTCAGAGCGGACTTGAATTTGTTCCATTTCAGTATTGTGAATTGTGGAAAGTAATGAAACTTTTTTCTGATCCATCCACTTCATCACAGTAACTTTTCCTCTCTGAAAAGCTATAATCTCTCCTTTTTTCAATTTTTTTTTCTGCATTTCCTTTAGGACTTCTTTTCTCTTGAGGTTTAATGTGCCGTATGTGTCCGTTCGACATGAAACAAGTTTGTCTGCTAATTCCGGCGAAGAATAATAATTATCTATTGTAAGACAGTATCCTTTATGAAGCAAAGGCTCCATCATTGTCAGGACAATTTGTGATGAAAAGCAGAGTTTAGAATTCTCAGGTTTCAGAATAGTGTCTTTATCTGTATATATTATTATTGACCAGATATAACCAGAAATAGATTCACACAACATAAAACATTTTACTCCAAATCTAGCTCTTTTGAGTGGAATAAATTGTTTCCATCCTAGTCGTCCTTTGAAGAGCATAAGGATCTCATCTATTGTTACATCTCGCTCTGGTGTCACCGTTTCACTAAATTTCTCATTGAGATGTTTCAGAACTGGCCAAACTTTTACTAATTTTGGGCATTCGTGATTTTGTGGGTCAAATGCTGCATTATCAGAAAAATGCAAGTAGCGTTGCAAAAGGCAGAATCGGCGATGAGACATTATTTTAGAGAAAAAAGGTGTATTAGTTGAATATCTTTTGCTCCAATAATGATCAATTCCAGGTTTCTTTACAATTCCTTGAAGTATATTGAGAGCGAAAAATACATGCAACTCTTCCACAGTAGTTTCTACCCAAAATTTACTCTTTGAGAATTGTTTTGCAACACTGGATTGGATGCACTGTTTAGCATATTTATTTGTCTCTTCCACAATTTTACTCATGAGTGAAAAATCAATGAATGTTTTATAAAATTGTAGAACATCAGAAGTGTCGTCAAATTGTACGTGCACAGAGGGAATACCAGAAAATTTAAATCGAGGACACGAACAGGTGGATTTTTCACATCAACCTCGGTAAAAATTCTTGCAGAACTCAAATCTTCATCAGAGCCAAACTCACTGAACGAGTCATCTGAGGAATAATCCAAATAATTAGAAGAAATATCTGTATCTGTATCAGAATGTAGTTCATCATCTAACAAGAAAGTATTTTCGTCGTCTATTCCATCCATAATTTCCATAAGATTCACAAGCACGGCATACAGCAGAACAAAAATTTCAAAGAAAAGTTCCCGCTACATAGAAAAACCCGGATGAAAAGCATTTCATTTACATGGACAAGCCACGCCATCTGTTGAAAAATAATAATACTAAATAGTCTCATTCAATAATGAAAAATGTGGGCAAACCAGAAAAGGAAAGAAGAAAATATCGATGCCCGTACGCCGTACGGGCAAACCAGATGAGGCCAATTTCGGGTAGCACGTACACTGTACGGGCAAACTGCTTAAAGGGTTAAGAGGTAGGAATGAATTATTTGAATGAGGTAGTTGGGGGTTTTAGAATTAATTAATTTATAGATTAAACCGTGTTGCCAAACCCTATCGAATGCTTTTTGGATATCTAAAAGGACTGCTGCAGATTTTTCTTTGTTATTAAAAGCTGTTTCTGTGATTTTTTCAGCATTACTTTTTCTATTTCTGAGGATGTCAGCGTAGGATTTTCTATTTCTTGTCATTGGGGCTGTTGTTGGGTAGGCAGGGCATCCTTTCCATGAGGCCAAATGTCCTGTATTATTGCAGTTGATACATATGGGTTCTTGAACTTTTTCTTTCTGTGAGCACTCATTCGTAGCGTGATTTCCATTACATTTTATACAGCGCGGATTGCACCTGCAATTCCGAGCGCTGTGATAAAATCCTGCACATCTGAAACACATCGTTGCTTTTGCAGGTCTTCTGTAAGTTTCAATTTTTACTCTGATGTATGATAGGTATCTGACATTGTAGATGTTGTTATAATTTCCACTTTTCTTAACTTCCACCAGGAAAATAGGGTTGACTGGGTATACTCAGGGTATATATAAGATTTACCATCGACCAATCAGAATCGTCTCGTAAGCGGCGTGTGGGTGAGGGTGTAGAAGGCTGGCGAATCCAGGGCTCTCCTTTCGTACGTTCCAGAACGGATTTAATTTTTCTGGTTCAGCTTCTTCCTCAAGATGTAGTGAGGGATAGGGGTGAAGGGTGTTCAACTGCTCTACTTTCCCTTTGACTGCTTGCGCGAAGTTTTTGCATGGATTTAATTTTTTTTTTTTTGGATATACCTAACTGAAAGATTATTTATGGGTTGGGAGATGACAAGTATACAAGAAACACAGATATAGGTCGGTGGGGGGAGGGGTTGTTTTATCCGGTGATTTCTTAAGAGTGTTTTAGATTAATAATACATTACGGGGTCTTTTGTTTTTAAGGTTAGGGGTGAATGGGGTTAATTTATTTAATTCTTCATTTTCATGTTCGTCGAGGGATTTGAAAAAATTTGTTGCAAGCTTTTTGATTACTTCTCTAAAGGAGGGATAATTTAGTGCCTTCCTGATGTCGGTGTTTCTCATATACCATTTCGCGTTTGCTATTTTTCTAATCGTTAGATTATATTGTGTTTCTACAATTTTTAAGTTTGACTTTGCAGTGCAGCCCCAAACGGGACATGCATAAGTTAGTACTGGACGCAAGTAGGCAGTAAAAATAAGCATTTTTGCATCCCTATCCATTTTAGAATTCCGAGAAATTAGGGGGAAGAATTTACGCGTTGCTCCTCGGAATTTATTTTTGAGTTTCGTTAGGTGGGATTTAAATGTTAATTTTCTGTCCAGTGTGACTCCTAAGTATTTGCTCTCCTGAGACCATGGGATTTTGTGGCTATTTATTTCTGTTTGTTCGTATTTTCCGTCTCTGGTTCCTCTATGGAAGAATACTGCTTCAGTTTTTCCTGCATTGATTTCAATTTTCCACAAAGTCATCCATTCATGGATGGCTTTTAAATGTCTATTCAGAGCTATTCTGAGATAATTAACGTTTCTATTTTTGGCCAGTATTGCTGTATCATCGGCATATAAGCAAAGAAGCGTGTTGAATTGTTTGGGGATGTCATTGATATAACATGTGAAAAGCACCGGTCTTAGTTTTGATCCTTGTGGTACACCTGCATTAATTCTTTTGATATCAGAGTATTCCTCTTTGACCTTTACTAGGAATTTTCTGTCTTGTAGATATGATATTAAAATTTTGATCAGGTACGGGGGTGTGTTGTAATTAATTAACTTGTGTATTAATCCATCCTGCCAAACTCTGTCAAAGGCTTTTTGAATATCTAGAAAGATTGCTCCAGTTTTTTGTTTATTCTGAAAGCCTTCTGTTATATATTCTGTGACTCTAATTAATTGGTGGGTAGTTGACAGTTTTGGTCTGAATCCAAATTGTTCTGGGCACAGGATGTTACTATCTTGTAGGTGTGTGTTTAATCTCTTTAAGATAACACTTTCTGTTATTTTACTAAGTGTAGGGAGTAAAGAAATTGGACGATAACTAGCAGGGCTAGTGGGGTCTTTTCCTGGTTTTAAAATGGGGACCACAGTGGCAGTTTTCCAACATGGGGGAAAATGTCCAATTTCTATGATTTTTCTAATCAGAATTGTAAGAATTATAATTACATTTAAAGGTAGTTTTTTGATCATTTGGTTATTAATTTTTTCTATTCCTGGTGCTTTTCCATTTTTAAGTTTGTTTATTTGTTGAATAATTTCATTTGTTGTTGGCAGTTGGTCTTTATTACACTTGGGTGTTGGTGTTGGTGTGGAATCTTGCTATTGTGTCCTTAACCGTGTCCTCAATTTCATTATTTTTGATGTCATTGAGTGTGAATTGTGTCTCAAGGCTGTCAGCCAGGCAGTTTGCTTTGTCATTATCAGTTTGTGCAATACTGGCCTGTCCTGTTAGTGCTGGAATTTCAATTTTCTTTTTCTTGAATCGTCGTGCAACATCCCAAATGTTCTCATTTACTATATTAATATTTATTAATTTTTTCACAAATCTGTTTTGTTCCATATCCTCATCCATTTTATGTATATTTTTATTTAATTTATTTAAAATAGTTTTAATGCTTGGGTCCCTTGTAATTTGATACATTTTCCTAATTTTGTTCCTTTGAGTTATTAAATTTTTAAGTTCATAGGGGATGTAATTTTTGTTAGGTTTTATAGGGATAGAGTTTTTATTTTTAGTTAAATTAATTTTGGTTTCAATCTCATCCACAAGGTTGTCTATTTTGTCTGGGCTGTTAATGTTATAGAAGTTAAAGTTTGTTTTGGTTAGGTCATTTTTAAAGTTTTTCCAATTAATTTTAATTTTACTATTGTCAGGGAGTTGATATTTAAAGAAAAAATCTAATTTAATTGGGTTGTGGTCAGAGCTGAGTTCAATGAGGGATGCTATTTTGTAGGGATAGAGAAAATCTTTGACTATAGCTAGATCTATAGTGGTTGCTGAATTATGTCCAATTCTAGTGGGCTCTGGGGGAAAGATTATTTCTATACCTATTTGATTTGCAAAACGTTTTAGAGTATTTCCTCTTGTGTTAGAATTTTTGCAATTCCATGCAGTGTGGTGCGCGTTGTAGTCCCCACATATTATTTGATTAGAGCTGCACTGCAGTAAATTTTCAAGGTCGAAGGTGAACAATAATTCATCCGACGATGGGGGAATGTAAAGAGACGTTAAAGTAAAAGGATCTGAGTTTTTAGGGGTAACTACAACTACAGTTGCCTCAGTATGATAAAGTGTCGGTGGAATTAAATGATGGTGTGGGATCGTTGATTTTATAGCGATTGCCGTACCTCCACTTGCTTTCGCTATATCCTGTTTTTCGCGATAGCTATAATATACATTGTAATTTGCAAGATAAATTTTTTCATTTGGTCTCAGGTGCGTCTCTTGTAATAGTATGGCATCGGGGTTATACTTATTAATAAAGTGTCTAAACTCATTGATTCTGAGTTTAATCCCATTGGCGTTCCAGTACACTAGAGATAATGATCTAGCTATAAATTACTCTAGCCAGTTGGTTTACCTTGGCTAATTGTCTCAACTAGTATAAGTAATTTGGTCATTGGATCATTAGCCTTTTTCATTTCGTTTACTGCGTGAAGAAGGTTCGGTATTTCTTTAAAAAGTTTCTTGATTTCACTAATGGCACTGAGGAGTTCTGTGATATTTCCACCCCCGCAGTCGTTGTTTACATTTTGTTTGTTCGCGTTGGGCTGCTGTGGTGGCGCCATCTGCTGGGCAGAGTTGCCGTTCAAAGCTTGTGCATAGGATAAGTTTGTTTTTGTATAAGAGGGCTTGATTAATTGAGGAGTTCTATTAGTGTAGTTATTATTGTTAGGTTTAGGGAATTTGGGACATCCACGATAAGCCGCGACGTGTCCTTCCTGCTCGCAATTTATGCATTTTGGATTAGGATGTCTCTCTTTTATTTCACATTCTCTGGTCTGATGTTGTTTATTGCATTTAATACATCTGGGTTTCATCCCGCAATTTTCGGCTTTGTGGCCAAAGTTGTTGCAATTGAAGCATTGAATAGTCTGGTTTCTCCCTCTATATTGTTCAACTGTGACTTTAATATAGTCAATACTATCTACCTTGTATATTTGGTCAACTATGTTGTTCCTATTAAGTTCGACCATCATAAAAGGTAGCGGGTTTTTGGTTCTGATTTGTGTCAGTCTAAGAATCTTACTGACCGAGAAACCTCTTTTGGTTAATTCTGCCTCTAAAACTTCATCTATGTAATCTACTGGCAGTCCTTTGAATACAACCCTGACTGGCCTTTGGTTTTTTGGTCTTATGACATAAAATTCATGGCCCATTTCCCTGCAGTATTCAACAATTTTCTTGTAGGTATTTACGTCATTAGTAAATATTTTGATGAAACCATTACCAAGAATGTTATTTGTGGTGCCAAATCTAAGATTAATCTGTTCCAGGACTTTGTTGAAGTCTTTTACATATTTTAGCATGATAGGTGGGATTTTTTCAGTTTTATCTTCTTGTTTATCAGTATCTATTCTATTTAGTACATCAAATCTGTTATTTATAGAAATTTTTTCTGGACTATTTTTGGGGCTATTCCAATGAAGTCTCTTAAGTAGTATTAGCAGGAAATGAGGTGGGAGGTGCTTGATGAAGCTCATGTTTCTATTGGCTGCCAGGATGCGATAGGAGGTGCAGCAAGGATTGGGAAAACGCTGCCGGGCAATTTATTAAATATATGAAAAAATTAAAGTTGAATAAAAAAAAAGTAAAAAAAAAAGTGTGTGTGTGTGTGTGGGGGGGGGGGGTTAAAGCAGAATATTACGGGGTCTTTTAATAGAAGTGTATTCAGGAATAGCAAGTACTGCTTTTATTCATGGGAATCAAGATTCGGAAAAATTTTTGTGGCAAGTTTTTTAATAAATTTCTTAAGTGGTGGGTAGTCAAGAGCTTTGTACATGTTTTTGTTAGGCACGTACCAGTGACAGTTACAGAATCTTCTAATAAGATTATTTTGTTGGATTTCAATAATTCTTAAGTTTGATTTGGCTGCGTATCCCCAAACCGGACATGCGTACGTTAGAACTGGACGCAGATAGGCAGTGTAAATAAGTATTTTGTTGTCTCTATTCATTTTAGAGTTTCGAGAAATTAAGAATAAAATTTACGAGTTAGGTATCGAAACTTCTTATTAACATAAATAAAGTGGGATTTCCATGTAAGTTTATTATCTAAAATAACACCTAAATATTTACATTCCTTAGACCACGGGATGATTTGATTTTTAATTTTAACTGGGCGGAAATCCTTGTAAACCTGATTTTTAGAGAACATAATTGCTTCAGTTTTACTCAGATTGATTTCTATTTTCCGTTTAGTGAACCAATCTTCAAGAGTTTTAAGATGTCTTGTAAGAGTTATTGAGATGAAATTTGGATTTTTATTTCTGGCTAGTATTGCAGTGTCGTCGGCATACATGCAAAGCATAGTATTAAATTGTTTTGGAATGTCATTAATGTAGATTGAAAAAAGGATAGGATCAATTTTGGAGCCTTGGGCAACACCTGCTTTAATATGTTTTATGTCTGAAAGATTATTATTGACGCGAACACAAAAGAATCTGTTGTTTAAATAGGAGATAATAATTTTGATATAATGAGGGATATTATAAGTAATAAGCTTGTAAATAAGGCCATCTTGCCGAACTCTGTCAAAGGCTTTCTTAATATCTAGGAAAACAGCGGCAGACTTCTGATTATTAGCGAATCCCTCTTCGATACATTCAACTACCCTGACAAGTTGATGAGTCGTGGAGAAGTTATTCCTAAACCCAAATTGTTCCGGACAAAGCATGTTATTGTCTTCTAAAAATTTGTTTAGCCTGTTTAAAATGATGTGCTCAGCAATTTTACTAATGGAGGGAAGTAGTGAAATGGGTCTATAACTGGCTGGTTCTGTGGGATCTTTGCCTGGTTTGAGAATGGGTGCAACAATAGCTGTTTTGCATTTTATAGGAAAGTGACCAATGGCCATGATTTTATAAATGATAAGTTGAAGCACAGAAATTAAATTTGGGGGGTGATTACGTTGAACTTTGTTATTAATACCATCTAAGCCAGGGGTTTTATTGATTTTAAGATTTTTAATGCAGTCAGAAATTTCAGTGATAGATGGTGGAGTAACATCATGAAAGTAATTAGGATGAGAATTCTGAAAGTCTTTGTGTTATTTACAAGCATCTGTATCATCATGCTTAAGATTATTTAATTGAAACTGGGTCTCAAGGCTGTTAGCCAAGCAGTTTGCTTTATCAAAGTCAGAATTAACAATACTAGCCGGGCCTTTAAGGACGGAAATTTTTTGTGTTTTCTTTTTAAAGGAAGAGACAAAATTCCAGAAGGTGCCATCATATGTGTTAGCATTAACCAGTTTATTGATAAATTCATTTTGCTCAGTTTTTTCATTAAGAATTTGGATAGTTTTATTGAGTTTATTCATAACTCTTGAAGACTGGGTTTCTAGTGTTTTGAAAGACCTTTCTGGCATAATTTCTTTCTTTTTGGAGAAACCGAATTTTTGGGGCAATATAATTTTGATTAATTTCAGCGGTTTCGAGGCAGCAACTTTGGTATAAATAATTATTTTTTCAAAATATTCGACAATTTCGTCAAGTGGCTCAGGAGTTTGTGGATCCAAATGTTGATCGAAGCTAGCAGTAGACAATATTTGTTTAAAATTGGTCCAATTAGTGGCAACTTTTCTATTGCTGTCAGGGAGTGGGTATTTAAGAAAAAAGCTAAGAAGAACTGGATTATGATCTGAACTGAGTTCAAGGATAGATACTATTTCAAATGGGAAAAGAAAGTCTTTAACAATTGCAAGATCTATTGTACTAGCGGAATAAACACCATATCTAGTGGGGGAGCAAGGAGCTAAAATTTCTAACCTGCATGCAGTGCAAAAGAATATAATGTGTTACCACGTGCATTATTATTTTGACAACCCCAAGTGATATGATGGGCGTCAAAATTGCCACAAATAATTTGATTTGCACTGATTTGTAGCAGGTTTTCCATGTCAAAAGTAAAGAGAACATTATCAGAACTAGGGAGGATGTAAATAGAAGTAAGAGTAATTGGATTATTTTTAACGTCTAGGGCAACCACCGTGGCTTCAACATAGTATAGCGTAGGAGGAGTGATCTCATGATGGGGTATACCATTTTTAACCAGAATTGCAATACCACCACCAATGTTATCAATCCTGTAACTATAGTATGAGTGGTAATTAGCCAGAAAAATCTTTCTTTGCGGTCTAAGGTGAGTTTCTTGAATAAGAATAACATCGGGGTTATACTTATTTACAAAGGACCGAAAATCATTAATTTTGTTTGAAATGCCATTTGCATTTCAGAAAACAATACGCAGGCTGTTACACTTGAATATTATTTTTCGGAGGGATTGACTAGATTAGCAAAAATTTCTGACAGAATTAAAACTTTGTCTACTTATGTTTTATCTTTTTTAAGTTTTCTAATCTGTATAAGTAGGTTAGGAAATTCATTTAAAAGCTTTTTAATTTCCTTCATGCTCTCAATGATATCCTTAAAGTCATTAGAATTCATGGAATTGTGGGTAGAAGAATCATCCTTATCAACTTTAAGCCGACTTGGGAACGATTCTAATACATGCACTCAAATCGGGGGAAATTTTAGATATATCCCAACTCCTACGTAAAAAATTTACATTGACTTAAGGTGTTCCTGAATGTGTACTATCCCTTCTAGAAGAACAGGGATTTGGTCAACATGGAAGTTGAAGCGATTCTTCCCTTCGCTTTTCTCGTTGGTTTTTATGAAGCCAAGATACAATATATTCCTAAAGTCCTTAAAGTAAATTTCGATCGAAGATAAAGTTGAGCTCTAGGCATACGCATTTGCCTATATATGGAATAAGGTGTTGCTATTTTACTCGACGTGGCTTCACTTTCCTTTGACAAATCAACATAGATTTTCCTTTTTTTTAGTACTGGAGGAATCAAAGCTTTCTGGAAAATTTTAAAACCAAAACTTACGGAGCAAGTAGAGAGAAAGCTCTGAATGAAACGTATCTAAGCGAAGGAGGAAAAAATACAAATTGCACTCACTATTTTCCATTGCTGTAGATATCTGTATAATCCAGAAAGTGAAGAAGGCACAGGCATACACTTCAAGAAGTGTAATCGAAAAATGCAAGAAGGGACACGCACACACTTCAGGAACGGACTAGAGAAATGTTGAAGGGTGAGCCTTCAACTTGACATTTTATTCTGGAAATGAAGGACAAATTTTGAAAAATGTTGAAGCGATTCTTCACTTCGCTTTTCTCGTTGGTTTTTATGAAGCCAAGATACAATATATTCCTAAAGTCCTTAAAGTAAATTTCGATCGAAGATAAAGTTGAGCTCTAGGCATACGCCTTTGCCTATATATGGAATAAGGTGTTGCTATTTTACTCGACGTGGCTTCACTTTCCTTTGACAAATCAACATAGAATTTCCTTTTTTTAGTACTGGAGAAATCAAAGCTTTCTGGAAAATTTTAAAACCAAAACTTACGGAGCAAGTAGAGAGAAAGCTCTGAACGAAACGTATCTAAGCGAAGGAGGAAAAAATACAAATTGCACTCACTATTTTCCATTGCTGTAGATATCTGTATAATCCAGAAAGTGAAGAAGGCACAGGCATACACTTCAAGAAGTGTAATCGAAAAATGCAAGAAGGGACACGCACACACTTCAGGAACGGACTAGAGAAATGTTGAAGGGTGAGCCTTCAACTTGACATTTTATTCTGGAAATGAAGGACAAATTTTGAAAAATGTTGAAGCGATTCTTCACTTCGCTTTTCTCGTTGGTTTTTATGAAGCCAAGATACAATATATTCCTAAAGTCCTTAAAGTAAATTTCGATCGAAGATAAAGTTGAGCTCTAGGCATACGCCTTTGCCTATATATGGAATAAGGTGTTGCTATTTTACTCGACGTGGCTACACTTTCCTTTGACAAATCGACATGGAATTTCCTTTTTTTTTTAGTACTGGAGGAATCAAAGCTTTCTGGAAAATTTTAAATTGAAAACTTATGAAGCAAGTAGAGAGAAATCTCTGAACGAAATGTATCTATTCGAACGAAATGTATGCCATCATTTAATATATAATTTATCATAAAATGGAGATAAAGAAATTTTGTTACTTGTGCAGAACGAGTATGTGTTTTAGACTGTGCAACGTATGATGACCGAAGCATTTTCCCGTAATGCCATCATTTAAACGTAATTTATCATAAAATGGAGATAAAGAAATTTTGTTTGTTACTTGTGCAGAACGAGTATGTGTTTTAGACTGTGCAGCGTATGATGACCGAAGCATTTTCCCTTAATGCTCATAAAACGGAGAAAGAAATTTTGTTTGTTACTTGTTCAGAACGTGTATGTGTTTTAGACTGTGCAGTGTATGATGACCGAAGCATTTTTCCGTAATGCCATCATTTAAATATAATTTATCATAAAATGGAGATAAAGAAATTTTGCTTGTTACTTGTGCAGAGCGTGTATGTGTTTTAGACTGTTCAGCGTATGATGACCGAAACATTTTCCCGTAATGCTCATAAAATGGAGATAAAGAAATTTTGTTTGTTACTTGTGCTGAAAGAGTATGTGTTTTAGACTGTATAGAAAATTGTGACGAAGCAAAGTTTCATTAAGTCAAGTGTTTTTAAAATTTTCGTGTGTTATATTTTTTAAACAGCTTTGCCTCACTCTTTTTGCTTTGCTTTTTTTTGTTTTAGAATTTTCGCATTCGTAGCTGTACATTTTAAATTTTAAACTGATAAACTATAAAATTGGCTGAGATTTTGTCTCGTGTTTTAAATACCCTAATTTATTGTTATTTTCAGAATTAAAAAAATTTACTTGTTGGTGGATAATTACTGAGAATTAAATTTTTGCAACATTCAGTTGGTGTTAGAGCGGCTTTGAAATTTTTTCCATTAAACCATGAGGTGGAGTGATTGTCCGGCGAGTTCGGACATCGGTGTAGGGTGTATGCCGACCTTTGCCACAACCCCCGATAGACAAGGCCTCTGCTATCTTCCGTGACGTCATAACGAAACGTGACACTTCATTCCCTTTACTTTGAGTCTGCTCGCTAGAGAGTAGGGAGAAATTACTTTTTACTTGTTAATATCATTTCATATACATCCATATCATGCAATTCAACACACATATATTATAGAATTCATTAATAATTAAAATGCAGCCTCTTTCCACATCACTCTGACGGTACGACGCTTGGTATGCATTACCATTTTTTGCATTATGTACAGGGCAGGTTTCCCAGTAGATGTATCTCTCCTAGATTTAAAACTATTTATTTAGTGAAAATTGAAGGAATGAAAATTGTTGATGAATTTCTAAACAACTTCATACAAAAATGGTTTTATAAATATTTGCTGTGGCCTCAACTCCAAGAAAGCAATAACAACAATACTTCTCGAAACAGTATTCCCTTGACACTTCAAAAAATATCAAATAAATCTTTGAAACATTAGAAGAGCTTTCTTTTTTAACTATATATTTTATCATTATTTTGTTAGAAAATCTTTACTAAATTTATCAAGTTTTCTTTCTTTTCCGGTTTTAGAAGAGCTTTTCAAACTATCATTTAATTATTCAATAATGCATTGACTGCAGACCAAATTACCAATCTATAAACATTTTCTGGTTTATGTCCTGAAATGCCTTCGCCATAATCATATACTTGTTCTTCATTCACTAAATCATTAAAAATTATATCTGCTGTAAAAATATTTTTGATTAGAAAATTTCAAAAATTCTTCTTCACATATGGTACATAAATTTTTAAATTATAATATAAAAATACACTTGCAGTGTTTTTGTTGATTAATTTCAAAACAATTTCATACAAAAAGGGTTTTATGAATATTTGCCGTGGCGTCAACTCCAAGAAAGCAATAAAAACAGTATTTAACGAAACTGTATTCTATTCTATTGACACTTCAAAAAATATTAAATAAATCTTTGAATGGAGTTTTTACATTAACAATATCCCACCTTCTATTAATTATTCTTATATATTGTGCTGTTTCTTTGTAGTGTGGAACTCATATTTCTCTCTCAAATTCATGAGACTTTCAGGTATAAATTTATTGAAAATTTTAAGTACTCATTTGACATTTTGTTTTTCTAAATTATTGGGCTCCAATGCATGTAATGATAAATTATATGCATATTTAACGATGTTATTCTTTTCAGTTTCATACAATAATGTTTAATGTTTTGAAGGATGCTGTATTAAAATCAACTTTATTGTCAGATTTACTACTAGAACCGTGAATTATTTCATCATTAGAGTGAATGATATTATCATTAGTTTCTAGAGCATTTTTAATACAATCTTGTAAATTTTTTTCTGAGATGGTTTCTTTAAAATTTCGGTAAAACATACACTTATCAGCATTCTTCTGATTGATCCAGTTATTGCGAATATTCTTCAATAAATGAAAAAAAGAAGTCGTTCGTTATTTACCGGATGAGGATAAACAATTGAATATGACAGTGAAGGAGAAGCGAACTGAGATATTGCTTTTTTGATTGATTGAATTGTCTGTTACTACACATATCACTTTAAAACCTATGTTTTCTAATTCAATAATAATTTTTCTAATGAATGTATGTAAAGCGTCTGCTGCTATTTTATTTACTGCAAGAATGTGAACAACATCTCTATATGATGAAGAAATATTATTTATCATGGTAGTCATAACACTTGTGGAGGCATTTTCTGAATTGTAACTGAAACCTGATACATTTCCCCCTTTGTAATCAATGTAGGGTTTGATGTGCATCTCATCTATTTGAGGAATCACATTTTTATATGCAGATACTATGAATTGTGATTTCTGCTTAATGTACCTTAAGAAATGCAATTCGTTCTGCTCTGACTGAGGGCAAGTGCTGATAGGTATGCTTATATTTCTCAAAGTCACAGGACGAGATAATAAAATTTAGTCAGATTTTCAGACAAATTTATATGCATGCGGAGGCATTGAATAAAATAATGCGCAGAATATCATCATTTCATTGGAGTACTTTTTACTGTGTTCATTTTGAATAATCAAGGCAGATTGCTCTTTAATAAATGCTATAACATTGGTTAATTTTTCTTGGGTTTCATTTAAATTATCCATGGAGCCATGAATCTGGGAAATAATATCTGAATTCAATTGTTGATGTTATTGACTTTTATAAGTAAAGAAGAAATATTTGGAATAATTGACAGGTTTGTTTTTCTAACAAAAGCTGACACCTCTAATAAATCATTTATTGCAAAAGACAATGCAATTTCAGGACCAAAACTTAATTCAATATTCAAAACTCAAATTAAGTATTGATTTTTTTTATGAATATACCAGAAATTTTTCAAATTTATTAAAGAAATGCGCTGCGTTAGTTCTTCCAAATTTTTAAATTCTCTTGCCTCATCGTATTTCTTTTTTTTTTCTGTCATGCTTTCCTGGAGAACTTTCTCTATATATTGTTGCTCCAATTTCATCTGTTTTATTTTTGAATTTTTCTTATGAATTGCTGATGACATGTAAGAGACACAGTTTGGCATCTGAGATGGAATTACTCTAGTAACTAGTCTCGGATATTTAAGAGGGGCATTTAATAATTTTCCTGACTTCGAATCAAATAGGCTAGTTTCTCTTTCAATATCATTCTGGCCTTGTCTATAGGGGGCCTTTGAAAAACGCAAGGCGGAGTGGACATTGGAAAGCTGGCCTTGATGGTGGATTCACAGAGGTCTTCCCAGACGCTACCGCTGCATATGAGGGGGGGGGGGAGCTGGAGACAGTACCCGTAGGGTTACTAGTAGTTGCGCAATCTCTTCTATTCATTTGGGTGATTTTGGTCTGGCTATTTAAAGTGGACTCAGCAACATTCGTAGTGCGGGCATGAGGAGTGTTTTTCGGAAAACTCTTTGTTGGTTTCGTACTCAGTGCAATGCATCTGTGCGCCAGAAATGTTGGGCGAAAGTGGAAAATGTAGCTACATTTCTTGCATTAAAACTGAGGTACAAATCTCTGGGTGGTTACAGGACCAACATTTGTCAGTAAATGTTGGGAAGCATGGCTAGTGGTTTTCGATGAATTCACAATTAGGTGTACCGCCTCCAAATGGACTTTGAGTGAAGCTGGAGATGAGAGAGCCCTCTCACAGTAGTGGCACCTGAACTTCTTGCCATGTGGTTCCAAGTCGGGGAAAGGCTTCAACTTTGGAAGGCCATTGATTGTGCCCAGGATAATGTCTGCAAATTCAGTTGGAATTTCTGGGCTGCTGTAGGACGGACTGTCGCTCAGATGGATTACCACCGATTCTATTTGTTTATTTGGCGACGGAGATAAATGCAGTTGTTCCTCCTGTGGTGGAGGGCTAAATGAGAGAGGTCATGCCGGTGAAATAATTGGAGGGCAAGGTGAAAGGACTTGAAACTCCAGTGATAAGTTTGGGACTTCTTCATCTGGAGTTTCAGGCGACTCAGGATGATCATGCCGACCGATATCTTCCGAATTGTTGCTCACACAGCACAACATCTGTTGAGAAACTCCTGCTGAAGCAAACATGCCAGGAGGAGTTGACGGTGGCACAGATTCCTCTATCTTAGCTTGATGGCCCTCCAGTTCTGGTGGGGATCATTTTGAAGTATTGCTGGTAAAACGGACCGGAGACATGGAAACAGCAAAATAAGACTCAACTCAATCTTCAGGTTGGGGGATGCACTAGTTGCAGCCTGGTTTTTTGCTGGCATTTTAGATCTGGTTCTCTCGTAGATAGCGGAGCCAAGTTTGGGAATGTCCTGCACCAGAATCGAACACGGCGTGATGACGATTTCGGATTCTTCCCTACTATTTTGGGAATAATCCGATTTATGTACAATCGCTGTGTCTTGCTGAGTGGGCATAGAACGAAAGATGGCTTCAAGCCGTTCCACATTTAGTGACTGATTAAGAATTTGCAGCGATGGTTTGGCGACGGAGCAAACCTTTGGTACAGACAAAAACGGGAGCGAGGCTACATTATGAGTATTGTTCGCGCACGGTGAGAGCACCACATTTGGTAGAGCAACACTCTTGGGTGGACTCACAAGTGAAGCAGTCACAGGAGAAACACGGTTTCCTGGCGCATGAGAAGAGTTAGACATGTTAAAATAAAACTAATATAATGCGGTACAGAAGTAAAAGAAACAGATGCAGGAGTGTCGGGTGAGACACAGCGAGAATGAACATACATTAACAATCATTGTGTGTTGAAGTGTATGTATGCGAGGCATTAGTGAATGGCGGTGTGTGAGGGAGGGAATAAAAAGGGCCACATACCTTGCCTGGCTCAGTCCCCACAGGAACCCTGAAAAATCTGCAAAACCTGTGAGGAGAGGAGCTGTGGTACCTGGCCAAGTTGAAATTAAGTTAATTGGATCCATTGAATTAAGCAGTATTATAGATACCATTTTGAATAATCTATTACGAAGAGAGATATTATTATATTTAATTTAATTCATTACTTTTTAAAGAGGTTAACTCTAATTTATGTAGTCGGTTAATTATGAAAGTACAAAGTTAAGGGGGGGGGACTCGTGCACACCAGCACGCCAAATGACTGCACAGAGATCTCGCAAGACCGATCATCATGGCATCAGGCAATTTAAACACTTAACTGTAATTAGAGTACAATTACGATGGAAATTTAACATTGAATAATTAGGGGGAGGGATTACATCTATGAACAGACAGTGGAGTCTAAACTTTGGGATAAATTAGAACGAAATGAAGACAAAAAAAAGTTTCAGTTCAGGCCACATGCTCATTAGTTCATTTATAATTTGGTTTGTAAATTCTTTCCCATCATCTGATTGAAGTACGCTTGGAGCCCCTATGCTGGTGAAGATACCAAGTAGCTGGTAGGCAACTTCTTCTGCTCTTTTGGTTTTGAGAGCACGCAATTATACAAACTTAGTTAAATGATCTTGATAATTCAGTATAAACTTGTACTCGCCGTCAGGGCTATATTACATATCAATAAGGTCTACTTGACATCTTGAGTTAAATTCTTTAAATATCAAAGGCTTGGAAACTAAACCTCTCTTAGGATTAGACAGCTTGACCTGGCATAGCTTGCAAAAGCGAAGATATAATGTAATGACTTCTTTGGTGACATTTTTGTACTTAGTTTTCAGCTCCTTGAATTTCCTTTGAATTTTTTTGTAAAAATTTTAGAATGTTTTTATTTGTTGCCGGGCGTTCATAGCAATCGAAATAAACCGCCATATCGTGCTTAAAAAAATACTAACCCAGTGACTACCCGGGAGACTCTTAGGATCTAAATTTACAATAAAGGATACAAATTCTCCCTTCTGTTCTGGCAAATCATCCGATGCAAATACCCCTCCAAAATGTCTTTTAATATTAAAATCGCCACAAGCCAAACGACATATGGTAAAAGTATCCATTTTCCGTTACTTTTTTCGAAAAATCGGTAAAGACTTTTCGCGCTTTATCGATTTCTATTGTATTTCTGTATTCTGCGTAAACAATCAAGCTAACCGTCTCTGGTAGAGGAGCACCGAATTTTATATCAATAGCAATGTTGCCAGTTCTATTAATACTCATATGAGTTTCACCTGCTGACATATCAGGTGTTAAGTCAATTGCGTACAATGTATAACCCTTGGGATATTCTTCATAACTAATATTTATATTCTGTGAATTATGAAAACTATTCAAATCGGTGAAGAGACTAAGATAAGAGCGAGCATATAAATTATTATCAAAGTTAGGTTGAAAAGGTTTTGTAGGGATCATTTTTGAGCCCTCTAATATGGAGAGATAGTTTAAATTATAATGGCGAAAATTAAAAGGATTTTGGTAAAAATTTACTGTACTGTCACCCTTGGCGACTTTTTCAATATCTCGCCAAAAGTCGCCAAAATGGCGATTTTTTGTATAAACGAGATTTAAAGAAAACAGCGTAGTGAAAATGTTGCCCGCGGAAAAAAATGAAATGGCGGCCAAATCGCTGAAATCGTTAATAATGAACAATAAACATGTATAACGAGTTTGTATAAACGAGAAAGAAATCGCTGAAATCGATTGAACAATAAACATACCTCTCTCCTATTTGCCGCTATCGCTCGACCCCTCACTACCTTCCACCTCACTCCGCCTCTACTTTGATGACGATGTTCCGTCTTCTGGCTCCTTGTCGGCTCTTTGAGGAGGGTAAATACGAATGATGGAGTCGACAAAGGCCATGAACTTGTTACACATGTGCTTGTTCTTTTTACGCCACACATACTCGGCTAAATAGTAATCGAGTTGTGTTTTGGCTTTGCTCGCTGGTATAGCACGTTTTACTGCCCCCCACGTTCCTTCTATGGTATTAGTGTGGGTATCCGGGTCCTTGAAGTTCACACTATGGTTAACCTTCAGATGCACGAAGCCTTCATTAGAAAGGCAATCGTAGCTCTTCCAGCAGTCTGAAATTATTATCGAACTCGGAAGAATATACTCATTTATAACACTTAACAAAGAATCAGTCGTCCTATCATCCACAACTTTCATAAAACATTTGCCCGTCTCGCGCTCAACTCCCCCAAACACCCATTTACCTTCCACACATTTTCCCCGATTAAATTTACGTTTTCCAAATTTACTTTCATCTATCTCAACAGTCACGCCGCTTCCACCCACTTTCAATCATCTCTACCACACAAACCTCACGGCAATAAGAACGAAAATCACACACAGTCTTAGAAGAACATTTACTTTCTTTCATATTAAAATCAACCTTACTCTGAGTCACCCACAAATATGCCTGAACTAAAATCTCATTCAATGTCATTCTACTCAATTCAAAAAAAGAACCCTTTCTCACACTCCTTTTGTTGTCATGCATTTGTCCTTTCACCTTTGATTTACACCTCCATTCAAAACCATCACTTATATCGTGCCTTTCAACCAATTTCATGCCCTTGCCACACTCACAACACTCATATTTATTCGCAATCAAACCCGCTTTCATACAAAATTCAAACGTTTCCTTCCCTTTATCTAATCCATACAAATACCTTAAATTAACATTCTCATCATACCACATAACATCATTCTCACCAAACATTCTCGCACTTACCTCAGACATTCCCCATGCAGCAGCCATCACAAAAAAATCCAAATAAAACAACGCGGGAGATGAAGATTAAAAAAGCACACGTGCAACGTGGTCAAACGAAAATTAAATAATGGCGTCTACATTCAGTTGACCAGTTGACCAATAGGGTTAATGCAATTACCCTATTATAATTAGCTGTCGGTCGGATGGGGGTTGCCATATAGAAAGATTTATCGCCAATCTAAAAAAATCGCGCCAAGGGTGACCGTACAGTAAATCTGATCCAGGATTTTTATTGAAATTTCCGTTATACGCCTCATTCGATACGAATCCTAAAATAAAACGAGTGGGAAGTTGCCCAATGGAAGCATTACAATAGTAGAAGATTGAATACCACTGCTGAGAGCAAAAGATCGAACCTCAGCTCGTCTGATTGGCATTTTAACAAGACCACGTTCTAAAGTTTTTTGTGCTAAAACAACGGATGCTGCTACATTAATCTTTCGAATGAAAAGGCTAGCAGATATTAGACATATTTTATAGTTATCTGTGTGCGACAGTAAAGAAAGAGTCTTTCTGTCGTTCCAATTTAATTCGCACATTAACTCCATTTATTAACAGTTTAGGTTGTGCAGCTAAATCATAATGAAGAATTCCTATTAAATCAACAATCTTTAAGCTTTTGCATTATGAATAATGACCGGTAAAAAATATGTAACTCTATAATTTAAATTACAAGACTGATGTCCGAATCCGCGAATATATCCCTGTTCAAAATGATAATGATCCCCAACTCTCAACTCCCCAATTTTAAATTTTTGTTTACAAATATGACATATTGTGGAATCGTACATTGCATTTGGATTTTCAACCATTGCCATTATGCTATGCATTTTTTTCATGAATTTTTGCGATAAGTATTTTAAAGTGTTTAAAAATTCTTTAATAACATTTTCCCCCACAAAATATTCGTGAAATATAACTTCATCATTAATTAATTTTATCATCATTCATTGGTAACAATTATGGTGTAACTGATAGCCTCGTGTCTTTCTATGCTCGCACTATAGCTAGCTGAGGAAGAAGGCAAAACAGTATGTACTTTTTTAGTCAAACTTTCAAAGTCTGCAAAAATGGAGAAAGGATGATATAGCATTTTAGCCACATTTGTAAATTTTAAAGTTGTGTTTTTGGGCATTGAAACTTGTTGAGGTTTCCTTTCTTGGCAAAGCACCTTGTGTAAAGCTAGTGTGTCGCGTCTAGAAAATCCACTTAAACATTTTCGGCTGAAAAAATGTGTACCGTTTTTTTTTTAAATTTATTAATCTATTAAAGTTTTTGATTAGGAAAAAATGTTTTTCGTAATACAGCAAATCAGTGGAAGTGTATTCTTTAGTTTGTTTCCTAATGTATATGGGAAAGATTTCGTTTTCTTCCCACCCACATACAGTGAAAGTCAAAAGAAAGTAAACACCAACTTTTCATGTATAAAATGCTTTATTTCAAATGCATTATTGACTTATAATGTAAAACAAATACTTAAAATTAAATGTTCATTTAATTAGAATTTAACAGCTTATAAATGTTAAGCTAAAACAAAATACAAAAAGAAATAGCTCAATTTAAACAAATGTCTAGCCAACTTTCTGAGTCAAAAAAAAGTAAACAGATAACTCTGATAGCAAAATAGAATGAAAAAAATTAGCAATTAATACTTTGTTTGCTTTCCTTTAGATTTTATTACAGCTTTTAACCTTCTAGGCATAGATGCTACCAATTTTTTCGTCAGTTCGATCGGGATTTTCTGCCATTCTTCTAAGATAGTTTTTTTCAATTCTTCTTTATTTGAAACCGTTCTTTGGCGTACTTTTTTATCTAAATATGCCCATAAATGTTCAATGGGGTTGAGGTCTGGAGACTGCGGAGGATGGTCTAAAGTCTTGGGTGTCCGATATAGTAACCATTCTTTTACAATTTTAGATGTGTGTTTTGGATCGTTGTCATGCTGGAAGATCCAAGTTCGTGACTGTCCTAATTTCTCAACACTGGGGCCAACATTTTCTTTTAAAATATTTAAGTAGCCTATTTTATCCATCGTAGATTCGATAAATACCAAATTTCCGACCCCTGCTGCCGCCATACATCCCCAGACCATAATAGAGCCACCCCCATGTTTAATTGTTTTAACTGTACATTTATCATCAAATTCTTCGTTCTTCGATCGCCATATTTTCGACTGCTTTTTAGGGGCCAAAATTTCAAATTTTTTTCATCACTAAATAAAATATTATTCCAAAAATTTAAATCATTTTTTTCGTACTTCCTAGCAAAATTCAGGCGCTTATTTTGATTTGTTTTCGATATGAATGGCTTTTTACGCGGTATCCTACCATGTAACCCATGATCATTAAGAGTTCTTCTTATAGTACTTGCGCTTACTGATTTTCCTGATGTCTGAGATACATTTTGCGCTATCTTTACAGCACTTTCAGCTGGATTTTGTTTTATCTCTCGTACTACAGTTCTAACTTCTGCATCAGTAAGTCTTCTTGGTCTTCCTGTTCTTTCAAAATCCTTAATCTGCTTATACTTCGTATATTTGTCAATGATTTTTTTGACCGTGCAATGATTCCTTTGGACAATTTGTCCTATTTCACGTAATGATTTTCCGTTTTTCTTCAAATTTATTATTATTTTTCTCGTTTCTAGTGATGTTTGTTTCCCCATATCCAGTTTTCTAAAAATGTTCCAGAAAATTTCAGAAATTAACAGAAGAGCGAAATGTACATCAAGAATTCACTTTTGTTTAAGATTCTGTGAAAAAAAAAGTGGTGGCACTTACAAAATTGATAACGTTATAGTGAAAGACTTGTCAGTG
Organism: Argiope bruennichi; assembly: GCF_947563725.1. Lineage (NCBI taxonomy): Eukaryota > Metazoa > Arthropoda > Arachnida > Araneae > Araneidae > Argiope > Argiope bruennichi. Next base: position 41,473,877 of record NC_079161.1, on the reverse strand, counting down.
TTTACTTTTTTTTGACGCTCAAAAATGGGTGTATTTTTTGATTAAGCGGCTTATTTCTTCTTGTAATTACAATTTGTTTAATATTTATAACGATTTAAATATTTTAATATTAATTATTTAACTATGCAATATTAATTTATGTTACAAGTCAATAATATATTTGCTATATATTGTTTCACACATGAAAAATTAGTGTTTACTTTTTTTTGACTCGCACTGTATGTTAATACTCAAGTTATTTAGTTTCTCAAATTGTGCTACATTTGAAATAGGCATGGGGAATTTGATATTTCCAATTTTAAAATACCTTAAGTATCTTTGATATTTAAAAGCTCGATCTCTGTCTTAGCTGGATATAATATAGAAAACATTTATTATCATTACATTTAATGCTGAATACGGCTTTTTTGTTTTTGATTCGATTTGGCAAACAAACTGTCTTACACCCCCCTCGTATCATTCTATAATTTCCAATAAGTAAATCTATGAATATTATGTGTTTTATTTGCCAAGCGCTACCATTTCGAGCAAAATTTTCGATAGAATTAAAAATTTTGGTAAATGCTGAATCAATTACTGGATAAATTTCTAAATTTAGTAGATTCGAAAATCCCTGCTACAAAAATAAAATGTACATGTTTTTACATGTTTCTTTTCCCTCGTAATTCAATTTTGAAAAAACGATACTTAAACAAATGATTAATCTGATTCTCAAAACAACACCCGTATTCAAAATATTGTCACGTTTATAGGCTTAAGGAAGAGAACACTCGTAGAAAAATATTAGTTTATTCAAAGTAAACCAAAGACCTCGGTTACTATAAAGCAAACTCTTATTTACAGATATAAAATGTTCTAGATCATTCCTAGAACTAACTGAAGAGGAAATGACATACAAAGATTCTGAGGAAATTATAATAATGGAATATTCCAGAAACTTCTGGAAGAGCTGAAAGGAAAATAAATAAATAAATTTATTTGGAGAGAATTGAACCATCAATCTCTTTGCTCGCAGTCCCATGTCTTATCAACGAGCCACAGAGACATGTGTCTAGCTTCGTTGCATTATCATAAATGATAGATCTAGCGTCGTTGTACAGATCATGAGAATCTAAATAATTCACCTCAGCTCGCAACGTTCGCGCATATCCTCTAAATGAGGAACGATAATTTTCAAAATTAATCATGATTTTTAAAAAGTTCTAAATAATTATATATTTAAAAATACACAAGAAAAACTATAATATTAGAAAAAAATTTAAGAACCAAAAATTTAGATAATGCGTAATTCAAAACATATTTACAAAAATTTAGACAATTTTTTTTTACAGTTGTTGATGCTAATATACGCAGAGAGAGTTCATTGCAAGCAAAGTTATCTAGACGAGTGTTTGAAAAATGTAGCTCGCATGAAATAAAAAAAGAGCAGTGGGACAAGAGCATACAAGTGATAAGATGCAAAATCGCTTTTTTTTTCTTCAGTTAGTTATTTCTCGGATGTATATGAGCATCGCCTCGCATCCCTTTTTCAGAGTGTCTAGTTGGGCGATCGGGAGATTGAATCGATTGCGAACCTCAGAGCTACCTTCTCCTATTTTGCTGAGGCCAATATAATAATTGGATCGAAATTCTTTTATTTCCATGACGGTGCCTCTGCCCAAGTTGATGGAGTACGGTGAGAATTTTTTTGTCAAAACCATCTGCAGACAGATCTAAATCATATTTCGATTTGGACTTTTGGGTCTTCGACTTTTTGGGTGTACAAACTAACAAATCATCTTCATCTTTATCTGCCAAATCATATGATCGTTTTCTGTCTGAGGAAGAAAAAGAAGAGGAGAAAATCACAATGCTGATCTCTTTCAAAATATAGACTAACCGTTTTTTCTCCCAACTCGGAAATGAAATTAAAATCATCGTTTTTTTTTAAATGAGAGACTTAATAAATATCAAATTGATAAATGAAATTATTTTTCCAAAGCTTTGACAGAAAAAAACATTTAATCTTAACATTATCAAAAAGGAAAAAAGTTGAAACAGGTGGGAAAAGAAAATGTATATTGCAACTTACCGCTTAAGCCAGCCATTATCTTGTAGTTAGGAGAGCTAGTAGCAACACAAAAAAAGAGTGAGGTTAAAGTGAAAAACAGAGAGGTACAATATATAGGTTACTATTTTCTGAGAGAAGCGTGATGCAAGCTGATTTGTACATTCAGGTAACGCCTTTTCCATATCGCTATGCTGTTGGTGAACGCAGAGAACGGATGGAGCTATCTAGCGTGACCTCCATCCCATTGAACCCCACCCCGTCCACCATCATTTCGGTCTACTGATCACTACCTGAAACGAATACACAATTTTTGCATTTTGGGTGTGTGGGTGTGTTAATGACTCAGAATAAAGATGCAGTTGACATATGAAATATCTGTTTTATTTGAATTCCACATCTGCCTTCTACATTCAAAATATTGTGGTTTCCTATTTTTGCACAAATTTTACCCAGTAACATAAGAACTTGTCGCTTGAAAATGGTATTAATAACTCCTTCAGCGAGATAGTTATTTTGAAGAGCATCGCAATCAGATGTTCTGTCAATATGTTGGACTATAAACTGCGAAGTCAGTTCTTGATTTTTAAAAATTTCATCACAATTTACGACGTCTTCGAAAACATCGATTGTAGCTTCTGATGAAGCATGGTATTTAGAGACCAAACTCATATCCAGAAGATCCACATTCTCTATTATAAAAGTAGCACTCAGCTTTTGAAATCTTGAAATTTTCTTTCTTCCAATCCAGTTTATGTTTAAATTGGCGTAAAAATATATCGGACAAAGCTTGGTATTGTGAGATTAAATCCCAGTCTATCAGCTCTTGATTTTTCGCCAAAAAAAATCTTTTGGATAATTTCAGATTAGTACAAATTGTTTTCCAATCGACTCGATCTGCAAACTCTAAAATAAAGTTTTCAGAAAGAGCTTGGAAACGAGAAATGAGATCCCATTTAACTTGATTGTGTAGACTTCTAATAATATCTTCGGTAAGTTTATTTTCCTTTGAAAAAGATGTCCAATCTATCTCGTTATCTAGCAGCGTCATTATTCAATCCTGATGTCAGTTCTGTAGCAAGTCAAATCAGTAGAACTGCTAAGAGCAGAATGAGGCGTTTGCGATTTGATGCGGTATTTTATTATGTTAGAAATGTATGAGAAATGATTCCTCTTTTCGTGATTCATAACAAAAATTGTTATAACATGTTTAGACCAAAAAAATGAAAACACACAGACAAAAAAAAGTTTCGGATAAGTATTTATTCAATCACATATTTACACAAAAATATCAGTTACAAAATTAGTTGAAATACAAAATAAGGTGAATACACTTTTTTTATTGAACATATATTAGCTTTTTTCAAAAAGAGAGTCTAACTGGCAGCATGAAGATCCACAATAAGTTCATCGTTAGAAAGTAATTTGAAGTAGCCGATTTTTGTGTTGGTACAGTCTGTAACAGATAGGTCAGTACTTTTTGCATCCATAATACATTGGAATAAGTCGTCATAGATCTTATAGGTATCATAGTAAACGTAATATGGTTCCGAAGGCGATGCTTGTTGAAGATAGACAAAAGAATATTCACGATCCTTCACACCGTCGTGCAAATATTTGATAACATCAGAATTTTTCAGTATTTTGAAATAGATAATGTCTTTGCCTTTTTCAATTTTTTGTTTTATACCTTGTTTGACACAAATTCATATATCTGCATATAAAACGGTATGAGTGTGATGTATATTATTTCCATCGGAATCGGTGATCAAGTAACTATAGCGCTCCTTAATAGCAACTGTAGCGATGCAAATCCAGGCAAAAATTAAACTTCATCTGAGTGTTTGAAAAATATTTAAAATATTTAAAAGGGTTCGGCAGCTTTGTTCCACATCGTGATTAGCATGGCAGCAAGTCGCCAACTTCAAGTTTTGGCTCGCAAATCGTGTGACTAATGTTCGCCAAATTACAATTCGACGAGAAGGCCTGCTCTTACTGACAAAACATTATATACTCACCTTTCACAGTCCCAAATTAACTGAATCCATATATGCAGGTTACATAAAATTACCAGTTCGCCAATACATTCTAAATCCATTAAGGTGTTTCCAGTACCAGCGATTTGGCCATCCGATAAAGGGCCCCCTCAGGGGCTCACCTTCTTTAGGTGAGTACGGGTGTCCCAATCCCGAGGTACCCAGGGATCTTTACTCCCTTTCAGTTCGCTCTCCTCTCCGCCATCTGCTGTCTGCTATGTATTTCCTTCCCTCGACGGCAAGCGAGGGAGCTCTCCATGAGAAGCTGTCGCCGCTCTGTTTGCTTCTTGCTTCTCATGGACAGCCAATGTCCCACGTGTTGGCCGTGCGTGGCGACCCATTTGAAAGACTGGTGGTGCACTGTGGTCCCCTGTGCATCAATCGGCTGGTAGTTAGTCACCTGAGTGGCTAGTCTGCTAGGGATCAAGCAAAGGGGTTACTCCTTGGGCTTGGCGTTAAGGGTGGTCACTGTCCCCGGGGGTAACTCCGAGCGTATAGGTTCCGGCTAGCACCAAGGTGTATGCCGAGGCTGGGAAAGACCAGAGCCGGTAATTGCCTTCCCTTGTTGGGCTCCGTGGTGGGCGGTGCCGTCGGGCCTGAATCTTATTTCATATCGTATGGGCTCCCGCAAAAAATCTCCCTTCAGTGGGCAAAAACTACCTAAATCTATTTTTAATCTCGAACAGTTTGATAAATATTTTATAATAAAAAGAATATCAGAAAAAGAAACTTTCCATAACGTTTCTCCGTTTCTCGTTGAAAAGGCTATCTCTGCAACCATCGGTGAGGTTAAATCTATAAAAAAAATGCGTTCTGGAGATCTATTGATAGAAACCGATTCCAAAAAGCAATCCAACCATCTTTTAAAATTGAAAGCCATTGCACACATACCTGTTTCTGTAAGTCCTCATTCATGTCTGAATTTCTCCAAGGGTGTCATAACCTGCGGAGAACTATTTAATGTTCCCTTAGAAGAGATATCTGCCGAGTTGAAGAAGCAAGGCGTAACTCAAGTCAGCCAAATAAAAATCCGACGTGATGGACAACTTTCCCCAACCAAACATTACATACTCACATTCCACAATCCTAAATTGCCAGAATATATATATGCCGGTTACATCAAACTTCCAGTCAGACAGTATATACCATATCCATTAAGAGGCTTCCAGTGCCAGCGCTTTGGCCATTCGAAAGTTAATTGCCGAGGGACACTCACTTGTGCCCGCTGTGCTGAAAAAGGGCATGATAGCCAGCAGTGCACGGCACAAGAAAAGTGCGTGAACTGCGGCGGAGACCATCCCTCTTATTCTCGAGCTTTCCCCCGCTGGAAACTGGAGAAACAGGTCACAACTATCAAAATAAAGGAAAATTTAACATACCCCGAAGCCAGACGTAGGATTCTTACTCAGACACCTACTCCTGGTATCAGCTATGCTTCAGTTGCACAAAAAAACTTCTGTACAAACTGCAAATGTGAAAACTGTGTCAAAAAAACAGTTAAATTTAACCCTCCCGAAAAAACATCGGATTCAGATTCTGATAAATCTTCTAAAAGTGTTCCAGAAATCCATAAAATAGAACCATCGACTTCAAGAAAAGCTCCAAAGAAAAAACTAAAGAACTCGCAAGTATTAAAGCTGGCTAAACGTGGTCTCTCTCAAGTAGATCTCCCAGTGAAACTAAAAAAAATCATCCTAACGAAATTCAGTCGCCCTAGGGCTGGCGACAAAAGGCATTGTCCACAAAGATTTAACGTCCATCTTTGGGGACAAAATAAGTAGCCCCGATTTTAAATTGCATCCCTCAGAGGATGAAGATGAACTTGAGATGAGTTGCGAATCTGAGGCAACTCCAACTAAGGCTTTTAATTACTCTCCTTCAAAAAAACGTTCTTAATGGGTACCTTCCTTTCGTGGAATTGTCGCGGCCTTCGTTCCAAACTTCAGGATATCAAGTCAATTTTTAACCAGTTTCATCCCATCTGTTTTGGTGTTCAAGAGACCCTCTTGACGCCTACCATTCCCATCAAATTACGCGGATATAGCTGTGTCCGGAAAGATGCAAGCACTGAATCTCATGGTTCTGGGGGTGTCTGCATCTTCACATCAATCCTTTATCCGAGCACACCTCCCAATTTGCATACCACTCTTCAGGCTGTGGCTGTACAGGTCCATATACGATCTTTGGTCACAGTCTGCTGTATTTATCTTCCGCCACATGATATCATACGTCAACTGGATCTTGATACCTTAGTGAGACAGCTTCCTAAGCCATTTATTATACTCGGCGATTTCAATGGACATAGTATTCTTTGGGGCTCGGATAGTACAAACTCTCGAGGGCAGCAGATCGAACAGTTTATTGCTAATAACTGTCTCTGTCTGCTCAATAATGATGAGCAAACGTACTTCCATGCGCCCACACGTAGCTTCCATTGTCTTGACCTAGCTATATGCACTCCTGAACTGCTACCGTTGTTGAATTTGACAGTTGGGGATGATCTGCACAATAGCGATCACTTTCCACTAATAATCTCCCACGCTGATAGCGGCGGTGTGACTATTTGTCCTCCGCGTTTCCTATTCCAGCGGGCAGACTGGAATGCATTTTCCCAACTAGCAGATATCAATGAGGCCATGGTCAGTAATGCAGACATTTCGAAAGCCTTACAAAATGTCATTGATACGATAATGAACGCCGCTAACGCCACCATTCCAAAAACTTCCCCACGTCTAAGAAAATTTCGTAGACCGTGGTGGAATGAAGCCTGTCGCGACAGTCGTAATAAACAGAAAAAACTCTGGAATTTATTTAGAAGGTACCCGACGACTGAGAACTTGATTGCTTTTAAAAGAGCGAAAGCGCTACCTCGCCGCATTCGGCGCCGCAGTCAGAGAGAAGCATGGACTAAATTTGTTTCAACCATTACATCCTCTACCTCCAGTAAACTTTTATGGAAGAAGGTAAAAGCTGCTAATGGGATCTATAAAGAAACTTCTATTCCCGTTTTAAAAACCGGTAATACGATGTATTCGAGCCCATTAGACATTGCTAACATACTTGGCCAAGCGTTTGCGCAAGTTTCCGCAACCGATTCTTATAGCCCTGATTTTTTGGCAATTAAGAATCGAGAGGAACGGTTGCCTTTGCGCTTCAATGCCCGAAGTGCCATTCCCTATAACTGTGAATTCAGGATGTATGAACTAAACATGGCTTTGTCTCAGGTTCATGATACCTGCCCTGGACCAGATGGAATCACGTATAACATGCTTCGCCATTTGAATACCATTTCCCTTTCCAATCTGTTGATATTATTTAACAGAATATGGACTGAGCAGAAGTACCCTTCACAATGGCGCGAAGCTATTGTGATTCCCATCTTAAAACCTGGCAAAGAACCCTCTGCCCCTCTGAACTACAGGCCGATTGCTCTTACAAATTGCCTTTGTAAGACCTTCGAGCGTATGGTCAACATGCGTCTAATTTTCGAGTTAGAGAAACAAGGATGCATCTCCCCGTTGCAGAGTGGTTTCCGTAGAGGTCGGTCTACTTTTGACAACCTCATATTATTGGAAACCCAAATTCGCAACGCATTTGTTAGGAGGAACCACCATGTTTCAATATTTTTTGACATAGAGAAAGCGTATGACCGTGCCTGGCGCTATGGCATACTTTCCACACTTTATAATCTAGGTTTTAGAGGTAACTTGCCTATATTCTTACAAAATTTTTTAAAACAACGTTCTTTTCGAGTTCGAGTCGGTAACTCTTATTCTAATAATTTTATTCAAGCTGAGGGTGTTCCACAAGGAAGTGTCCTCAGTGTCACACTTTTTATTATTCATCTTAGCCAAATTTTAAATCATTTGCCTTCATCTGTAAATGGAACCCTTTATGTTGACGATCTGCAGATCTCATGCCAAGGTAGTAACATGGCACTAATAGAGCGACAATTGCAAAACGCAGTAAATAGAGTGGTAGCTTGGTGCAATAACAATGGCCACACTATCTCCCCAGAGAAAAGCAGCTGCATTCACTTTTGTCGGAAAAGAAACATTCACCAGGATCCTTGTATTCGAGTTAAGAATATTCAAATTCCTGTGGTGAATGAAGTACGGTTTTTGGGAGTAATTCTCGATCGGAAACTCACCTTCCTTCCGCATATATTATATTTGCGGAAGAAGTGTGAGAAATCATTAAATATTCTAAAAGTTCTCTCAAAAACATCTTGGGGTGCCGATCGAACCTCCCTTCTCCGTATTTATCAGGCAATCATTCTCTCCCGGATAGATTATGGATGTATGGTATATGGTTCCGCCCAATCATCTGTTTTGCGGCGATTGGATACCGTCCATCATACAGCATTGCGCATTTGCTCTGGTGCGTTCCGGACATCTCCGGTTGAAAGCCTATATATTATATGTCACCAACTACCCCTTTCTTTAAGGCGACAGAAATTGTCTGCCACATTTTATTTCCGAACGAAATCTGTTCCGAAACATCCTTTGAGCCAAATGTCATTGCCAGTAGGTCTTCGTCGACTTTATAATGCCCGCCCTTCTCACATCCTTCCATTTTGTGAGAGAGCCAAATTGCTCCTTCATGACTCGGACTTTAACACGATTCGTGTTAAAGCTGTTGATGTCTATAGTATCCCACCCTGGGATATCCCACAGTTTTCTTACTTGAATCCTTTCATTGGATTCGATAAATTCTCAACTGCTCCTGTGGTTTTCCAACAGATTTTTTTCTACCATCGCAATCAGTATTCTTCCTTTCATCCAATTTTCACGGATGGCTCGAAATCGGATGGTCATGTCGGCTGTGGCATAATATTTCCATCTGATACACTGAGCCACCGTCTTCATAATTTTTGCTCTGTTTTTACTGCTGAGTTGGTGGCAATTTTCTGTGCTCTACAGAAAATTTCACCCTCTTCTCAGCGTAAAGTTATTATCTACACCGATAGTATGAGTGCTTTGGAGACACTTTCGCATTACGACAATCGGACACATCCGATTGCTATTAAAATTTTGTTTACTTTGCGGTTGCTGCAGAATGATGGGTTTCAAATCATTTTCTGTTGGATTCCGAGTCATGTCGGCATCTTGGGAAATGAGAGGGCAGACTTGGCTGCTAAATCTGCATCGACCTCTTTGTGCATGGCTCTTCCCTTTTGTGATGTCAAAAGGTCCGTTGTTCATCACTTCTCTTCAAACTGGCAAAAGTTATGGGATCTTCAGATCGGAAATAAATTGCATTCTGTTAAAACGGACATTGCTTCGTGGCCTGTTCATCCTATACGTGAGATGGATGTTAAATTGACTCGTCTCCGTATTGGGCATACGCGCTTCACCCATAAACATCTCATATTTGGAGAAAATGCGCCTATGTGCAACAGTTGCAAAGTTTCTTTTACTGTTCATCATGTGTTAATTGAATGTCCTATTTTTAATTCTTATCGTGCACGTTTTTTTACTTCGGCATCTTTGACATTACAAGACCTGGTGGGTGAAAAATACCACCCAAATATTTTTAATTTTTTAAAAGCTATTAGTTTTTTCACTTGTATTTAGCATCTTTTCTCTCCTTTACTGCTATAAAAGTTTAAATGAATTACTTCTCTGTTTTGCTTTCTTATGAATCATAGTTTCGACTCTATTTGTATATGTTTCATCTTTTTGCATATGTTTTTATCTTTACACCGCTGATCTCGTTTTTTTAATAAATGAATGTTTTATAAACCTTTTTATAATTCTACCATTAGATTGGCGCAGCATGGCCAGGCATGGCTCTTGCGCCAGAAAACTCAATCAATCAATCAATCAACCGATAAAGTGCATTATAGTCAACTGTGTACCGCACTAGAAAAGTCCGTTAACTGTGGGGGCGACCAGCCCTCTTACTCTGGAACTTGCTCTCGCTGGAAACTGGAGAAAGAAATCATTACCATAAAAATAAAATAGATTCAACATATCCGGAAACAAGGCGTAGGGTTGAAATGCAAACTCCTACTCCCGGAATTAGCTATTCTTCCATTGTTTAAAACCCTTTTGCTCAAACTGTCCTTGCACCAATTGCAAGAAACAGAATTCGACAACAAAGACTCCAGAAAAAAGCATCCGATTCTGATAGCTCAATCAAAAATACTCCAGAATCTTCTAAACTAGATCTCGCAACATACAGAAAAGCCCGTAAGAATAAACCTCAGACCTCACTGACGCTAAAACTCGCGAAACGTGGACTTTCGCAAAAAGATCTTTAAGTAAAATTTAAAAAAATCTATAATCTTCGGAATCCAGTCGCTTTGGGATTAGCGAATCAGAATTACATAAGGATTTAACCACCATTTTTGGTGATACGCTAACCAGCCCATATTTTAAACTCCATCCATCTGAGGATGAAGATTCACTTGATGTGAGTTGCGAAGACCTAGCAACTCCAACAAATGCACGTTCTCTTTCTTCACCAAAATCTCTTTCTTAATTGGTACCTTCGTCTCCTGGAATTATCGCGGCATTCGATCCAAACTCTGATATCAAGACCATCATCAAATAGTTCATCCCATTTGTATTGGTGTCCAAGAAACTTTTTTGACACCCAATATTGCCATTAAATTACGTGGATATAACTGTGTTCGGAAAGATGCAGATACAGCTTCTCACAGTTCTGGCGATGTCTGTATCTTCACATCCAATCTGTATCCGAACATGCCTCTCAGTTTGCTTACTTCTCTTCAGACTGTGGCTGTACACGTTCATGTACGAACATTGGTCACAGTCTGCTGTATTTATTTACCGCCTAATGATATCATACCTCAACAATAACTTGACAATTTAGTGGACCAGCTGCCCTCACCTTTTATCCGGTTTGGCGATTTCAACGGCCATAGTACGTTGTGGGGTTTGGTTAGTACAAATTCTCGTCAGCGACAGATTGAGCAGTTCATTGCTGATAACTGTCTCTGCTTGCTTAATAGTGAAGAGAAGACTTACTTCCATGAATCCACACGTACCTTCCATAGTATTGATCTGGCCATATGCGTTCCTGCATTCTTGCCATTGATTACATTTTCCGTTGAGAAAGATTTATACAATAGTGACCATTTCCCAGTTATCGTCTCATATACTGATAGAGGAAATACGACTGCATGCCCACTTCGTTACATTTTCCAGCGAGCAGATATCACTCGGGATATGGTTAGTACATCAGACATATCGGAAGCAATACAAGTTGTAGTTAATACGCTAATAAATGCCGCAAATACCACCATCCCAAAAAGCTCCCCACGCCCAAAAAAAATTTGCAGACCATGGTGGAATGAAGCTTGCCGTGACAGTCACAAACAGCAGAAAAAATTATGGAACGTCTTTCGAAGGTACCCAACAACTGAGAACTTCGCCGCTTTTAAAAGAGCCAAAGCGCTAGCTCGTCGCATTCGCCGTCGTAGTCAAAGGGAATTTTGGATAAAATTTGTATCATCCATTACATCCTCTACATCTAGTGAACATTTATGGAGGAAAGTTTAGGCCTAATGGGATTATATGGCCTTATGGGATAACTAATGGGATTTATAGTGAATCCATCCTTTTATAAAAACAGGAAGTGAGATGCATTTTGCGCCATTAGACGTAGCTAATATTCTTCGCACAAGTTTCCGCAATAAATTCTTATAGTCATGAGTTTCTGACAATTAAGAATCCCGCGGAACGGTTGCCTTTGCGTTTTAATGATCGTTAAGAACTTACTCATACAACTGTGAATTTAGGATGTACGAATTGAAAGCGGAATTATCCAAGACACATGATACCAGTCCCGGTCCAGATGGAATCACATGTAATATGCTTCACCATTCGAATAGAACTTCTCTTTCAAATTTTTTACTGTTATTGAACAGAATTTGGATTGAGCAAATGTACCCTTCACAATGGCGTGAAGCTGTTGCGATTCCAATCTTAAAACCAGGTAAAGAGTCACCGAACCCTCTGAATTACAGGCCGATTGCTTTGCCGATTTGTCTTTGTAATATCTTTGAGCGCATGGTCAATGCTCGCCTTGTGTATGAACTGGAAAAACAAGGATGCATCTCCCCGTTGCCAAGTGGTTTCCGTAGAGGTAGATCTACTTTTGATAACCTCATTTAAATTGGAAACCCAGATACGCAACACATTTGTTAGGAGGAACCACCTTGTCTCCATATTTTTCGACATAGAGAAAGCGTATGGCCGTGAGTAGTATAGAGATGATATCTCTCATATAAAAAGTACTGTTCACTAGATGATGGCTCTCATATAAAAAGTACCTTTCACTAGATGATGGCTCTCAGATAAAAACTATTTATTTCACTTATACATTAGAAAATTAGTAACTTTATAATTATAAAAAGTTATCTAGATACTAAGGGACAGAAAGGAGTAAAAATATTGCCTAAACGCAGGAAAACATGGTGATTGTTGCAATATCTGAATCTCAGAGATGAAAGAAAAGAAGTATTGCATTGATACGACAATATACCTCCTTTCCTCCGCCTACGAGAGACCGACTCCATTCCTCAGTCTAGAGATGATGGCTCACATATTAGAAGTGTGTTTCGCGAAATCGAAACTATTCATTTCATTTATACATAATATTCATTCATTCATACTATTCATGTCATTTATACATTTATAAAATCAATAACATTATAACTATAAAGAGCTATTTACATACTAAGTGAAGGTTATTATCTAAACGCTGGAAAGCATCATGATAATTAAAGCGATGCATATGCCTTGCGCTTCCACGTGGACCCTGGATGTTGCAAGAGTCCCACTCGCTTTTTATTATAATTATACAGAGTTGCACCTATTCGACATTAGCATCGTTTTGAGATTTCAATACGTTGCAAATGTAGAATTAAGTCCTATTCTCTGTGAAAACTAAATTCCGCGTGCAATGGAACTCATTAGACTGATAATTGTTGAACGATTTTTATTGTATATATAAGAAAGAAATGTATATAAAGAAAGGATATGAATACAAATTATTTCCATTTCATTCGAAAAACAGTGCAAACAATTAATACAATATTAAGTAAGACAAAAACAATAACTTGAATCATATATATGTACATGTAAAAATAGTATAAAAATTGATTACATTAAAAAATAAAATGTTCTTGGTATTTATTAATAATATCTCATGGAAGTTCTTCTTATATTGGTTCGCATTTGCATTATAGACTGAAAAAACCATGAAAAAACTCAGTCCAACCAGTCGATCTGAGTAAACATTTGATTCACTTACAAAGCATGTGAAATAAAATTAAACGAAGAGACCATTTTCCCCTTAACAGAAGGTAGCCATTGAATGCTTAATATTAGTTTTCCAAAAAGATTTTTTCTGAAGAACATAAAAATAAACGAAAATTATGCTACCATTATTCTTCAAGCAAGGAATAGTGACCAAAGCATTTTCCGGTCACACTATCCTCTTTCAAAAATATTTTATCATAAAACGGAGATAAAGAAATTTTGTTTGATATGGTTGTAGAAAGAATGTATGATTTTGACTGTATAGAATATTGCTCGTGGCGATGAATCGTTTCATTAAATAACGAGGTTTAAAAATGTTCATGTGTTATGTTTCTTAAACAACTCTGTTTTACACCTTTTGCCTTTTTCGTTTCAGTATTTTCACATTTGTAGCTGTACATTTTGCATCGTAAGCCGATAAATTCTGAAATAGGTTTAGATTTCGTTTCGTCTTTTAAAAACCCTAACTTATTTTGGTTCTGCGAATTAAAAAATTCACTTGAAGATGGATAGTTGCTTAGATCCATGATATCAAAAAATTCGTTTTTAAAATCTTTGTAAACATCATTCGTAAATATTTGCATGAATAGAGAATCAGTATCTGTGCATAAGAGTTTGCAATTTTCTTTATAATATTTTTTGAACTTAGAGTAGTATAAAGTATACATGTGTAATTTAGCTAGCCCAAGCAAGCAAAATCCTACATAAATTGGTTTGTCGAGAACTAGATTAATTCTTTTCATTTTAAAGACAGCGAAGTCTTCGTTTATGCTCTCAAAGTATTCAAGTAAAGGATTTGCTAAATGCTTTCCACATTCAGCGGGTGTAAGAGCAGTCTTTAAGTTAATTCTTTTTCTGACGTTTTGGCAAGTTTTGCCGAAGAAAGCATTACTCATTTTTTTAAAGAAATATTTTCAAACTCGCGTTTGGCTTGTTGGCGTTTTTCATTATTAAAATTTATATAGCTTCGCAACCAGTCTGATTGTGAAAAAGCCAAGATCCGATAAATTTTTTTGAAGACATCCCATGCTTTAAATAGTATTTTAAGTTCCTGTAGTGTAAAATGTAGCGTTTCTTTGGATAAAAATTTGGTGTTAACTTTTTACACTCGGTAAATGGAATATTTTTTTTCAGACAATAATTTCTTTTTGATAATCTGATAGCATTTGTTTATTTATATTTAAGTGTTCTGCTGCTAAGGGAAAATCATGGAAATCTTGAGCTGATTTATCATATAGTAAATCTACCTCTAATAAATATCCCGTTTCTGAGTATCGAGATACATTTTCTAAATCAGAAACAGCTATTTCTTCGGGTGAAAGCCAACGAAAATCCCCCAGAGGTATATTCAGACATGCAATGTCCGTAAAGATTGCTAACATCTAAATTAACAATATAATTTATAGGTTCAACGGGGTTATAACAAGAAAGATATGGATAATTTGCCTGGGCATATCTTTGACCTCTTCTATATTCGATAATTCGATAACAATTTTAATTTCTGACCTGTGAATTTTAAACCAGAATGCCATGTTAAATCAGCAATAGTTAGTAAATGGGCAGGGTTCCAAATGATAGTGCATCATGCTTGTTTGTCGAAACGATTGAAATACTTCAGCTAAAAGAATTGTATCTGTATTTTGATACAATTCAATGTAATCTTGAAAATTTTTTACAATGAAATTCTTGGTAAACTCTCAGTGCGTGTTTGTATTCTTTTTTTATGTTCGAATTCGTCAAAACGTTAAAAAAGGCTTCGTGAGGTGGAAATGTCTTTTTGTTTTAGAATATCTGTTGATGAAAAATAGCTATAAGAAAAAAATCCTTTTTGTTTGAGTAAGTTTCTATTTGTTTTGGAAAAAAGAATCAAAAATGTCAAACCGATGTTCAGAAGTTTTCAAAATTTCTACAAGAGAAGATAAGGAGGAATCAAGAAATGCGTACGAATCAATAAATTTAATGTAATTATCGAGGGTGAAACTAGTAAATTTGACTATTCGTCGGAATTATATCAATCTGATGCGCGAATTCTGGAGACATATGTTTTAACAATAAGTGGGAATCGTATCCCTTAAAGTTGTGAATGACTTCAGGAATGAAATTACTTCTTTTTAAATTTAAATTGCATGAATTGTGACAGAAACCTCTAAATATGCCTAAAACATGGCAATGATCTCTGACAATGTGATCACTCGATTCCAATTTTAACTTGCATATGTAACATGTGCTAGACTTTCCCATTGGTATATTTTCCTCGATCATTGGTTTATTGCATGATAGTCTTTTAAATAAAGATTTTGCTAATTTTTTTATTATTTTTAAAAATATTTGTGCTGGATTTTCTCCGCAATAGAATTTGTGATATATTATTTCATTTTTTATATTAATTGCTATTAATGCGAAACTGATTGGTTCGTGATGCTCTAGGTTAGCTGAAAAACCCTGAGAGGTATTTGGTAAAACAGTAGAGATATTTTTCGTTATGCATTCAAAATCTGGATGCAAAATAAAAGAGTGGAACAACATTTTGTAAATGCTAGTAAATTTTACAGTGTTTATTTTAGGCGGTGATAGTTTTTGGGGGGTATTTTGGCAACACACTCGCTTATGATCTACAAGACTATTTCGCCTCTGAAATCCAATCAGACATCGCGAGCAATAATGATGAATCCCTTTTTTGGAGTTTAATAAGTGATTTAGATTTTTAATTAAGAAGTAATGCTCTTTATACAGAAGTAAATTTATTTCCGAACCCGACTTTTTATTACTGATATAAATGGGGAAAACTTCTTTGTCATAAGTAAAAATATTTATCTTTAAACTGTTGATACTTTCAAAATGCCTTATGTTGGAGAGTTTCATGGGGAAGGTTACATTTTTCAATTTTAAGTATTTTAATTTATTTTGGTAACTGCTTGGAGCATTAGAATTTTTTTCAGGAGGAAAGAGATGAGCTAAGCAACTATATATGAAGCATTTGTGATCATCACAACGTATATTTAGAAGAGTTCTTTTTTTTTTTAAGCAGTCAGGTAATTTTATATTACCGCAACTTCCCCTCGGTTCTCTGTACTGTCCGATACTAAAAAGTTAATTTTATTAATAACCCAACCATTACCGGTTTGGATATATGTTTCAATGGAATTGAATATTTTCTGAAAACAGCTTTTAACTTTACTTTTTATTTGGTTATATGATAGTATGCGTTCAGCAAATGAACAGAAGTAAGCGTTTTGAAGTAAATTGTCAGGATGAGTATCTTTAATAAATTCAATGCTTATGCATATTAAAAGACGGAAAGGTAGGTTTTTCTCTAATAAGAGTAAGAAAATGTTTTCTCGAATCAGAGTGTATCGGAGAGTGTCGGTAAGCTGAAATATAACCTCTAAAACTTGATTCTATTCTATTAAACGACATTCTAAGGAGATGAATATAGGGAAAATTGTCAACTTAGTTCAATTTTTTTTACAAAATTTTCATTTAACTCGTGAATGTCAATTTTTCTTTATATGTTCTGCGAACACATTTATTGCCTTTTTTAAAGCTCCCAACTGATCAAGATTCATGTTGAATCTGTCCTTTGTTTCATCTCCAACATTCTTTTGGAAAGTAAGATAATAGGATTTTCTATATTTCTTGATGCTGATGTTAATCCCTTTCCCTAGGTAAGCACTTATTGGAGGTATGAGCTTTTTCTATTCTGTCGGATCAGAAAAATTATGCTCGAAATTCTTTGCTTTTTTGGTGCACTCTTTTTTTCTCATCGTGTGATTTTCTTTTAGCTATCAGAAAAGGGATAATATTTTGAAATTAAATCTAAAGATACAAAATCTAAAATGATTTTACATTTTACCGTCATGTTTTTCTTTGGGAATTTAAAAATCTAAATTGACTTATAAAATCAAATCTAATTTACAGCTTGTATGCTTTTCCTTGGCAGGAAGAGGAAATAACTGCTCGCCGTCTGAATCGCTATCAGTTAAGCCTATTAGGAAGTGTGAAAACTTAACGTAACGTTATTTTTAAAAAACTATGTTACACATGCTTAGCAATCTAAAAAGAATATGAAAATGCAATCACTTACTGACGCTCGCTTTGTGACTGTCCATGATAGCTGAGTAGTACTTAGATACACGCACTCTGAGGAAGCCGGAATTGAAGATCTTTTTTCATTCGTAAAATTTTGCTAATGATGATGATGAGAAACATGAATAATTCTATTAATGATAAGCATTTTAATACTTGCAGTTTTTTCATTTTATTTTTATGATTTTTTTCATGAAAAAAGCATTTTTATTAAAGCAATCACAAAAAGCTAGAGCTTCTCACAGTAAAAATTGCGATTTAAGGTATCCGAATACGTTCGGAGCACTTTTTTTGAAAATTATCATATAGAAACAAATTAACATGTTTTTTGACTTCAGTTTATGTGTACATAAGCTATTATAAGTTAAAATTTGCAATAATTTTTTTTAGTTTTAGAAAATTGGTAGATATATGGTGAATTTTGAAGAAATTTTAGGAAAACTTCAAAAATGGTACACGAAATTCTATTTAACCAAATTCAATAAATTTAGTATTTAAATAATCCTTATGCAATTACCTAGGGAATGACCTAAAATTTTAAGGCTACCCCAATAAATAAAACTTCTAGAGCTAGTCGAAGAACCATCACAGGGTATTTTGCATATTTTATAACACCATTATTCAAATAACATACCATAATTTAAAAAATATTCCTATTATGAACATTCTTTTAGGTCACGCTCTAGAAAACATTATAAGGAAAGATTATACCAAGTTTCAAAGCAATTGCTTTAGAATAATTCAAGTTATCATTTTTATCGCTGGCAAAATATGCAAAAAAAGTGATTTTGAGAAAAATGCATTTTTATTACAACTTACCACATATATGCTATATACATGTGACTACTAACCTAAAATGTCCCAGATTTATAAGTTAAACCTTCTGCTTGCTCATTTTTAACTAATTTTTTCTTTTTAGCTGCCCGATTTTTTTTTCTGGCAACTTTAACTCCGGGCAAAGAATGTCGCTTGGATTCGTTAACTCGCACTTCGTCGAGTTCAGCAAAACCTTTGAGGGTAAACACCCCCAAACTTACACCAAAATGCCTTAAAATATCTAGCAGTCCTTCAAATCCTTTATTAAATTGAATCACTGCCATGTATGCACCCAACCGCAATGTTGACAACTCAACGAAAATTTCTTTTGGAATAAATTTCCAAAGAATTCCATTGAACGATTCATTTGCATTTTGGGTTTTCCCATGCAAGCATTTTTGTAGCAAATTTTTGTCACATAATTGCATGTATACAGGCTTGATGCTATTGAGGACATTTTTTGGAAGCCCTTTTGATTTTTCCTTGTATTTTTTTCCGTTCGATATGGCTTGCTGATATCTACACCAGCTCTCGGGCCCAACTGGACATTGACCATGCATTGGTTGTTTTGCACTGGAACAGCAGTGAAAAAATGCTGCAATTACTGCCTTTTGCATGCCTTCCAAATCATTCACATTACTACGGATAGCAATTCCGTAGTAATTTTGCAATTTATCGATGAAGGTGTCTGTAAGTTTTCCTCGACCTCCAAGACCTTTTTGCTTCGATTTTAATTTTCTTAGCCTTGTGCCAACACGCTTCTGTATATGTCCAATACACTCATATTTTGTAACGCTATCCTTCCCATAAACATCTTTCACAGCATCATATCCTTTTGAATCCCCGTCGCCATAGAATTTTATATATTGTAGTTTCCTCATGTCAGCAGACCTTTCAAAAATACGATAAGCACCAAGAGGTTCCATAGCACCAGACGAACCTGTATGTTTTGTACAGGTATGACTAGAGTTTATTGCTTCGCTGTTTTTTTTGTCACAAATTCTACACACTTTCGACATCACTTCAATGTCTAACACCTTTCCAGTGTCTATTGAAATGACCGTGACACATCCATTCAGAGATGAATACCCTCTTCGTTGCCATGTGCCATCAACTGACACACCGCACTGAGCTATTTCTTCAGTTACTGAGTCACCTCTAATTTCTAATGCAGCTTCCTTAATTGTTTTGGATGCCACGTTACTAGCAGCAGCTTCCAGTTTTTTTTCGAGATAGCCAAATGACTTTTTCGAAGGCACATTCACATTCATCGCAGAACACAGTTTTTTCGCTGCAGAATGTCCCCTGCCAATAACTCTCATACCAAAAACAAATGCAAGATTTATGGTATGCATTTTATTTACCTTTTGAGAGGTGCAGAAAGATATTGAATAGTCACAATTTTTACACTTTAATGTCATATTCATCGCTAAGCCAAATACAGACTCCTGGATAATGCTAACTCCACTTTTAAAACACACAGGACAACATAATGATGAAATAATGTCATTGAGGATTTGGAAATTAATAAGCACATTCTTTTCGTTGTTTATAGGAATATCTGAAGGTTTCGAAGATTGTTTTAATTTTGTTTCACTGACTGTTAACAGTGAAGCATCTAACTTACTACTTTTTGTAGCTTTACTGGAGTATCTGTTCCCTCCGAATTTCCGTTTGCGAGAGTAACACTTGTTTTTATTATTACCCATTACTAGCACTGTTAAAAACACTAACACTTTCTAAAATTTCACTAATAATCTATCAAATTAATGCAGATTACTATTATTTTTGTAAAAACTAAACAAGAAGATCACAACAAAATCGCAACGCACGCTACAAATGTAAACAAACTAATGTTGCCAGATTTCCTTAAATTTTACGTTGCCAGATATCCTTAAGGTGCAGAATTATTTTAAATATTAAATTAATAATATACTAAAATTATTTTTTAAAAAAATCGCGGAATTTCAATCAAATTTGACAGTTTTATGGGCATTTAAATGCTTACTTCCGGTTACTTGAACACCCACTTCCGGTTTACCGAGCTTTACTAATTTGCTAATATCTCGGCTTGTAATTGACGTAGAAACAAAGTACAAGCTGTTTTGTAAAGCTAAATAACTGCTTTATTCAATAAAACCAAAAACTAAAAATACGATTTTTTGAAAAAAATAGCCATTTCAACGTATTCGGATACCTTAAAAAGCAGCTGACCAAAGAAAATGGAAAACCAAAATAAGAATATAATCTAGGGAGGAGAAGGGATATTTAACGTTTCTATATGCCTATAAGCACGCGTAGTTATTCCATCATCGGAAACGTGCATTTTATCGTAATAAGTCGATAGAGCTGTTTTGTTTTGCACCATTGTTGTAAGCAAATGTTTTTTAGAAATGATGGAATATTGATTTTTTCGAATAACTAACTCATCTTTCCAAATATTTTTGTAAGTTTCGTAATTTAAAAGGGCTACGAACTTTTGCGAACTCCCTTACCTCTTTTTTTGCATGCGTTATCCCCAAACAGAAAGCTATATATCTTAGGCTTTAATCCAATAAATTCACTAATAGGTTCACATTTTTCGTGTTTTAGCGTTCCTGGTTTTCCTCTATTAATACCACTATATAATAGGTGGTTCTGAGGAAAATTGCTAGTGTCTGATATATCAGAGAAATCATTTTTTATATCCTCATATACATTCTTTGTGTGTATGCGTAAATAGAGCGAATCAGTATCGGTATATAATCATTCACAATTTTTATCATAAAATTTTTTAAAATTTGAATAATACAGCTCATACATTTTGAGTTTGAAAATCTCTAAAATTACAAACCCTATGTATATTGGTTTGTCTAAGATTAAGTTAGGTTTTCGCATCTTAAACAAAGTTTTTTCGTTGATTGGTTCAAAATACTCTAAGGCTGAACTTGATACATATTTTTGATTCGTCTCAGGCGTAAGCGCATCCCTTAAATTTATTCTTTTTCGCACATTTTGTAAGCATTTCCCAAAGGAAAAATTATTAAATTTTTTGCTTTCTGTTTTACATACTATTCTTTTTGAATTATTAAAATCGATATATTCTCTCAACCATAGTTTCTGAGCAAAAGCCAAAATTCCGTGATTTTTTTCAAAATCAATCCCTGTTCGAGATGAAATTTTAGATTTAAATAATAAGTTATGTAATTCATTTTGGGGAAAAATTCTGAGTTAATTTTTTACTTGGCAAAATATTTTTCAAATTAAATTTAGAGCACAATTGCTTTGAATATGGAGATATTATCTCATAAGTGATCTTTAGATGTTCAGGAGCCATAGGCCAATCATTGTCTCTCATGCTGTGATGAAGGTATTTCCAAATATAATATATAGCCTATATCAGAATCGAGAGAAATATCATCTAAATTAAATCTCTTTACCTCATCTGCAGTTAACCAATAAAATTCTACATAAGGCAATGGCTTACTGATTGCATAGCCGTATAAATTAACAGCATCTAATGCAAGGATTTAGTTTATCCGTTTTGAACTATCGAAACTGTTTGGTAATAAAGGATTGTTTGTTTTTGCAACTCGTTTCCCTACTAAACATATGCCACCGCGCATTTGGCTTTCGAACCAAATGTAATCTTAATGTTTCCTAATAGTTTCAACTCTATTTTTCAAAGTTTTGGACCTACATCGAATGTTAATTCGCTCATTGAAATATAATGAACAGGATCCAATCCATACCATTTCAGTGATGTATTTCGAAATGAGCAGTATACTTCTGTAAGCATTTTAACACCAGAATTTTGGTAAAGCTTTAAGTAGTCACCAAATGTTTGGTAGTTAAATGCTTGGTATACAAGCTTTGCGTGAGAGTAATCCGCTTCTGCAATGTGACTTTGATTCAAATCATTGAAAAATGCTTCCCGAGTTGGTAATCCTTTAACAGCCAATTTTTCAATAGAATCCATATACGAATAGGGAAAAAAGCCTTTACGTTTTAAAAAATGTCGTTTTTTTTTTTTTTTTTTTTTCTCCCATTTTTAAAGAAACTGTTACAAATTTCAAAACTATGCTCGGATACAATCAGATTGTTTATTAACGTATCAAGAGACGCATCTAAAAATTGATAACTATCCAAAAATTTGAGTTCGTCCAGAGTGAACATAGTGATTTTTTTCGAGATTTACTGAAATGATATTAATATTTTCTGCAAATTTAAATGGTAAGTTTTTTAATAAAAGATGAGAATCATAGTTCTTAGAATTATGAATAATAATCGGAATGAAAAACGTTTTTCTTTAAAGAATGTTACACCCTTAATGGGCTAGTCCTGTTGTAAAATTCTGATGATGTTCATGGTGCCTTACTTAGAAATCTGTTCGCTAAAAATGTTTTTTGCAAATTGCGTAGCGAGAAGGATCGTATAAACATTCATCGTTAATTTCTATTTTTCTCACTATATTTATTTCAGCTCTTAAAGTACGGTTAAAACCCCGAAACCCAGTATTTATTTCAGAAAAAGTTATTCTTAGTCAATCCTTTCTCCTCCTTTAAATTAATAATGCTGCTTAACATATTCCGCCATTTTTAGCAATCTCGAAATAAAAGTTTGAATTTGGTCAACTGCTATGTTGAATCAATTTTTGATATTCCGCTTATCATTATATTTTACATATGTTATGTAATAAGCTTTTCTAAATTCCTTTATCTTGATGCCGAGTCCTTTGCCTAAATAGATTGAATAAGGTAGGATTTTGCTTTTAGGGTTTTCAATTTCATCTGAGAGGTTAAGATCAAACTTTCTCTTTTTAGAGGATTTATGCTCTTCCTTGTCTTCATCTCTGAAGGCTGAGAACTCTGAGGCTCGATCTAAAAGCACACACTACATTTTATGACTAACTTGGGAATTTTATATTTTGTTTGAGACTAGAGGGGAAAATCTTAACCACAAAATATGAAATGCAAGCACTTACCACTTTCCATGTTGTGAAGCTCAATCTGTGATTAGAAAAATACCCATAAAACTGAATGGTAAGAGATTTTTGCATGTTGAATGTAGTTTGAATTTTTCATTTGGATCTGTTCTATGTAACAAAATCCAAATCGATCCGAGGCATTGTCTCTGTGAATGTATTGAACAATCTCAGAATTATTCAATAATTTGAAATAGACAACTTTCTTCGAATGATCTAGACACAGTCGTAAAACAACATGTTGCACAGCATCAATAAACGAATTAAATAAAGCAGGATGAATATACAAATATTCCTGCATAGAGCAAGCGTCGCAAATTACATATCCGTATTTCTCCGTGGTTGCAGCTCTTTTGAACATACGAGACAATTTGAGTCTATATATACATTAGTAGTATATAAATATATAATTCTGCATCACTTTGAAAAGTGATACAGACTTGGACATAATTTTTGACGAGAGAGCTCTTATGAATCTCAAGACCAGTGTATACATAGTGGGAATGCAAAGCGAAGCGACAGCCGCTATCGATAGTTGATGTCAGGAAAAGTTACATTTCAATCGAAAGTTGTTCGCATTGACTCCCAAGGAGAAAAATATCAACGATCTGTAAAGCGGGGTGAAAGCGTCAACAGCGATGCGTTACTAGAGAGCAGATTACAGAGACCTGGTTTTCCATGTGGGAACCCGGGAGGACGCAACTAGATATCCCCACTCGATTTTTTTCACGAGGTATCACCCAAACAATCATATATTGTTTAAGTCCTACTCCCCGTTCTCACATTTGCCGAATAATATAGATATAAAAAGTTTAAAAATTTGAACTGCGTTCAGTTGATGTGAAATCAACTGAAGCTGCACCTCACCCATTCCTAATGAAAAACTAAAAATTAAATTTTGAACGGTTTTAGCTGCTGAGAGGACAACTGAAACAGTAAGTTAGATGTTAGTAATTAGTAAGTATTCGCGACGTGAGGACTTGGAAGCTTAGTTAAATTAACGTGTAGCAGCTTCCATTATTCTACACGACAGTGTTTTAGGAAGTTTAACGCAACAATTCCCAAAATGTAGAAATGAAACCTAGCCTCCTCAGGTTATCTACTACCTGGGAAAAAAATGGCAGAATAAGATAGAAAGCTAAGATAAAAAGCAGCATATAAATGGACAACCCCATCTAAGCGAATATACTTCGAAAGAGTGACGCTTATGAAAATGATAGCAATTTCAATTTTCTCACTAATAATTCGGCATAATTGGATGTTTGCATTTTGATTCTCCTCTATTCGATAATGTGGTAGCATACAGTTCTAACTCTTGTTTAATATGGCTTATAGCAATACAGTTCCAAAGATCACCTCGTCTGTTGTTTTGGATTCAGTTCTCTGTTGACCTAAGCGAATATATTTTGAAAGCATGACAATGATGAAAATTATAGAAATTTCTTTTTTTCTCACTCATAATTCGGCATAATTGGATGTTTGCGTTTTGATTCTCCTCTATTCGATAATGTGGTAGCATACAGTTCTAACTCTTGTTTAATATGGCTTATAGCAATACAGTTCCAAAGATCACCTCGTCTGTTGTTTTGGATTCAGTTCTCTGTTGACCTAAGCGAATATATTTTGAAAGCATGACAATGATGAAAATTATAGAAATTTCTTTTTTCTCACTAATAATTCGGCAGAATTGGATGTTTGCGTTTTGATTCTCCTCTATTCGATAATGTGGTAGCATACAGTTCTAACTCTTGTTTAATATGGCTTATAGCAATACAGTTCCAAAGATCACCTCGTCTGTTGTTTTGGATTCAGTTCTCTGTTGACCTAAGCGAATATATTTTGAAAGCATGACAATGATGAAAATTATAGAAATTTCTTTTTTTCTCACTCATAATTCGGCATAATTGGATGTTTGCGTTTTGATTCTCCTCTATTCGATAATGTGGTAGCATACAGTTCTAACTCTTGTTTAATATGGCTTATAGCAATACAGTTCCAAAGATCACCTCGTCTGTTGTTTTGGATTCAGTTCTCTGTTGACCTAAGCGAATATATTTTGAAAGCATGACAATGATGAAAATTATAGAAATTTCTTTTTTTCTCACTCATAATTCGGCATAATTGGATGTTTGCGTTTTGATTCTCCTCTATTCGATAATGTGGTAGCATACAGTTCTAACTCTTGTTTAATATGGCTTATAGCAATACAGTTCCAAAGATCACCTCGTCTGTTGTTTTGGATTCAGTTCTCTGTTGACCTAAGCGAATATATTTTGAAAGCATGACAATGATGAAAATTATAGAAATTTCTTTTTTTCTCACTCATAATTCGGCATAATTGGATGTTTGCGTTTTGATTCTCCTCTATTCGATAATGTGGTAGCATACAGTTCTAACTCTTGTTTAATATGGCTTATAGCAATACAGTTCCAAAGATCACCTCGTCTGTTGTTTTGGATTCAGTTCTCTGTTGACCTAAGCGAATATATTTTGAAAGCATGACAATGATGAAAATTATAGAAATTTCTTTTTTTCTCACTCATAATTCGGCATAATTGGATATTTGCGTTTTGATTCTCCTCTATTCGATAATGTGGTAGCATACAGTTCTAACTCTTGTTTAATATGGCTTATAGCAATACAGTTCCAAAGATCACCTCGTCTGTTGTTTTGGATTCAGTTCTCTGTTGACCTAAGCGAATATATTTTGAAAGCATGACAATGATGAAAATGATAGAAATTTCTTTTTTCTCACTAATAATTCGGCAGAATTGGATGTTTGCGTTTTGATTCTCCTCTATTCGATAATGTGGTAGCATACAGTTCTAACTCTTGTTTAATATGGCTTATAGCAATACAGTTCCAAAGATCACCTCGTCTGTTGTTTTGCATTCAGTTCTCTGTTGACCTAAGCGAATATATTTTGAAAGCATGACAATGATGAAAATGACAGAAATTTCTTTTTTTCTCACTAATAATTCGGCATAATTGGATGTTTTGCGTTTTGATTCTCCTCTATTCGATAATGTGGTAGCATACAGTTCTAACTCTTGTTTAATATGGCTTATAGCAATACAGTTCCAAAGATCACCTCGTCTGTTGTTTTGCATTCAGTTCTCTGTTGACCTAAGCGAATATATTTTGAAAGCATGACAATGATGAAAATGACAGAAATTTCTTTTTTTCTCACTAATAATTCGGCATAATTGGATGTTTGCGTTTTGATTCTCCTCTATTCGATAATGTGGTAGCATACAGTTCTAACTCTTGTTTAATATGGCTTATAGCTATACAGTTCCAAAGATCACCTCGTCTGTTGTTTTGCATTCAGTTCTCTGTTGACCTAAGCGAATATATTTTGAAAGCATGACAATGATGAAAATGACAGAAATTTCTTTTTTTCTCACTAATAATTCGGCATAATTGGATGTTTTGCGTTTTGATTCTCCTCTATTCGATAATGTGGTAGCATACAGTTCTAACTCTTGTTTAATATGGCTTATAGCAATACAGTTCCAAAGATCACCTCGTCTGTTGTTTTGGATTCAGTTCTCTGTTGACCTAAGCGAATATATTTTGAAAGCATGACAATGATGAAAATTATAGAAATTTCTTTTTTCTCACTAATAATTCGGCAGAATTGGATGTTTGCATTTTGATTCTCCTCTATTCGATAATGTGGTAGCATACAGTTCTAACTCTTGTTTAATATGGCTTATAGCAATACAGTTCCAAAGATCACCTCGTCTGTTGTTTTGGATTCAGTTCTCTGTTGACCTAAGCGAATATATTTTGAAAGCATGACAATGATGAAAATTATAGAAATTTCTTTTTTTCTCACTCATAATTCGGCATAATTGGATGTTTGCATTTTGATTCTCCTCTATTCGATAATGTGGTAGCATACAGTTCTAACTCTTGTTTAATATGGCTTATAGCAATACAGTTCCAAAGATCACCTCGTCTGTTGTTTTGGATTCATTTCTCTGTTGACCTAAGCGAATATACTTTGAAAGTAATCAATCGGCTGGTATCCCAGTCATTTCACTGGTCTGCTCTAGGGGATCAAGCGATGGGGCCACCTTCTGGGGCTCTGCATTAAGGGTGGTAGACGTTCCTGGAAGTGGCTCTCAGCGTATAGGTTCCGGCTAGCACCATGGTAAGCGCCGAGGCTGGGAATGTCTAGAGCCGGTGGCTGCCATCCCTTGTTGGGCTCCGTGGTGGGCAGTGTCGTCGGAACCCGAATTTTTTTCTGACTCTTATGGGTTTTTTTTCTTCCGACACTGAACCGTTTTCTGAAATTGCTCGTTTTGTTATTCTCTCCATTCCTGATGGAAAAATATCTGAATTGTCTCCTTTTGCCGTTGAAAAAGCTTTGAAAGGTATTGGCGGTAGTCCAAAATCAGTCAAGAAACTTCGGTCGGGCGACTTATTGATCGAAACAACTTCTGCTCTTCAAATCAAATCCTTTTTGCAAGCAAAATCATTTTTAAATCATCCAGTTTCTCTAACACTTCACCGAACACTTAATTTCTGCCGTGGTGTTATATCTGAAAAGGAACTCTTGAATTCTCCAGGAAGTGAAATTATTGATGGCCTTGCCAGCCAAGGTGTAATTGCAGTGAAACGCATTTTTATGAAAAAAGAAAATGCTCTGATTGCCACTAATAGTATTATCTTAACTTTTAATACAACGAAATTACCATCCAGCATTAAAGCAGGCTACTTAAACTGTAAAGTACGCCCTTATATACCTAATCCTATCAGGTGCTATAATTGCCAACGTTTCGGTCATTCCAAGACAGCTTGTAGAGGGACACAGACCTGTTCTAGATGTGCAACTGCTGGCCATCAAGCCAATGAGTGCACTGCAGACCCACAATGTGTAAATTGTAAACAAGCACATCAATCCGACTCTCGAGACTGTCCACAGTGGAAATTAGAAAAGAAAATCCAAGAACTTAGAATAAAGAAAAACATATCATACTTTGAAGCAAAAAAGCTGTTGACACCTGAACAAAGACCATTTTCTTATAGCAATGTAGTGAAATCAGTAACTTCCTCAAGTACACTGACTGATGAAAACATTACAAAAATAATTTGCCCCCCGTTATCTAAATTAAAACCGATAGCTAAGAATTTTCCACTCAAAAATACTTCTGCATCCATTGAAACTGGGAAATCTAAACCAAACACCAAGCAGAAAGTTGAGACTAAGAAAGCAAACAAAAAATCTGACCAAATAAAACAAACTAAAGAAACAAAAGACAATAAATGAACTAAAATTTTAACAGAGCGTAGAGCCCAAATGTGGTCTTCACCAAAACATTCCATAACACAGGAAGACTTCTTAAAAGAACAGAAAAAGATTAAAGACAAAGACTCGGACAGTGATCCTCTCTTCAGTGTTCACTTGTCTGACGAAGAAATGTCCTTGAGTGACTCGAACGAATCGGTTTCCTCTAAGAAATTATAAAGCAGTTTTTCTCCTTTCTTCCCCCTCTTTAATGGCAGACTATCTTTCTTGGAATTGTCGTGGGCTAAAAACTAAAATTTCAGACTTAAAAGATCTCATCAATACTTATGCACCAGTTTGTGTCGCTTTACAAGAGACCCATCTGAAACCGGGCGATAACATCCACGTTTCAAACTACACTGCTTATTACAAAAATCATATAAATGATAGAGCTACAGGTGGAGTTTCACTGCTTGTTGCAAGCGGGCACCCATCCACTCCGTTGAATTTAAACACAAATTTACAGGCTATTGCTGTTCGGATACATATAAAATCATTGATAACCATATGTAATTTATATTTACCTCCTAATGAACACATCAATCAAACCGATTTAAATTGTTTAATTCAACAACTTCCGTTTCTTATCATCGGAGATTTTAATGGCCATAGCCTCATTTGGGGAAATTCTGACACCAATGCAAGGGGTTTACAGATTGAAAAGCTTTTACAGGATCACAATCTATGCCTTCTAAATATAGACGAACTAACCTATTTCCACCAGCCTACAAAATCCTTCCATGCAATAGACCTTGCCATTTGTTCTCCATCAATCTTACCGTTTCTTAATCTGACTGTAGACAAGTATCTCCACAACAGTGACCATTTTCCTCTGATTATAACTGATAATAGGCATAACCATCATAATTATTATCAACCATCTAGATATATATTCACAGCAGCTGACTGGAATACATTCTCTGCTCTTTCAAAGATAAGTAAAATTATGGTAAAAAATTATTCTATTGATCAAGCATTAGACTTAATAACCCTAACTATAATCCATGCTGCAAATGCGTCCATCCCACAGACTAAATGCACTCAGAGGAAGCAAAGTAAACCATGGTGGAATAGTGACTGTCAACAAGCCCGTAAGAAACAGAAGAAAGCATGGAACAATTTTCGAAGATATCCCACAACCGAAAACTTAATTGTATACAAAAGAGCCAAAGCAGAGTCACGACGTATTCAACGATATAGTCGTAGAATGTCGTGGCAAAAATTTGTTTCAACATTAAAAGTTCCTATTTCAAGCCGAGAACTTTGGCAAAAAGTTAAAAAAGCTACAGGCACTCATTTTTCTAATACTGTGTCAATATTAAATGTTAATAATCAGACTATATCAAATTTAAAAGACACAGCCAATACAATAGCTTCTACTTTAGCAAGTATATCCTCCAGAGAAAATTATAATCCACAATTTTTAAATTTCAAAAGACTTTCTGAGAACAAAAAATTGAACTTTGAGTCACAATCTGATTTGCCTTACAATAGTAATTTTACATTTCAAGAACTTCAGTTTGCTTTATCAAATGTTCATAAATCTTCTCCTGGCCCAGATAACGTCAGCTATGCAATGATCCAGCATTTAACTTACGAATCGCAGAAAAACTTGTTGTATCTCTTTAATCGAATTTGGAAGGAACAATATTTTCCGTTTTCTTCGCAACAGGCAATAATTATTCCTATCTTAAAGCCCAATAAAGATCCCACGAATCCTTTGAACTATCGCCCAATAGCTTTAACAAACTGTCTGTGCAAACTCTTAGAAAAAATGATTAACCGACGACTTATGTACTTTTTGGAAACAAACAAAATTCTTAGTCAGTTCCAAAGTGGCTTTAGAAAGGGAAGATCAACCTTAGACAATATTTTAAGTTTAGAAAAAGATATTCGATCTGCTTTTTTACAGAGAAAACACTTGGCGGCCGTCTTTTTCGATATCGAAAAAGCCTACGATCGCACATGGAGATATGGCATCCTGAAAGATCTCTACGACTTTAATCTACGAGGAAACTTGCCAATTTTTATTCAAAATTTTTTACGATTGAGACAGTTTAAAGTTAAACTAGGGCATGAATTTTCTGATATTTTTACCCAAAAAGAAGGTGTCCCACAGGGCAGTGTTTTAAGTGTCACACTTTTCATTATAAAGATTAATAGAATTTTAAACCAGCTTACACCATGCGTCAAAGGATACCTTTATGTAGACGACCTATACATTTCTTATATAGGAAATCATATGTGTTTTATAGAGAGACAACTGCAATCGACTGTGAACAAAATTAAACAGTGGTCAGATCTAAATGGTTTCACTTTCTCAACGGCAAAAACAGCGGGAGTACATTTTTGTAGGAAGAGAAATCTCCATCCAGACCCTGAAATTATTCTATATGTTCAAAAAATTCATTTTCTAAATGAAATTCGTTTCTTAGGAATCACTTTCGACAAAAAGCTAACGTTTCAATCCCACCTAACGTTTTTACGAAAAAATGCGAGAGATCTTTAAATATCGTGAGAGTTCTTTCTAATACATCTTGGGGAGCTGACAGAACTTCATTGCTGAGGATTTATAGAGCTACCATCCTTTCAAAAATAGATTATGGATGCGAAATTTATGGCTCAGCTAGGAAAAGCATACTGAAAAAAATTGACCCTATTAACCATGCAGCTCTTAGAATATGTTCTGGAGCTTTTCGCACCTCTCCAGTTAAAAGCTTATATGTTGAGTGTTACGAACCAGATTTATACCTTAGAAGACAAATGCTTTCTTTACATTATTATTTTAGAATTCAGTCTCATCCTTGCCATCCATATTACGATTTTAAACTTCGAACCTATATTTTTAACCAGGGTGCACACTATTTTATCAGAACTTAATTAACATTTTAATTTTAAAGTGTTTGTTTTACGTTTGCATTTTGTCTGTAAAATGTTTTAAAAATGTCGTGTTTTAATATTTTATTTGCAAATTTTGGTGATTTAAAAAAAACTACCAAAGATGGTGATATTAAAATAACCTCTCAAAGATGGTGATTTAAAAAAAAAACTACCAAAGCTGGTGATATTAAAATAACCTCTCAAAGAAGGTGATTTTAAAAAAACTACCAAAGATGGTGATATTAAAATAATCTCTCAAATATGGTGATTTAAAAAAAAAAAAACTTCCAAAGATGGTTATTTTAAAACCTCTTAAAGTTGGTGATATTAAAATAAATTCCATTAATTAACGTTAAATTTTTTTTGAAAATATAAAAATTACATCTTTGCGTTGCATAAAATTATTCAAATTTTGTTCAATGTTTTTTCAAACCATGCTTATAATATTTAATAATCTTTTTATCATTTAGATTTCTTTTTACAAAAAAAAAAAAAAATGGATTCAATATCGAATCTCAATTTTTTAAAAGAAATAATTTAGCTATTTTTATAAAAGGGTAATAATTGTAACTTGAAATTATACATTTTTCCCAAACACAGAGAATTTTATTTAATCGCATTAGATTTCTGAACAAAAAAAACAAAAAAAAACATTCAATATCGAGACTTAATTTTTTAAAAGACGTTTCATATTATTCTTATTTGAAGAATGTTAATCATATTTCAAAATTATTGTAGAATTAAAAATTTTTTAGAATAAGATTTATATAATATCTTTTGAAATTTTTATTAGAAAAAACAGTTTTACATTTAAAATTCTAATTAAATAATTTCTGAATTATTATATCTTTGTACAATAATAAAAAATTTTTAGAATAACATTTATATGATATTTTTTGAAATTTTTTCAAAAAATGTATGTACTTATTTATAAAAAACACAATATAATGTCTGCTCGTTATTATCATTTATTTTTATTCTTTGAAAATCTTCTTCGTAAGTCTCCAGTACCTCTATATTTCTGCTTGTTGTTATTTCTTTTTATATTCTTTGAACATCTTTTTCGTAAAAATCTCCAGTGCCTCTATGTGTTTGCTTGTTATAATTAAATCCTTCATGTTTCTGAAAAAAAAATAACTAAATTATAAATTAATTTACAAGTGTGATTTAATATGACATTTGAGACTAGAATTATTTTTTTATTTTAACAATAAGTTAGCTGTCTTTTGTTATACATTCAACATGTCCTTATTTTCCATTCAAGTATATTCTATTATAAGGAGTTTTGAATCATTAGGAATGAATATATATCTACCACGATTGCATATTTCTCAATTAATCAATTTATACATCATGTTATGTAACTAAATGTACCAAAAATTAATAAATAAAACTACAGGTATCATATATTTGAATCATTAGGAATGAATATATATCTACCACAATTGCACATTTCGAGAGTTAAAACACTATGCGGAGAAATATATGCTCACTGTACAGTTATTATAGATGAATATAATTATATAATTCTTTATATACATACTTATGTCTTATGAAAAATCTTATCATCGATATTAAATCCTGGTATATTTTAGTCTGAGCAGCTTGATTAATTTGTTTAACTGAAATAAAAAAAAGAACATGTATAAAATATTCAGTTTCCTCTCAATCGGATAAGTATTATAATACCGCATAAGAAAAAATGATTTACATAATAAATAATAATTTACTTACAATTTTTCCTTCTTGGCTCAGTATCAGAGTCCGAATCAGAATCTTAAAGTGAAAAGGTAATATAAAATAAATATTATATAATATATTGGCACCGATATACTACGAGTTTTTTCGTACAAAAAACTCAAATAACACAGTATGATATAATCCATGCTTGGTGATTAAAGTGTAAAAAAATATAATTAATTAGCCGCCTTTGGTGACCAGCTAACTCACCAATCTTAATGCTCGTTAATCTTATTTCCTCTTTGTAAGTAATGAGACAACCTTGAAGTAAAGGACGTGGCTATAATCACTCGTAGTTTTCCAAAAGCAGCACGTTTTTTAACCAAGACTAGAGTACAATAATTTTAAATCTTTATTGATTCTCGTAAAGCAAACTTTTCTGTAATCTCGATTCAAACGGTTTAAAAATACTAGTTTCGCGTTATTCATCAAACGATCGAAATATTTTGGAATTTAGAAGGGGGGGGGGAGGCTTTTAAGGTTTAATGACCCCCGTTGAATAATGAAGCAAACCCCTCTCTCTCTCTAATTTTGTATAGAAAGGTTTTACGAAATTTAATTTCAGCTAATCTTTAATATTAATATATAATTTATATCTATAATATTAATATTAATATTAAAAAAATCGCAATTGAAAGATTACTTTATTATTAATATAACTAGAAATGAAAAAAGAGAAGCTTATTATATTCGGGCCTTAGATTTCGGGACATAATTGATAAAGCACTTTTAAAAAAATACTCTTCATTAAAAAGTATGTATTTTAAGGTTTCACACTTAAACGAAATAAAAAAAATATTGTAAATTTATTGTGAATAAAAAAACACTTAAAAAAATACTCTTTGTTAATAAGTAAGAATTTTAACAATGCACACGTAAGCTGAATAAAAAAATATTGTGTGTTTGAATTTATTGTGAATAAAAACTATAAATTTCAACGTTGCACACGTAAGCTGAAACGTTACACGCATTAAATCTCATTTTTGTAAAATTTTATAAAGAATAAAGATAAAATTGCACGTTTTAAACGTGATAAAAAAAGCTGCTGAATTTATTGAAAAAAGCAATTTTTTTAAACTCAAAAACCAATGCCATGACCCAGGGTGAAAGATACTTAGTCTAATTCGTCCTTTTATAGGTATTTCAATAAGTTTTCTAAAAATCGGGTGAAATGTCCTGAATGTTGTGAGACACTGACCGTTTCGAAATATTACAAGACTCATGCGCATAAACGTCACGGTTTAAATTCTAAATATCAATGTGTGTTTTGTTCGGGTCATTTTCATTGGAAATTCGGTGAAAAGAAGAAACCTAATATTGTTCAACACATTCAAGAGTGTTTGAAAAGATTTCTGAAATTGTATAGTGAACCAAAGGTTAAAGAATCGGTGAAAGAAACATGTAACCAAACACTTGGAAAAAATCCGTGCCCGTGTTGGAAATTTGTATCGACTTCAGGTAATATGCGCGGTCGCATCAAAGACAGATTGAGCGATTACGTGGGTTTATTTAAAAATCATTTCGAGAGACCTGAAATGTTTAATTACGAAGAAGGTGTCTATTTTGACGAACGTAGTGGTTTAGGTAAAGACGTGTACGCAATTATTCAAAGGTTTTTGAAAGGCGATTTGAAATGGATTCACGCGATGGTTAAATCGAATGCATTCGAAACGTTTGTGAGAGAATTGAAACCGATTAGAGATCAGTTTCTAGTTCTTCCCTTTTGGTGTTTGTGCGATGGACTTTTAGATTGTGAAGGTAAAAAATGCGTGCATCGCCACATGATTATAGCTTACGAGCCCGAAAGCGAGTTTGAATACATTTGGAAGCACAAAGTGCGCATGCCGTTACCAAACAAAAACGAAAAATCAAAAACGTGTGTAAAGATAACAAAAGCTTCTCATCTCGTTTGGACGATTCATTACGTGAGTCGTCCAAATTCTTCTTGTGATAAAGGAATGCCCGATAATTTAAGCGATGAGAATCTCAATGCGTTAACGTCCCATTTTTGTATAAATCGAACGATGCATCCTCACGCAATAGCATTTCTATCCATGTGTTTCGAAAACGGAATAGTGGAATTGTTATGGCGGCAATTGGGAGACAAAGATATTTACAATTGGGAAAGCGATGCAGTTAGATATTGGGACGAAAACCGCAACATGAAATTTGCTGTACCGATTCGTATAACAAATTGGAAATTTAAAAATTGTGTGGTACCTATAGATTCTAAATTTGAACCATGCAACGAGGAAACTAGATTCTGGTTAACGTGGTATAAAAATAAACGCATGTATTTAAAAGTTAACCCCGAATATACTAAAATGCCTAGGAAAAAATGGTATAGTACTCAAATTCAAAAAGGAAACACGTTTCAATGTATTCAAGACGAATTGTACGTGTTATCCCCCAGGCAACAAAACGCATTGAAAGAAATAAAGCGTGATTCAAAAAGGATGAAAACAGAAATGGACACTTATTGGAGTGATAGATATGAAAAAATGGTGGCGAAAAAAGAGGCTTTAATTTCATAATTAAACGTTGAAAACAAATTGATTACAAAAGAACGAGACAAATTGAAAACTGAAAATTTACAGTTGAAAATTGAAAATTCAGTGTTGAAACAAATTGATTACATAAAAGGGTTACTAACGACACAATAAATGTTTAAAAAATGCATAAATAATCTACACCGGTGTAAATTATTGATGCATCCCAAAACGAAAATAGATGCATTAATAATTTACGCTGATAACAAAATATAGAGAAAGAGAGAGATTTTATAAAGTGTAAATAAAAAAAATATATGGAGAGAGTTTCATAGAGTGTATTTTTTGCACTTTATGAAACTCTCTCTATTTTTTAATGTATTTTACCAATTTTGGTGTTTAACCTTTTTTAATCCAACAATCGAAATGGATACATTTTTTTATTCTTTTTTTAATCAACGTTGAATTTTTTTGAAAATAAAAATTTCATCCAAAGATAAAATTTCAGACTATTGTTTCCTTTTTAAAATAAATTATTCAAATTTGGTCAAATGTTGTTCAAACCAAGCTTATAAAATTGAATAATATTTTATCATATGAATTTGTTTACCGGGCTAATCAAAGGGAGAAATTTCATCTCTAAAAAGTTATAAATTTTCGACAGATGTTTTCACAAAGTCTTTCATTTAATTGCATTCGTACGCTTCGCTCCGCTTCTACCTTCAATACGAGACAAGTCAAGGTCGAAAAACAAACACGCGGAAGCTTGTCTGGTGGAAATCGTTAAACCAAAATAAATAAATTTTCGACCTATATATTTTTGAGAGCTGCTTGAAATTGTACATTTTTCCCAAACATAGATAATTTTATTTAATACGTTAGATATCTTTTTACAAATAAATGGATTCAATGTCGAGTCTCAATTTTTTAAAAGAGATAATTTAGTTGATACATTCTTATAAAAGGGGTAATTGTATTTCATTATTAAAAACGGGAATTTACTGTTAAATTATAACTTGAAATTGTACATTTTTTCCCAAACACAGAGAATTTTATTTAATTTGCATAAGATTTCATATTACAAAAAAATGGATTCAATGTCGTGTCTCAATTTTTTTAAAAGAAATAATTTACACCAGTTTTGTCAAATGCGCTCTATAACAAACGTTGGTTTCATTTTAATTTTAAAGTGTTTGTTTTACGTTTGCATTTTGTCTGTAAAATGTTTTAAAAATATCGTGTTTTAATATTTTATTTGCAAATTTTGGTGATTTTAAAAAAACTACCAAAGATGGTGATATTAAAATAACCTCTCAAAGATGGTGATTTAAAAAAAAACTACCAAAGCTGGTGATATTAAAATAACCTCTCAAAGAAGGTGATTTTAAAAAAACTACCAAAGATGGTGATATTAAAATAACCTCTCAAAGGTGCTGATTTTAAAAAAACTACCAAAGATGGTGATATTAAAATAAACTCTCAAATATGGTGATTAAAAAAAAAAAAACTTCCAAAGATGGTTATTTTAAAACCTCTTAAAGTTGGTGATATTAAAATAAATTCCATTAATTAACGTTAAATTTTTTTAAAAAATATAAAAATTACATCTTTGCGTTGCATAAAATTATTCAAATTTGGTTCAATGTTTTTTCAAACCATGCTTATAATATTTAATAATCTTTTTATCATTTAGATTTCTTTTTACAAAAAAAATGGATTTATTATCGAATCTCAATTTTTTAAAAGAAATAATTTAGCTATTTTTATAAAAGGGTAATAATTGTAACTTGAAATAATACATTTTTCCCAAACACAGAGAATTTTATTTAATCGCATTAGATTTCTTAACAAAAATTATACATTCAATATCGAAACTCAATTTTTTAAAAGACGTTTCATATTATTCTTATTTGAAGAATTTTAATCATATTTCAAAATTATTGTACAATTAAAAATTTTTTAGAATAAGATTTATATAATATCTTTTGAAATTTTTATTAGAAAAAACAGTTTTACATTAAAAATTCTAATTAAATAATTTCTGAATATCTTTGTACAATAATAAAAAAATTTTTAGAATAACATTTATATGATATTTTTTGAAATTTTTTCAAAAAATGTATGTACTTATTTATAAAAAACACAATATAATGTCTGCTCGTTATTATCATTTATTTTTATTCTTTGAAAATCTTCTTCGTAAGTCTCCAGTACCTCTATATTTCTGCTTGTTGTTATCATTTCTTTTTATATTCTTTGAACATCTTTTTCGTAAAAATCTCCAGTGCCTCTATGTGTTTGCTTGTTATAATTAAATCCTTCATGTTTCTGAAAAAAAAATAACTAAATTATAAATTAATTTACAAGTGTGATTTAATATGACATTTGAGACTAGAATTATTTTTTTTATTTTAACAATAAGTTAGCTGTCTTTTGTTATACATTCAACATGTCCTTATTTTCCATTCAAGTATATTCTATTATAAGGAGTTTTGAATCATTAGGAATGAATATATATCTACCACGATTGCATATTTCTCAATTAATCAATTTATACATTATGTTATGTAACTAAATGTACAAAAAATTAATAAATAAAACTACAGGTATTATATATTTGAATCATTAGGAATGAATATATATCTACCACAATTGCACATTTCGAGAGTTAAAACACTATGCGGAGAAATATATGCTCACTGTGCAGTTATTATAGATGAATATAATTATATAATTCTTTATATACATACTTATGTCTTATGAAAAATCTTATCATCGATATTAAATCCTGGTATATTTTAGTCTGAGCAGCTTGATTAATTTGTTTAACTGAAATAAAAAAAAAGAACATGTATAAAATATTCAGTTTCCTCTCAATCGGATAAGTATTATAATACCGCATAAGAAAAAATGATTTACATAATAAATAATAATTTACTTACAATTTTTCCTTCTTGGCTCAGTATCAGAGTCCGAATCAGAATCTTAAAGTGAAAAGGTAATATAAAATAAATATTATATAATATATTGGCACCGATATACTACGAGTTTTTTCGTACAAAAAACTCAAATAACACAGTATGATATAATCCATGCTTGGTGATTAAAGTGTAAAAAAATATAATTAATTAGCCGCCTTTGGTGACCAGCTAACTCACCAATCTTAATACTCGTTAATCTTATTTCCTCTTTGTAAGTAATGAGACAACCTTGAAGTAAAGGACGTGGCTATAATCACTCGTAGTTTTCCAAAAGCAGCACGTTTTTTAACCAAGACTAGAGTACAATAATTTTAAATCTTTAATGATTCTCGTATAGCAAACTTCTCTGTAATCTCGATTCAAATGGTTTAAAAATACTAGTTTCGCGTTATTCATCAAACGATCGAAATATTTTGGAATTTAGAAGGGGGGAGGCTTTTAAGGTTTAATGACCCCCGTTGAATAATGAAGCAAACCCCTCTCTCTCTCTAATTTTGTATAGAAAGGTTTTACGAAATTTAATTTCAGCTAATCTTTAATATTAATATATAATATATATCTATAATATTAATATTAATATTAAAAAAATCGCAATTGAAAGATTACTTTATTATTTTAATATAACTGGAAATGAAAAAAGAGAAGCTTATTATATTCGGGCCTAAGATTTCGGGACATAATTGATAAAGCACTTTAAAAAAAATACTCTTCATTAAAAAATATATATTTTAAGGTTTCACACTTAAACGAAATAAAAAAAATATTGTAAATTTATTGTGAATAAAAAAACACTTAAAAAAATACTCTTTGTTAATAAGTAAGAATTTTAACAATGCACACGTAAGCTGAATAAAAAAATATTGTGTGTTTGAATTTATTGTGAATAAAAACTATAAATTTCAACGTTGCACACGTAAGCTGAAACGTAACACGCATTAAATCTCATTTTTGTAAAATTTTATAAAGAATAAAGATAAAATTGCACGTTTTAAACGTGATAAAAAAAGCTGCTGAATTTATTGAAAAAAGCAATTTTTTTAAACTCAAAAACCAATGCCATGACCCAGGGTGAAAGATACTCAGTCTAATTCGTCCTTTTATAGGTATTTCAATAAGTTTTCTAAAAATCGGGTGAAATGTCCTGAATGTTGTGAGACACTGACCGTTTCGAAATATTACAAGACTCATGCGCATAAACGTCACGGTTTAAATTCTAAATATCAATGTGTGTTTTGTTCGGGTCATTTTCATTGGAAATTCGGTGAAAAGAAGAAACCTAATATTGTTCAACACATTCAAGAGTGTTTGAAAAGATTTCTGAAATTGTATAGTGAACCAAAGGTTAAAGAATCGGCGAAAGAAACATGTAACCAAACACTTGGAAAAAATCCGTGCCCGTGTTGGAAATTTGTATCGACTTCAGGTAATATGCGCGGTCGCATCAAAGACAGATTGAGCGATTACGTGGGTTTATTTGAAAATCATTTCGAGAGACCTGAAATGTTTGATTACGAAGAAGGTGTCTATTTTGACGAACGTAGTGGTTTAGGTAAAGACGTGTACGCAATTATTCAAAGGTTTTTGAAAGGCGATTTGAAATGGATTCACGCGATGGTTAAATCGAATGCATTCGAAACGTTTGTGAGAGAATTGAAACCGATTAGAGATCAGTTTCTAGTTCTTCCCTTTTGGTGTTTGTGCGATGGACTTTTAGATTGTGAAGGTAAAAAATGCGTGCATCGCCACATGATTATAGCTTACGAGCCCGAAAGCGAGTTTGAATACATTTGGAAGCACAAAGTGCGCATGCCGTTACCAAACAAAAACGAAAAATCAAAAACGTGTGTAAAGATAACAAAAGCTTCTCATCTCGTTTGGACGATTCATTACGTGAGTCGTCCAAATTCTTCTTGTGATAAAGGAATGCCCGATAATTTAAGCGATGAGAATCTCAATGCGTTAACGTCCCATTTTTGTATAAATCGAACGATGCATCCTCACGCAATAGCATTTCTATCCATGTGTTTCGAAAACGGAATAGTGGAATTGTTATGGCGGCAATTGGGAGACAAATATATTTACAATTGGGAAAGCGATGCAGTTAGATATTGGGACGAAAACCGCAACATGAAATTTGCTGTACCGATTTATATAACAAATTGGAAATTTAAAAATTGTGTGGTACCTATAGATTCTAAATTTGAACCATGCAACGAGGAAACTAGATTCTGGTTAACGTGGTATAAAAATAAACCCATGTATTTAACAGTTAACCCCGAATTTACTAAAATGTCTAGGAATGAATGGTATAGTACTCAAATTCAAAAAGGAAACACGTTTCAATGTATTCAAGACGAATTGTACGTGTTATCCCCCAGACATAACACCCCTCCATGCCCCTGCGACTATAATCTTGACGATTATTCAAACAGTTGGGTGGACATGGATAGGAAGAGACTAACCTTGTCTTTCTGGGATCCCATTCGCCGAACGCCCACGCCGAACGCCGCACCCCGAACAACTTAATTTTTTTTGTCCAAGAACTTGATTACATATAAAACATTATTTACACTATATACAGAGTTTTCACAGATGGGGTACATTGCAGATTACAGATGCAGTCCCCTAGACAGTAGTTGGGACCGTTTTATGATGATTCGTGTTGTTTGTTTATATTAGTATTGGCCGTGTTGGGATGTTGTAATGATGATCGGAGGAAAAGAAAGAAGAAAAAAAAAATAAAATATGAAATGAATTGCTAGGTAGATGTATCGTCCTTGAGGAAGATGGTACCTAACTTGGTGGGCCCGGTTGGCTGCAGTGATGGGCTGGGGTATTGAGAGCCTGGAGAGGTGGGGTTGTAGTACTTGTTTGGTGAGGATTGTGATGATGTAGCTGGGTGGCAGATGTGGTAGCCATGGGTACTTGCTTCTAGAGCTTTCCGCTAGACTGGTTGCAGAATTGAGGTGTGGTTGCAGATGGTGAGAAGGAGCTGGTGGTTGGCTGGTGAGTCTATGGTTGAGGATGAGAGTTGATGAGGTGGCGGTCTGGGAGTGGAGCTGGATGATGGGTATGGAGTTGCTGAGTGAGTGAGTGAGTGAGTGTTTGAGGTTTTATGGCGCAAAAACCAATTTTGGTTATGCTGCGCCAATCAAATGGTAAGAAGCATTGCGAAGATTTCAAAGAAAGTTGTTCCGATTAAAAACTAGACAAGATTAAAAATTCTAATCGCAAGCCGTTGCATTAAAAAAGTTTTTAATAAACATTCAAGAAAAAAGTAGAATTTCATTAATTACCGACACTCGAAATAAAGATTACAAACTGTACAAAACTTAAATAAAATGCAACAAACCAATTGTCTGTAGAAATTTAAAAATATTAGAGTGAGGTTTCTCACCCAGTAGATCACGCATGTCTATAGAAACTGCATTAAAAAACCGTAACCGATGATGATTAAAAGCAGGACAATCGATTAAAATATGACGTACACTTAAGGCTGTCTGGCATGTCGTACATGTTGGATGTGGTTCACCAAATAAAAGGTGTTTGTGACTGAAGCGGGTATGACCGATGCGGAGCCGAATTAATTTTACATCAAGCCCACGCACAGGGATGGTAGGCCATAAGCGAATCATTGGTTGGATAGAATATAGCTTATTGGAAATCTGCTGATCCCAAGATCGTTGCCACAACATGCTGACATGGCGTGCAAAAAATGTCTTTGCATCGCTATGTGGAAGTTCTCGGTGAAGAAGAGAGCTTGCCGCTTTTGCTGCAGCATCAGCCCTCTCATTTCCCGGTATTCCGACATGGCTCGGAACCCAGCAGAATAGAATTTTGAACCCTTTGTTTTCAAGGGATTGAAGAAAAACCAGGATTTCCAAAGCAACCGGATGCATTAAATAATTAAAATTGGAAAGAGATTCCAAAGCACTCTTGCTGTCAGTGTAGATGCAAAAGGTGCGTGTACAAGAAGTTGAAATCACTTCAAGGGCGTATATTATTGCAACCAATTCAGCAGTCAAAACAGAGAATGATGTGGGTAAATTATGGCTGTATGTCTGAGTAGGTAAAACAACACCACTACCAACATGACTATTAGATTTTGACCCATCAGTAAATACTTCTGTGTACGAATAATACTGGTTGCGATGATCTTTAAAAAGCTTCTGAAAGATAATAGGGGCTGTTGCGGATTTGTCAAATCCCGTAAATGGGTTCAAAAATGAGAAATTTGGAGTCTCCCAAGGTGGGAAATAAAAGAAATTAATAGGTTGAATTGTAGTATCAGTAAGTCCCGAATCATTCAGTAGAAGTTTTACTCTCTCACTAAACGGAAGAATGTGAGAGGGC
Source organism: Argiope bruennichi (assembly GCF_947563725.1). Classification (NCBI taxonomy): domain Eukaryota; kingdom Metazoa; phylum Arthropoda; class Arachnida; order Araneae; family Araneidae; genus Argiope; species Argiope bruennichi. The sequence goes on along the minus strand of NC_079161.1, from coordinate 41,430,897 downwards.
CGTGCATCATATAGTCTCCGAAGACCACTCGGGAGAGACAAGTGACTAACAGGATGTTTCGGAACCGATTGTATTCGGAAATAATATTGTGCTGTTAATTTCTGACGTCGCAGACCTAGAGGCATTTGATTGCAGATAGCATATAAGCTTTCTATGGGTGATGTGCGGAAAGCCCCAGAGCAAATTCTCAGTGCAGAATGATGCACCGTGTCAAGCCTGAGCAGAACAGAAGGGCGTGCAGAACCATACACCATGCACCCGTAATCAATGCGGGATAAAATGACGGCCTGATAAATTCGGAGAAGGGATGGGCGATCAGCACCCCAAGAAGTATTAGACAAAACTTTTAGGATATTCAAGGATTTTTCACACTTCTTCCGAATATGAAGAACATGTGGAAGGAAAGTGAGCTTCCTATCAAAAATTATTCCCAAAAATCGCACATCATCAACAACGGGAATGGTGTTTCCTCGAATATTAATTACAGGGTCTGGATGCATGTTTCGCTTCCGGCAGAAATGTACACAACGACTCTTTTCTGGAGAAAGAGTGTGCCCGTTCTTTTCACACCAGGAAACTAATTTGTTCACGGCATTCTGCAACTGCCGTTCAATAAAACGCATATTACAGCCTTGAGCTGAAATCTGCAGATCGTCCACATAAAGCGTCCCTTGAACAGATGGAGGAAGCTGACAAATAATTTCACTGAAATGAGTGATGAATAGTGTGACGCTGAGGACACTTCCTTGAGGTACTCCTTCCGCTTGTATAAAAGGTTCAGAATAAAAATTACCGACACGTACACGAAAAATTCGAGATGTTAAAAAGTTCCGAATAAAAATTGGAAGATTTCCTCTAAAATCCAAATTAAAAAGTTTATGAAGAATACCATAACGCCACGTTCGGTCATAGGCCTTTTCAATGTCGAAAAAGATAGACACAAGGTGGTTCCTGCGAACAAAGGCATTTCGAATTTCTGTTTCCAGAAGGACGATGTTATCAAAAGTTGAGCGTCCTCGTCTGAAGCCACTCTGTAACGGCGAAATATATCCATGTTTCTCCAATTCAAACATTAGTCGGGCATTGACCATACGCTCGAGAGTTTTGCACATACAACTAGTCAGAGCGATTGGCCTATAATTCAGAGGGTTGGCAGGATCTTTTCCGGGTTTAAGGATTGGAATCACTATAGCCTCATGCCATTTTGATGGAAACTTTTGTTCAATCCATATTCTGTTAAACAGTTTTAACAAATTGAACAGTGAGACTTCATCCAGATGGCGAAGCATATTATAAGTGATTCCATCAGGACCTGGGCTAGTATCATGGGTCTGAGACAAAGCTTTTTTTAACTCAAGCAGCCTAAAAGGACTATTATATGCAAGATATCTGCGGGTCGTGAAATTCAAACAATTTTCTTCCGCTCGATTCTTAGTCGCTAGAAATGTAGGACTATAAGAATCAAAAGCGGAGACTTTTTCAAATGCTCGCCCGAGCATATTAGCAACTTCCAGAGGTGAGGAAGATATTACATTTCCTGATTTCAACACAGGAAGTGAAAATTCAGGGTAAATTCCATTGGCTGCTTTGACTTTTCTCCATAATTTTTTACTAGACGTAGAATATGTGATAGATGAAACGTATTTCATCCATGATTCCCTCTGACTAATCCGTCGAATTCGGCGTGCATAAGCTTTAGCTCTCTTAAATGCGACAAGGTTTTCCGTAGTGGGATACCTGCGAAATTTATTCCAAAGATGCTTCTGTTTCTTGTAACTGTCATGGCAAGATTGATTCCACCATGCTCTGCGGAATTTCTGTATACGGGGTGAACACTTAGGGATACTTTTGTTTGCGGCTTTCATAATGCAGTCGACGACGCACTGTACTGCTGTCGAGATATCTGCATTGTTAATCATAGTTTCAGTAATTTTTGCTCGTTGAGTGAAATCAGTCCAATCCGCTCGCTGGAATAAAAATCGAGGTGGACTTTGAATAACACTACCACTATCAGCTTGGGAAACTACAATTGGAAAATGATCACTATCATGCAGATCATTTTTAACTGCAAAATTTAGAACCGGCAAAAGCACTGGCGAACATATGGCAAGATCTAAACTATGGAAAGTACGCGTGGGTTGGTGAAAGTACGTTTTTTCTTCATTATTGAGCAGGCATAGGCAATTATTTGTGATAAACCGTTCGATTTGTAGCCCACGGGAATTTGTACTAACAGAACCCCACAAGGTACTATGGCCATTAAAATCCCCGAGTAAAATAAATGGTGCAGGGAGTTGATCCACTAACTTATCAAGATCTTGCTGTCTGACTGAAGCATTGGGTGGCAAATAAATACAACAAACTGTAACAAGTGTTCGTAGATGCACTTGAACTGCCACAGCCTGTAAATCAGTATGAAGTGTGAGAGGTGTGCTTGGAACGGAATTGGAGGTTAAAATGCAGACACCCCCAGAATTATGGGATTGGTTATCGGCGTCTTTCCGCACAGTATTGTAACCTCGTAATTTTAGGGGGATATTTGGCCTCAAGAAAGTTTCTTGAAGACAGAAACAAGCAGGATGAAATTCATTCAGAATGGTTCTGATTTCAAATAATTTCGACCGAATGCCACGACAGTTCCAAGACAGGATAAAACCCATTAAGAAAAGTTTGCCGCTAGAGAAGTTGTAGGAACGTTAGGTTGAGTTGATGATAAATCACAACTCATTTTCCCATCTTCATCCTCTTCTTCTGATGGATGCAATGCAATGAGGTCGGGACTTTTGGGCCTGCCACCAAAAATGGATGACAAATCCTTATGGACAATGCCCTGACTCGCAAGTCCCAGAGCGACAGAGCTATTCAAAGATGATTTTTTTAAGACTGGTGGTATATCTTTTTCAGAAAGGCCACGTTTGGAAAGCCTCAGTTTCAGAGAATTGTTAGCTTTTGATTTAGGTCTGGATGTATCTTTTTTTCCAGATTCTTCGACATTTGTTATTGAATTCTCAGTATCAGAATCGGATGGGTTTTCGGGGAGTTTGGTCTGACCAGAATTCTTTGCACAATTGGTACAGGAACAATTTATGCAAAATTGTTTTTTTGCAGCTGAAGCATAGGTTAATCCAGGTGTGGGTGTCTGAGCAATGACTTTACGTCTAGCCTCAGGGTATGGTATATCCTCTTTAAATTTCACAGAGACGATTTGTTTCTCCAATATCCATCGTTCGCAAGATCGAGAAAAGGATGAATGATTGCCCTTGCAGTTCACGCATTTTTCTTCAGCGGAGCATTGCTGGTTATCGTGACCTTTCTCTGCACAGCGGGCGCAAGTGAGTGTCCCGCGGCAGTTAGATTTCGAGTGTCCAAATCGTTGACACTGGAAACAGCGGAGAGGATTTGGAATGTATGGTCTTACAGCCAATTTCATATAGCCGACTTTGACGCGTTCTGGCAATTTAGGTCTGTTAAAAGTGAGGATAAAATGTTTAGTCGGAAGAAGTTGCCCATCTCGCCGAATAGATATACGGCGCACATGTGTCACTCCTTCGGGCTTCAATTCATGAGTGATTTTTTCTAAAGTATCGTTAAATAATTCGCCGCATGTTATAACACCCTTTGAGGTATTTAGTGTTGTGTGAGGACTAACACTGACAGCAATTGTTGAAAGAGATGTCAATTTGAGTATCTGCTGAGCCTGCTTGCGGGAATTGACCTCCACAAGCAAGTCTCCAGAACGAAGTTTACGTGTTGAAGTGACTGAACCAAGAGCTCCTGAAATGGCCTTTTCAACAAGGAATGGTGACACATTGTGAAATGTTTCATCATTTGTAGATTTACGTTTGATTATGAAAAATTTATCGAAATGTGCGATGAAAGAGTTTACTGACTTTTGTTGCCCACCGAAGGGAGCAGATTTAGGTTTGCCCATATGACATTGCTAAAGATTCGGGCCCGACGGCACCGCCCACCACGGAGCCCAACAAGGGAAGGCAGCCACCGGCTCTGGATATTTCCAACCTCGGTACTTACCCTAGTGCTAATCGGTACCTATACGCTGGGAGCTACCCCCGGGGACAGTGACCACCCTTAACGCCAAGCCCAAGGAGTAGCCCCTTCGCTTGATCCCTAGCTAACTAACCACTCAGGTGGCCAGCAACCAGCCGATTGATACACCGGGGACCACAGTGCATCACCCGTCTAATGGGTCGCCACGCACGGCAAACATGTGGGGGTATTTGCTGTCCATGAGAAGCAAGAAGCAAACAGAGCGGCGACAGCTTCTCATGGAGAGCTCCCTCGCCTACCCTCGAGGGAAAGAAGAAAAAAGGAGACAGCAGAAGACGTAGTGCAGAATAAAACGTAAAGGGAGTAAAGATCCCTGGGCACCTCGGGATTGGGACACCCGTACTCACCTATAGTAGGTGAGCCCCTGAGGGGATGGAGTTGCTGAAGTGGAGAAGAGGTGGTGAGTTGGAGAGGAGGATGGCCGATGGAGGCGGGAGACTCGTTGTGGAAGAGGAGATTTGTTGGAGAGGAGGATGGTCGGTGGAGGCAGGAGAGTCATTGTGGAAGAGGAGACTGTGTGGAGAGGACCGTTGGAGGAAGCTAGGCTAGATGGAAGTGGTCGGACATGCTGGCCTGCAAGATGGTGATGGAAGGCTAGTTGGTGGGAGAATTCCCCTAATGGTGGAAGAGGGCGGATTCTTCGTGCAGAAACCTTACAAGTTTTGAGATTTTCAGCCTTGAGAGGGGGTTGTCTGCAACCCTGGAGAGCCATTCCTGTGTCAGGTTTTCAGTTGGTTTCCTCAGGTGGAAAGAGGATGTTAAGATACACTCTGTGGTGAAGTGGAGTGGAGACCCAACCTCACCGCAGGTACACAGGTTATCCGCAGCAAGGTTGAATCTTTTGAGATAGGTGGGGAATGGTCCATGGCCGGTGAAGAAGAGGATCTCTTCTCTTCTCTTCTCCATGGCGTGAGCTGTAGAGTGACCTTGGGGATTAGGAGGTGGATGTTTCTTCCTGTATCCCCAAGGTCCCATTCCCTTTGCCATTTTACCATCATGGCTTGGCGCAGAGTGGTCTTAACATACGACACTGGGTACGGCTCTGGCTGAATGTCCTGTTCGGATTCTGCTGCCTGTTTGGCTTGAAGGTCCGCCGATTCGTTGCCGGCATGTCCGGTGTGGGCCTTGATCCAAGAGATGTTGATGTTGGTATTGGAGGCCAGGATTTTGAAGATTTCCCTGGCTTTCCAATTCTTGGATTTTGGATTGGCGGCTGCTTGGATGCTGGCTTTGTTGTCAACTTAGATGGTAGTTGGTGTTGATGTTGACCGAATATAATTGACCGCCTTGTAGAGTGCCAGGATTTCGGCTTGGAAGACGGTATTATATTCTGCCAGCTTGGATGTCCAAGCAGTCGTAGGATATCCATTTTGGAATACACAGAAGGCTGCTCCGACGCCTTTTTCTGTCTTCGAGCCATCTGTGTATATTCCATTGGTATCGAAGAAGCTTCCTCCGTCCTCTAATGAAATTTGCCGGTCCTGGAGGTGCACCGAGGGATGAGAGGTCCAGCCGGTAATCTTGCTGTCAACTTCGTTGGGGTCTAAGTTGAGGCAGTTGTTATTGTGGTGGAGCCTATAGAGCGAGATGCCCTTCGCCTCTCTTTGTAGTTGGAGGTGGAGAGGAGGAATTCCCAAAATTGTTTGCAGGGCTGCTGTAGAGGTCGTCCTATAGGCTCCTGAGATGGCAAGAAGAAAAGGCCTTTGAATGGCTGCGAGTTTCCTCTTCATCCGCTCGGTTGGATCTTGGCACCAGATGACTGCGCCGTGTGCAAGCATCCTCTCGATGACAGTGAGATACAGGGTTTTCCTATGGGATTTTTTAATTCCCCAGGAATTCCCTGCTATTTTGAGCAGGTTTTGATGGAGGATTGCTGCTCTCGTGGCTTGATATCGAAAGTGTGCGTTCCAGTTAAGTTTATCATCAATTTGAAGACCTAGATATTTTATTGCGTTTTTTCTTTTGATGTTATTGCCGTTCCATTTAATGATCGGGCCTTTTACTAGTTTGCTGAAGAATATGAAATTTGTTTTGTTTGTTGCTATTTGGAGGTTATTTTTGTTGGCCCAGTTTTGGAATTTAAGTATTGCGGGGTGGGTTTGATCTTCTATTTCTTTTTTTGTTGGTGCATGGGTAACTATTGCAAAGTCGTCCGCAAATGCTTGGATGGTGGTATTTTCGGGCCAGTCTTGTTGCAAGATGTCATTTGCAACTAGGTTCCAGAGGGCAGGTCCGCTACAGGAACCCTGTGGGCAGCCCTGCCTCTGTGCCCTTACTGCTGGCCCTTCAGCTGTGTTGAGGACGACTTTTCGGTTTTTGAGTAGGTCTTCAAATATTTGTTTTATATTGGTGGGAATGGTGGTATTCTGGAGGTAATTGATGATATTCTTGTGCTGGATATTGTCGAACGCACCCTTGATATCAATTGAGAGAAAGAGAACACGATGTTTCCTGCTCTTGCCTTCTTCGATTTTATTAGCGAGGTTTTCGATGGCCATGTCCACTGATTTCCCTTCACGGAACCCATATTGGTTGTTGCTGATATGATTACTATTTTCGAGATGGTAGGTGAGGCGTTGGGTTATTAATTTCTCTAGCACTTTTCCTATTGTTGGTAAAAGAGAAATTGGGCGATAGGAGGTGGATTCGTCTGTTGGTTTACCTGGTTTTTGAAAGAGGATGATGTTGCCTATTTTGAGTGGGTCCGGGAATTTTCTTAGGTGGAGGCTTTTGTTAAAAAGGCCCGTGAATAGGTCAGGGAACTTTCTATTTATTTGCTGGATGACAATGTTGTCAATGCCATCCAGCCCAGGAGCTTTTCCTTTAGGCAGGCCATTGATGACTTTGAAAACCTCGCTTTTTGAGAATGGGCAGTCATCTGGTGTTAAACTGTGTGTTGCTGTTGGGATTGCAGTAGTGGTCGGATGCGGGAAGATCTCTTCCAGGATGTCGCTGGCTATTTTCAGCTGACCTCCTACTGCATCCTTGTTTTTGAGTAGGACTAGTTGGGCTGGCGTTATTGAGGACCGGAATGCTGATTTATAATGCTTGCCAAATGGGTTGGTCGCCTGGGAGCAGAAGCCTTTCCATCCCGCCTTCCTTGCTGTTCTAACTGCTTTCATGTATTTAGCAGTTTCCTGCTTGAGGTGCAGGAACTTAGCTTGGCGGTCTTCTGCCGATCTTTGAGCGCGTCTCCTCAGTGCCTTTAGTCTATTTTTTTCTATTTCCAATTTAGGGGTGAACCAGTTGGGTTGTTGGTTATGCTTATGGGTTTTAAGTTTGTAGCTATTTTTGCAGGCTGAAATTATATGTTCTTGGAGGAGGGTTGTGGCTTCGTTAAGTTGCTGGTGGGTCGTGCTATTGTTGATGGCTTGTTGGATTTGGGTGACATTTGGTTGGAGGGATTTAAGCATTTTATTTTGGTTGCCATATTTCGTTTTGTATCTTGTTATTGTGGAGATCTGATGATTTGTTGCTATTGTAGTTTCAATGTATTTATGGTCACTGAGGGACGGTTCTTCCAGGACTTCCCATTTGGCAATTTGATGGATTAAATTTTGGCTGCAGAGGGTGAGATCCGGCCATCCTTTGGTTCCGCAGTGAGTGAAGGTCGGAGGGGCGTCTTGCTTGTTGATTATGAAAAGGGTATTTGCTAGGGCGAAATCAAGAATTTGGTTTCCTCTGGGGTCATTATGTTCATAACCCCAGAGGTTGTTGTGGCCATTTAGGTCTGCGGCTATCAGGATTTGTTCCCTAGGCAAGGCGTCGATGAGGTCTTGAATCTCTTCAAGGGCTTCTTGAAGGTTTGAGGCTGGGGAAGAGTATGCTGAGATTATCGTGGTAGGAAGAGGTGAGGTTTGAATTTTTATGGCTACTGAATTTGTTTTTACTCCTATTATTGCTATTTTAATGGTGGGGGTAGAGAGGGCTATTGCAGCTTTCCTATTGGAGGAGCAGAACAATGGCCAGGAGTTGGGAAGGCCTTTGATTTGACCATTGTTCTGGTATGGTTCTTGAAGGGCTATTATATCAGGTTTTATTTTTGTTGCTGCTGGATGAAGAATGTCAGTTGCTACTTTCGCCTTGCCTAGGTTTATTTGAAGTAGCTTGAGAGGACGAGAGGCTGAGGGGGGGGTGATTTTGCGTCATTATTTTTCTTCTATTAATTTGATGCGGTTCTTTCGGCTATTTTTATCTTTTGTTTAAAGATTGGGCAATCCAGGTGGTTGGAAGGGTGGTCGGTTGGAGATCTCCTGTTGTTGTGGTGGTTGTTATCCATGCAATTGATGCATTTTGGTTTTCTGCTTGTGCAGTTTTGGATGAGATGATTTCCTGCACAGAAGGCACAGTATAGGTACTTGGCATCGCACCTTGCAGTCGTGTGATCAAATGCCTGGCATTTTGTGCACCTGCGCACACTTCTGAAGGGCTCCACCCTGTGATTCTCCCACTCAAAGAGGATTTTATTCCCTCTTCGCCTGATGACTTGGCAGAGGGGTGGTGGGGCTTGGAACACCCAGTGGATTTTCCCCGTTTTACCCTTAATGGAGAACAGGACTTTGATTTCTGTTGAGTAAGGGGAGTTGAAGTTGAGTCGAAGGCCTTCTTCAACTTCTTCCTTTTTGGTGGCCTGTTGGTACCCATATGTTATGAGCCTTGGAAGTTTCCTCTCTACTTGAATTGGCCTTATTTTTTCCTGTAGGGAGGGTTTGGTGGTCAGGGTTGTGAGGAAGCTGGCTCTGTCTTCCTCCGAGTTGCACTCGATGGCCAGGCCCTGGTTTTGCAGCCTTCTAACTTTTTGGATCTTGTATGTGTTAGATGGTGCCACCTCCTTTTTTAGGATGGTAACCAGATCGGTTTCCCCCTCTTTTGTGGGGTATAGGAGCACTGTCTTCGTTGTAGTTTTGGGCGCCGCTGCTTGGGCGTATGTCGTCTTTTCTTGTGGGAAAGGGCAGGGGTTGGTGGTGGTGGGTGCTGGTTCTGTCTGCTGGCTTCTCTCCTCTGTTACTATTGGAAGTTTGGGGTTGTAAATCTCCAGGGTGTTTATTGTTCTTTCTAGTTGATTTAGTAGTTTATTGGCGAGTTCCCTCTTCTCCGCCTTGAGGTCATATCTGCTCTCCTTACGATGGTTGATAATTTTCCTCAATTGATCGATGAGAGCCTGGGAGGAAGTGTTCTCGTCAATTTGATATAGCTCTGATTTTGACGAGCTAGAAAGCAGAGATGCTGCAGAGACCGATTTCCTTAGCGGGAACGTTGGTGAGTCTTGTTCTGGTGAGTTCTGCGAGCTCATTTTTCCGGGGAATTAAAAAAGTTTATACACGGGAAAAAATAAAAGATTATGCAATGGAAAAATATAGAAAAATATTTGATTTTAACGTTTCGATTTACAACAATTGCAATAGCGACTGGGGCCCGTGCGACCACAATATACCGTGCTGAGTCCTGCGTACGAGGGTCCTGCATTATCCCCTACTCCTGGTGCTTCAAACCCCAGCCGCAAGGCGCCTACTTAGCCGGACATCTCAATTTGTGGGTAGTTTTCCAATATTTTCTGATGTTAATCCTTCGATTATGGCACAAATGAACACAAAACACACAATTTCTTGACACACTTGTGTTGCCCGCACACTTTCGCACTAGTTGCAGTAAAAAATATTGTATTCTGATGGGAATTAACGGTAATATAGAATGAAAAAGAGCTTGAATCTGTTGCGCGCTATCCACGGTGCGCTGACAACAGGAGCTCAAGTTCGCACGTCTTTCCTCTTCGGAAGTTCGACTCGAAGTTTATCCCCCAGACAACAAAACACGATGAAACAAATAAAGCGTCATTCAAAAAGGAGAAATGTTTGCAAAAGAACGAGAAATGTTTGCAAAAGAACGAGAAATGTTTGCAAAAGAAAGAGATTTAATTGCAAAAGAACGAGACGAATTGAAAATTGAAAATTTACAGTTTAAATGGGATAGGGGGTTCATAATGCATTAGTTGGAATATACAAATTAAACTGTTATACATGAAATACATTCTTTAAAAAATGACATCCATAATATGTAAAAACAAAAATTTTCTTACATGATACACTTTAAAATTCAATTAATGCATCTATTTTCGTTTTTTGATGCATAAATAATTTACACCGGTGTAAAAGAGTGTTTTATAAAGTAAAAAAAAAATAAAAAAATATATAGAGAGAGTTTCATAGTGTGCATTTTTTTTACACTTTATGAAACTCTATTTTTTCAAATGTATTTTACCAATCTTGGTGTTTAACCTTTTTTTAATCCAAGAATCGAAATGGATACATTTTTTTATTCCTTTTTTAATCAACGTTGAATTTTTTTGAAAATAAAAATTTTATCTTTGGATGAAATTTCAGACTATTGTTTCCTTTTTGCATTAAAATATTTAAAGTTGATTAAATGTTTTCAAATCAAAGTCGGTTTCTTTTTTGCAATAAATTATTCAAAGTTGGTTAAATGTTTTTCAAACCAAGCTTATGAAATTGAATAATATTTTATCACATGAATTTGTTTACCGGGCTAATCAAAGAGAGAAATTTCATCTTTAAAAAGTTATAAATTTTCGAGAGATATTTTCACAAAGTCTTTCATTTAATTGCATTCTTACGCTTCGCTTCGTCCTTCAAGACGAGACAAGTCAATGTCAAAAAACAACTCGCGGAGCTTGTCTGGTAGAAATCTTTTACCGAAATAAAAAACTTTTCGAATGATTATTGAAAAAACTTTTATATACCTATATATTTTTGAGAGCGTTTACAATTTCATATTCGTACAAACTGTTTTTACTTTAATCTAATTTAAAAAAAGGGGGATATTTGTCGAAATTATTAAAAAACCAAAATTTCATTATTAAAAACGTGGATTTAATGTTAAATTATAACTTGAAATTGTACATTTTTCCCAAACATAGAGAATTTTATTTAATTACGTTAGATATCTTTTTACAAAGAAATGGATTCAATGTCAAGTCTCAATTTTTTAAAAGAAATAATTTAGTTGATCCATTTTTATAAAGGGGGTAATTGTATTTCATTATTAAAAACGGGAATTTACTGTTAAATTATAACTTGAAATTGTACATTTTTTCCCAAACACAGAGAATTTTATTTAATTTGCATTAGATTTCATATTACAAAAAAAAAAAAAATGGATTCAATGTCGTGTCTCAATTTTTTAAAAGAAATAATAATGTCAAATGCGCTCTATAACCAACGTCGGTTTTATTTTAATTTTAAAATGTTTGGTTTAAAATTATTGTACCTTACTCTAGTTTTCTTTCAATGTTTGTTTTACGTTTGCATTTTGTCTGTAAAATGTTTTAAAAATGTCGTGTTTTAGTATTTTATTTGCAAATTTTGTTGCTTTAGATTCTAAATTTGAACTTAGCAACGAGGAAACTCGATTCTGGTTAACTTGGTACAAAAAATAAACGCATGTATTTAAAAATTTACCTTGAATTTTTTTGAATATAAAAATTTAATCTTTGAATGAATTTTCAAACAAAAGTCGGTTTCCTTTTTGCATTAAATTATTCAATACACTTTAAAATTGCTATTGATTAGTCTGTATCGTTATTCAAACACTGTTATATAAAAAACTTCTAAAGGTGGTGATATTAAAATAAATTCTCAAAGGTGGTGATTTTTTTTAAAAAAAAACTTCCAAAGATGGCTATTTTAAAAAATCTTCCACAGATGGTGATATTAAAATAAACTCTCAAAGGTGTTGATTTTTAAAAAAAACTTCCAAAGATGGTTATTTTAAAAACCTCTCAAAGGTGGTGATATTAAAATAAACTTCCATTAATCAACGTTAAATTTTTTTTGAAAATAAAAATTACATCTTTGGTTTGCATAAAATTATTCAAAGTTGGTTCAATGTTTTTCAAACCATGCTTATAATATTTAATAATCTTTTTATCATTTTATAAACTGAATTTGTTTTCCGGCCAAATCAAAAGACGAAATTCCATCTTTAAAAAGTTATAAATTGTAGACTGATATTTTCACAAAGTACGCTTCGCTTCATCATTCAAGGTTAGACAGGAAAAAGTCGTCTCGTTAGAAATCTTTCAACCGAAATAAATAACTTTTAGAAAAATTTTTGAAAAAACTTTTCTATACCGATAGTTTTATTTAGAGCATTTTACAATATCATTTAGTACAAACTGTTTTCTACTTTGATATATATTTATAAAAGGGGGATATTTGTCGAAACTTATTATATTAAAACTCTAAAAAGATTATTAGTCTATAGTGCATTTGCAGAACGGCACTTTTATAAATATCCCTTTATTATTAAAAAACGGGGATGTTAAATTATAACTTGAAATTGTACTTTTTTCTCAAACACAGAGAATACATTATATTTCTTTGCACAAAAAAATGGATTCAATGTCGAGTCTCAATTTTTTAAAAGTAATAATTTAGTTAATCCATTTTTTATAAAAGGGGGATAATTGTCGAATCTATATTTTTTCACAGAATCTCTCCCTTTTCCCAAACACAGATAATTTTATTTAATTGCATTAGATTTCTTTACAAAAAAAAATACATTCAATATCGAGACTCAATTTTTTAAAAGATGTTTCATAATATTCTTATTTGAAGAATTTTAATCATATCTCAAAATTGTTGTACAGTTAAAAAAATTTTTTAGAATAAGATTTATATCATATCATTTGAAATTTTTATTAAAAAAAGTTTTACATTTAAAATTCTAATTAAATAATTTCTCAATTATTATATCTTTGTACAATAATAAAAAATTTTTTAGAATAACATTTATATGATATTTTTTGAAATTTTTTCAAACAAATGTATGTACTTATTTATAAAAAAAACACTATATATGTAAAAAATATTATTTCTTTTTAAATTCTTTTCAAATTTTCTACGTAAAAGTCTCCAGTGCCTCTATATGTCTGCTTGTTATAATCAAGTCTTTTACGTTTCTGAAAAAAAAAAAAATAACAAAATTATAAAGTGTGATTTAATATGACAAAGTGTGATTTAATATGACATTTGAGACTAGAATTATTTTTTTATTTGAATAATAAATTAGCTGTCTTGTGTATGAATGGTAATTCATACATTCAACATGTCCTTATTTTCCATTCGAGTATATTCTATTATAAGGAGTTTTGAATCATTTGGAATGAATATATTTACCAGAATTGCACATTTCGAGAGTTAAAACACTATGCGGAGAAATATACGCTCACCGCGCAGTTATTATAGATGAATATAATTATAAGTAATTCTTTATATACATACTTCTGCCTTATAAAAAATGTAATCATTGATATTAGATCTTGGTATATCTTATTTTGGGCAGCTTGGTTTAATTTTTTAACTGAAATAAAAAAAAAAGGACATGTATAAAATATTCAGTTTCCTCTCAATCGGATAAGTATGATGATCCCGCATAAGAAAAAATGATTTACATAATAAATAATAATTTACTTACAATTTTTCCTTCTTGGCTCAGTATCAGAGTCCGAATCAGAATCTTAAAGTGAAAAGGTAATATAAAATAAATATTATATAATATATTGGCACCGATATACATACATAAGAAACAATAATTTACTTACAATTTTTTTTCTTGAATTTTCCGTATCTCAGTCGGAATCGTAATCTTAAAGTGAAAAGGCAATATAAAATAATCCCCTCAGGTGCCTCGCCTACTATAGGTGAGTACGGGTGTCCCAATCCCGAGGTTCCCAGGGATCTTTACTCCCTTCATGTTTCCACTCCCCTACGCCTTCTGCTATCTGCTTAATTTTTCCTTCCCTCGACGGCAAGCGAGGGAGCTCGCCATGTGAAGCTGTCGCCGCTCTGTTTGCTTCTTGCTTCTCATGGACAGCCAGAACCCCACGTGTTGGCCGTGCGTGGCAACCCACTAGAAAGACGGGTGGTGTACTGTAGTCCCCTGTGCATCAATCGGCTGGTCGCTAACCACCTAAGTGGTTAGCTTGCTAGGGATCAAGCGAAGGGGTTACTCCTTGGGCTTGGCGTTAAGGGTGGTCACTGTCCCCGGGGGTAACTCCGAGCGTATAGGTTCCGGCTAGCACTAAGGTAAGCGCCGAGGCTGGGAATGGTCAGAGCCGGTGGCTGCCTTCCCTTGTTGGGCTCCGTGGTGGGCGGTGCCGTCGGGCCCGAATCAATCACCATATCGCATGGCTCCTCCCAAAAAGGGTCCCTTCAGTGGGCATCGTAAAGCACATATTTCTCTTAACCAACATGAACATTTTGATCATTTTTTCGTTATTAAACGTGTTTCCGAACAAAAAGAGACTTTTGAAACTGTATCTCCCTTCTTGGTCCAGAAAGCTATACAAGCAACAGTCGGAGAAATCTCATCCATTCGAAAGATGAGATCTGGCGACTTGCTGGTAGAGGTCTCATCTCGAAAGCAAGCTAACCAAATACAGAAACTTAAGGCTTTGGCAACGATATCGGTCATAGTAACCCCTCACCAATCTTTAAATACTTCAAAAGGCGTCATTACCTGTGGAGAGTTATTAAATGTCCCCATAGAGGAAATAACTTCTGAAATGAAATCACAAGGAGTTACACACGTTCGTCGAATTGCTATACGGCGTGACGGAGAACTCCTCGAAACTAAGCACCATATTCTTACCTTTCAGACGCCAAAATTACCTGAATTCGTATATGCAGGCTACATTAAGTTGCCGGTGAGGCCCTATATTCCCAACCCATTAAGGTGTTTCCAGTGCCAGCGTTTCGGTCATTCGAAAGCAAATTGCCGCGGGTCTGTCACATGTGCCCGCTGTGCACAAAAAGGTCATGACAGTCAGCAGTGTTCTGCACAAGAAATGTGCGTGAACTGCAAAGGCAAACACCCCTCTTATTCTCGATCCTGCCCTCGCTGGACACTGGAAAAACAAGTTACTACCATTAAAGTGAAAGAAAATTTAAGTTACCCTGAAGCTAGAAAAAAGGTTCAGGCTCAAACTCCCATACCTGGTGTCAGCTATGCTTCAGTTGTTAAGAAGCCGTTTTGTGAAAATTGCTCATGTGAAAACTGTATAAAATATGTCAAAAATTCCAACCCTCCTGAAAAAACATCAGACTCTGACACAGAGCTTTCTACAAATGCTGCACTTGACAACCCTAAACCTGTTAAGCAGAAATCAAAATCAAAGTCAAAATCACACACATCACTGACCTTAAATTTATCAAAACGTGGCCTTACACATAAAGACTTGCAAAAGAAATTGAGAAAATCAACCTCAAAAAATTCTGTTGCTTTGGGACTAGCAACTAAGGGTGTGGTGCATAAGGATTTACAATCCATCTTTGGCGACACACTTTACAGTCCCGACTTTAAATTACATCCGTCTGAGGATGAAGACGAACTTGAAATGAGTTGCGAAGACCAGGCAACTCCAACAACTGCTCCTTCTACTTCCAAGCGACTCTCTTGATGGGTACCTTCCTCTCTTGGAATTGTCGCGGCATGCGGTCCAAACTTCATGACATCAAGACCATAATTAACAATTTTCATCCTGTTTGTTTTGGTGTACAAGAGACCTTCTTGACACAAAACATCCCATTAAAACTTCGTGGATACAATTGTGTTCGAAAAGATGCAGGCACAGGAGTGCACAATTCTGGAGGTGTCTGCATCTTGACATCAAACCTTTTCCCGAGCACACCGTTAAATTTACATACACCTCTACAGACTGTGGCTGTACAAGTTCATATTAGAACACTGGTTACAGTCTGTAGTATCTACTTGCCACCTCATGATGTCATTAACCAACAGGCACTTAATAACTTGGTGGACCAGCTTCCAACACCCTTTTTGATCATTGGTGATTTCAATGCACATAGTTCCTTGTGGGGTTCGGGAAGTACAAACACTCGTGGGCGACAGATTGAACAGTTTTTAACTGACAACTGTCTCTGTCTGCTCAATAAGGATGATAAAACGTACTTTCATGAACCCACTCGTACCTTCCATAATCTCGATTTGGCCATATGTTCTCCAGAGTTATTGCCATTTTTGAATTTGAAAGTTGGAAATGATCTCCATAATAGTGATCATTTTCCTCTAATTGTCTCTCATGCTGATAGAGGCTGTGGAACCTGTCTGCCACAGCATTATCTATTCCAGCGAGCGGATTGGGATGCTTTCAGGCAATTGGCAAAAATTACAAAGTCCATGGTCAATACTACATGCATCACGGAAGCAGTACGAAACGTCGTTAAATGTTTAGTTAGTGCCGCTGAAAAAACAATTCCTAAAACTTCACCACGCCTACGGAAATTCCGAAAACCCTGGTGGAATGAAGCCTGTCGTGACAGCCACAAACAGCAGAAAAAGCTGTGGAATATCTTCCGAAGGTACCCCACCACAGAAAATCTCGTCGCATTCAAACGTGCTAAAGCCATTGCTCGTCGCACTCGTCGTCGAAGTCAGAGGGATTCTTGGATAAAATATGTATCTTCGATCACACCTTGTACTACAAGTAAACAATTGTGGAAGAAAGTGAAGTCAGCAAATGGAGTCTATCGGGAATTTACTTTTCCTGTTCTTAAAACTGAAAGTACGACTCACTCTGCTCCATTGGATATTGTTAATATTTTTGGGCAGACATTTGCACAAAATTCCGCTATTGATTGCTATAGTTCTTCGTTCATAGCAATTAAAAATCGCGCGGAAAAACATTCTTTGAATTTTCATGCTCGAACACCTCTTCCGTACAATTGCGAGTTCAAGATGATCGAATTAATTTCAGCTTTATCTCAAACTCATGATACCAGCCCTGGCCCAGACGGAATCACATATAATATGCTTCGCCATTTAGATGAGGAATCGCTCTCTAGTCTCTTATATTTGTTTAACAGAGTCTGGAGTGAGCAAAATTTCCCATACCAGTGGCAAGAAGCTTTTGTGATTCCCATTCTGAAACCGGACAAAGATCCTGCTAACCCTCTGAACTACAGACCGATTGCTCTAACTAGTGTCCTTTGTAAGACTCTTGAGCGTATGGTCAATGCCCGACTTGTCTTTGAATTGGAGAAGAAAACTTGCATTCCGCCCCAACAAAGTGGTTTTCGTAAAGGACGTTCAACTATTGACAATATTGTTCAATTAGAAACTCAAATTCGTAACGCGTTTGTCCGTAGAAATCACCTTGTCTCCATTTTCTTTGACATAGAAAAGGCATATGACCGTACTTGGCGTTATGGAATTTTAAAAAAACTTTCTGACTTGGGTTTTAAAGGAAACCTCCCAATTTTTATTGAACGTTTCTTGTCGACTCGTACGTTTCGAGTACGCCTGGGTAATTTTTATTCTGATGCTTTTATTCAGGCTGAGGGTGTTCCGCAAGGAAGTGTCCTCAGCGTAACACTTTTTATCCTACATTTTAGTGAAATTTTAAATATTTTGCCACCATCTGTCAACGGAACTTTATATGTCGATGATTTGCAGATCTCTTGTCAAGGGAGTAACATGCACTTAATTGAACGGCAATTACAAAATGCTATCAACAAATTGTTGAGTTGGTGCGATGAGAATGGACATAAACTTTCAGCTGAAAAGAGTAAGTGTGTCCATTTCTGTAGAAAAAGGAGCATTCATCTTGACCCTATTCTGTCAATAAGAGATGTTACTATTCCTGTTATTGATGAAATGCGGTTTTTAGGAGTGGTTTTCGACAAGAAACTCACTTTCCTCCCGCATATCTTGCAATTACGGAAGACGTGTGAAAAGTCCTTGAATATCCTCAAGGTGCTTTCTTGTACATCTTGGGGTGCTGATCGCACATCCCTTCTTCGTATCTACAATGCTATTATTTTATCTCGCATTGATTATGCATGTATGGTTTATGGTTCTGCCAGACCTTCTATTTTACGCAGATTAGATACCATTCATCACTCAGCTCTAAGAATTTGCTCTGGTGCTTTCCGCACTTCACCTGTAAAGAGCCTTTATGTTTTATGCCATCAGTTACCGCTTGATTTACGCAGAAAGAAAATCTCTACTCAATACTATTTTCAAACACTTTGCGTCCCACAACATCCGATGTCCCATATTCAGTTTCCGGCTTCCCTCCGCAGACTTTATAATGCTCGCCCCTCTCATATACTACCTTTCAGTGAGAGGATCAAAGGAATTATAAACGAATCGAACCTGAGCAACGTTACCTTCGAAACTTCAGACCCTTTGGTTTTTCCACCTTGGGATATACCAGATTTTTCGTTCTTGAATCCTTTTTCCGGCTTTGACAAATCTACATTAGCTCCGATTGTTTTTCAGCAAATTTTTAATTCTCATCGCAATCATTATCATTCCTACACACCGATTTACACCGACGGTTCAAAAACAGATGAACATGTTGGCTGTGGAATAGTTTTAGGATCTGCTATTCACAGTCATCGCCTGCATAACTCTTGTTCAGTCTTTACTGCTGAACTAACAGCCATTCTTTGTGCACTTCAGCAGATTTCACTTTCTGTCCAACGTAAATTTTGTTTATATTCTGATAGCATGAGTGCCTTAAAAACCCTTTCTAATTTTAACAACCGAATTCACCCGGTTGCTGTTGATATTTTATCCTCTTTACGTACCCTTCGCAATAAGGGTTTTAATATAATTTTCTCTTGGGTTCCAAGCCATGTCGGTATTTTTGGAAATGAGTTGGCGGATAAAGCTGCAAAAGAAGCTT
This sequence comes from Argiope bruennichi, assembly GCF_947563725.1. NCBI lineage: Eukaryota > Metazoa > Arthropoda > Arachnida > Araneae > Araneidae > Argiope > Argiope bruennichi. The sequence continues at coordinate 41,412,101 of NC_079161.1, read as the reverse complement.
CTTCGTTTCTGCAGCATCCTCTTGTATATGCAGATGTGAAAAGAACATTCTCTGATTTTATTAACCAGTTATGGCAGAACGACTGGGATACACAGGTCCATAATAAACTTCATTCAATTAAAACTTCTGTCGATTTATGGCCTGCTATACCTATGCGAGAGATTGATGTAAAACTGACTCGTCTTCGCATAGGGCACACCCGTTTTACTCATAAACATTTATTGTTTGGGGATGAAGCACCAATGTGCCCGACATGCCATGTAGATTTTACCGTTTTACACATTTTAATACAATGTCCCTCTTTTAATCATCATCGTAATCATTTGTTTCCTTCGACGACACCGTTAACTCTTCTAGATTTAGTGGGTGAATATCCCCACAAAAATATTTTTCACTTCTTAAGAATCATTGGATTTTATCACTCTATTTAGATTTTATTGACTTTTTAAATCGTCTCTGATCCAATTTCTTGTTTTATTCATCAATTTTACATGTTGGATTTTAAAACGTTTCGAAAAAATCAATTTTTTTCTCGCTTTTAAATTGGTATTGAAATAATTTTAACCATTTGACTGGCGCAGTTTAGTCAAAACATGGCTCTTGCGCCAATAAAATACAACAAACAAACAAACAAATACCTGTCACTGTTAGCTCCCACATGCCACTTAACTATTCAAAAGGTGTAATTACATGTGGAGAGCTGTTTAACGTTCCTCTTGAGGAAATAACTATGGAACTCAAGCCAGAAGGGGTGACAAATGTACGCCAGATTAATATTCGCAGGGATGGGCAACTCCTTCCCACAAAACATTATATTATTACTTTTCATGGTCCGAAGCTACCAGAATTTTTATACGCAGGCTACATAAAATTACCCGTACGACAATATATCCCAAATCCTCTACGATGTTTTCAATGCCAGCGTTTCGGTCATTCGAAAGCTAACTGCCGCGGGACCATGACTTGCGCCCGTTGTTCAGAAAAAGGCCATGATAGCCAGCAGTATTGCGCACCCGAAAAATGTGTAAAATGCGGAGGTAATCATACTTCATTTTCTAGAAATTGTGAACGTTGGCAACAAGAAAAACAAATAACAGCAATAAAAACGAAAGAAAATTTATCCTATCCTGAAGCTAGAAAGAAAGTTCTAGCTCAAACACCCTCACCTGGCTTAACATATGCATCTGTAGCAAGAAAACCTTTTTGTACAAATTGTTCTTGTAAGAATTGTGTTAAATACTTCACCGAAAACAAAGATACAGATAAATCCTCTGAATCTGAAACTGAACCTACTGTAAAAAATATCCCTGACATCAAACCAGCTAAATCGAAATCGAATTCAAAATCCCAAAATTCACTGAAACTAAAGCTTGCAAAAAGTGGCTCTTCACCGATACAGCTGCCTTCAAAATTAAAATTATCAAAAACACAGAAATCCGGCGCATTGGGACTGGCGACGCAGGGTATCGTCCATAAAGATTTAACATCCATTTTTGGTGGCGCACCCAAAAGTCCCGATATAATTGAACTCCATCCGTCTGAAGGGGATGACGATGAATTAGAAATGAGTTGCGATGTTTCACCAACTCAAACAACTGATACCGACCTCTCTCCCAATAAAAATTCTCTTAATGGGTACCTTCCTTTCATGGAATTGTCGTGGCATTCGGTCCAAACTTCCTGACATCAAGTCAATTATTAACAAATTTCATCCCGTTTGTCTTGGTGTTCAAGAAACCTTTTTGGCACCAAACATTCCTATTAAACTGCGCGGTTACAGCTGTGTTCGGAAAGATGCAGACACAGAATCTCGCAGTTCTGGAGGTGTCTCTATCTTCACTTCTAACCTTTATCCGAGCACACCTCTAACTACATACATCCCTACAGGCTGTGGCTGTACAAGTTCATGTACGGATATTAGTCACAGTCTGCTGTCTTTACTTACCACCTCACGGAGTTATATGTCAGAAAGATCTTGATAACCTAGTGGACCTGTTTCCCTCCCCATTTCTCTTACTGGGCGACTTGAACGGACATAGTACATTGTGGGGTTCAGATTGTACAAACTCTCGAGGGCGGAAAATTGAGCAGTTCATTTCTAAAAACTGTCTCTGCCTGCTCAACACTGAAGAGAGAACGTATTTCCATGGACCCACACGTAGCTTCCATACACTTGATCTGGCCATATGTTCCCCTGAACTCTTGCCATTGCTGACCTTTTCAGTCAGCAATGATCTATACAATAGTGATCATTTTCCAGTTATTGTCTCGTATGCTGA